>NC_134458.1:57691232-58063107 GCF_047948215.1 Lycorma delicatula
CTAATATTATAACATTGACATTACATTATAATAATGATGATAAATAAAGAAGAAATATAAAGTATACTTATTTCTTAATAATAAATTATGAATTGTCAGTAACAATGACTAATAAATAATTGGGTTTTTTCAAAATTAGGATGGACCCATTGTCAAAGAGAAGCAGCAAGACCCAGAAAAAGTTACTTTCCCTCTACAGAGGATTTTTGAACTTGATCCAAATGTAATCCCTAAAGAACCTTCATTTTTAGAAGCCACCCACAGTGACACTCATGATGATCAGTAAGTTTATTTAATTTATTTGTTTAATGATAGTGTGTTCAAAGATTGTTATTATTTCCTCTAAGAAGATAATCAATGATTTACTAATCCAATCCAATATACTCATATTTTTATTGCCTGAATGCAACATCTCAATCCTAAGTACTCTAATATAAGAAATTTTAATACTCAAATTAGATATCTTTTTTCCTGTATATCTTAATGAAATTTAATGTGTGTCAAAAGTGTAAAACATGTTAACAGAAAAAATTTACTGAAAAATATAAAAATACAAACAAATAACAGCTAATATCCATGTTTTGAAGTTTTACTTTAAGTTTTAGTTTAGGTTTTTCTTTATCCAGATCTTCATAATGAGGCACTTAAACTACATCATTTTTGTTTTTTATTTACATTTTTAGATCAAATTATTTACGTGTATTCATCTAAATTATTACACATGAATTTTTTTTATTAATTTAAAATTACAATCGCTAATTATTACAGTATTATTTGTGAAATCAAGTTCGCAAAATTGTTAGAAGTTGCTATTTCACAGATTCCTTTACAATTAATGAATTTGCTGTTTTAATATTAATATTTATCATGGGTAATGTCATAAGCTACATCATAAATAAACACCATTTTGGAATCCATCTGTATTCTGATAAATAGATTAAATCAAAGAAAAGGAGACTAGATGTCTGCCCGAACACTACAACTATAAAGTTTTCTTTATAATGCCTTTGAACTGAGCTTATAAACTCAGTTCTATATTTTTAAATAGATGCAGTCTGAAACCAGATGATATATGACTCCAAAGATAGAGTTCCTTTTCTATCGAACCTCTTTGTATTTCAGGAATACATGCTTAGCAGTTTAATTAGATTTTTGGAGTAAGGTTTCTCCATGGAATCAGAAATTTTAAAATTCTTCCTATTCAGTTAAGAAGTTTAACAACTTTCTTAAGATTGCTTCATCAGTCCCAGTACAAGGTCTTTACTAGGTTACTTGATGAGAACTAATAAATCTTTGATAAAAGTTCAGTTTTCCTATGTTTCTTTATTTCTTTGGAAACTTGGCTTTATGATTGTTCTGGCTATTTATAATAACTCCATAGATAGGTTTTTGTATCAATATGGGAGTTTTGCTCTTTTCTTAACAAGAAAATAAGCCTCTCAATTTTATCTCCTGAGTGTCCATGTACCCAGCAATTGTTTACATTATAGAGAAGTGAGAGATCCAGCAATAATCACATCAAAAGAAAACTGAGTGTCTTCAAGTGAAAATAATTAAAATACTTGATAAGAGTGCACTTTACATAAATATTTTATTAACAAATATATGATAAATTAGTTAAAAATTATATGAAAAAAATTAATTGAGCTAATTATCTCAAGTGATGCCTAGGTGTCTGAAATAGTGTGTTTATCCATACATTGAAACACAAGCAGGCATGCATTAGTACTGCAAATATCTCAGTCTGAAAGACAGCAGTATATCTTCTGATACTGGAATTTATACTAATGTTGAACAACCTACAATATATTATATCATTATTAATATCTGAGTAAAATAGTAGAAGGCTTCTTGCACAAATTCTCACAATTTTCTCGTTAACTGGAGTTGTGACTTTTAAGAAAGTTAAAAATGAAATATTCTATATCACATGGGTAGATTTCATTTATAGATTAAGGTTATTCAATTGAGTTACTGTAATTTATGTGGAGTTATTATCATCATTAATATCATCCTTTTTCCACAGCCTGGAGAGAATATTCTATAGGCTAATATTCTTGCCTCAGCTAAAATGCAAATGTAAGTACAGTTAGACATAAGAACTTCAAAAGTGACTGTTGGTGTACTTTTAAAAGCTTTAAAGATAATAAAACACTTTTGTATGTCTGCTAATCTCTCTCTGGCTACCACTTGTTCTGCCATTAAATAACTATTTCATAAATTAGATGACTTATTGTTTACTGTATGAGATGACTATTGACTTGTAAAACTATAGACTTATCAGAGACTTAAGACTCCAAGATTTATCAACAGAATATTATGCACCAAAAACAGTCATTTCACCTTGAGAATACACTTTTCTAGATGAAAATTCCAGGTCGGCCTTCTATATATAGTAACTCCTAGATACTCTTCTGTATCAGACTTAATTCTTGGTGGTATTATGAAAACCACTAGCTTTCCTTTTCAGAGTGTAGGGTAATAAGATAATCTCAATTTGTGGATGTCCTTCCTAACTGACTGAAAATGAATTCCAAAAATTTCTTTATGGCTTCCGGTGCTGTATTAGCGACTATACATTTAATCAAAACAACAGATCTTTTGCATAAATTCATATACTAGTCCAATCTGTTTAGAAAACAAGTCATATACATAACATTTCTACATTAGTCTCCATACTACTCCCATTTCCACTGTTCTCCTCTGCTGAAATTTATACTACGGTACAATCTGATTAGTTTCACCAACCCCACCCTTTTAAAGAGTAAACACCACCCTTCAACATCTTAACACCAGACACTTGAGCTGATTTTGATTTCGAGCTACAATTGTGATTTTTTTTATAAGATTTAGGAATCCGTTTCAATAATGTTAATGACCCATATTCCTTCATATTAAATCATATAATTACTTGCTGTTAAAAATATCAAATAGTTTTAATTGAGTTGTTATTCCATTACTTACATTCATAAGTTGTAATTCTGGTTTTACTATAAACTCCCAGTTTTAGTTTACAACATCTATTTATTATTTATTTATATACAAAGAAAAGTGGTGAAGTCATTTTATTCATGAAGTATAAGTAAAAGTTGTACAGAAGGTAATAAAGAATTGATATTCATTTGATTTCAGATTTATAATAAAGGAAAGGGAATCAAACTATACATCAGCTCAGCGTAGTCAGATAGTCTGGCAGATTCTATTAAGAACAAAATATGACAATGATACAAAAGTATGTATAACAAAATCAGTTAAGTAGTTGTAAATTTTATCTCAAAATAATTATTATTTATAATTTTGATAATCAGGCCTTTAAAAATTATAATAAAATTATATGTATATAGGTTGGTACAGAGGGTTAGTAGTTGCTTATTAGACAAAAGGTTGTTAGCTCAAGAGCAGGGCAGACCAATTACATTTTAATGCTATTCAGCCACCAATGTTGTCTCCTGTTTATCACTACAGTATGTTATTAGATTCTAATTAATAACATGTTCTGGTCATATTTCTACATGTAGATGAAAATTAAAAAATTGAGGTGGAAAAAATATGTATATATGACGTAATAAATTAAAAATGTGTACAAAAATTCTGAGACTAAAGTAGCTTGATGCTTCTATCAACACAACATTAACAAGATGACAAAGTAATTAGATCATATAACAAAATACTTTCTCGAAGAAGTAATTACAAAGAAAAGCATGAATCTGCAGCATCAAATTTATTTATTTTGGTACACTTTTACCCTCATTTAAGGGTGTATACATATTTCACAATATTAGTTTGCTTAACCTTTTGTTTGATCCTTATAATTCGTTAATGGATAAATCAAATAATTTAATGTTGTTGAATTTTGAACTTAATGGAATTTTTTTTTAGAGATGTTTGGAGTCTGATATGTTCAGATGTATTTATAATTAATTTGTTGCTATTGTTTTTTACTGAAAGTATGTAATGGTTCTATCTAAACCTCTGAAATTACACGCCAAACCAAATTTACAAGTAAAACATTTTGAATAGCTTTTTTCATTTTTATTTCGGCCACACTTGTAACCATCTTCACTTTTCAGTTATTGAAAATATTTCATTTACAAAAGTGGTTTGGTGTGTCTTTTCAAAAGTTTATAGTTTTAAATAATTTTCATCATTATCTGTCAGGCAAAACAGCAAAACTCTTCTACACTATACCCGGATTTCATTGATGACCTGCATGCAGTAAAATCTTTTATTGATTGTTAAAAATTTTTGTGGTTTTCAAACCTTCTTAATAATATTTCATTGCACATAATTTTTTGTTTATTTAATACTCAATTATTGTTGAGTTCAATTTTAATTTATACTTGTTGAACAATTATTTACAATTCCATTGTTTAAAGTAAAGGAAATATTTATTGTTGCCAATAAATTTATAAGAAGAATATACTGATGATTTTTGCCGAGACATTCTTCGTTTTCATAAAAATATAATTTTTAATTTTTCATGTGATTGATAACAGTAATGATTGTTTTCTTGAGTATCACTTTTGTGTGTGGACAACTCAAATCACTCTGAATTACCAACAGATGACATGATTAGTCTTAAGCTTTCACACTTGGCTCTGTTTACTACATACAATAAAGGTCATCAAAAAACGTAATTTTTTTAGCATTTCAATAGTGCTGCAATATTTTTAATTAATCTCAAGACAGAAAAAAGCTCTAAAAGATTTTTTACCATGTATTTTGTTCCCAAACATACTATTTTAATATCTATTTTTCTTTCTGATCTGCTGCAAAATCAAATATTGAACTGTAGTTTTCTCTATTAATGGATTATCAGGAAAAAATATCTGTATATTTTTTCTCCTAATAAAACTAGTATAACAAATTTATTTAGATCTGATTAATTCATATGGTATTTATTCTGTATGTGGTAGTCTCTTCATGATTTTTTTTCTTCATTAGAGGAGGGGAAATCTCTGACAAATACAACCTGCCTGTACAGATTGTAATGCTGGATTGCACCAACTAAAATCCCTCCCGCTCTCACAACATGATGCCAGACCTGTAAATATTGGCATAATTCAGCATCCTGAGTGTACTTTGGCTCTCTGGCCAGATGTAACATCACGATACATCCTCTAGGGGTCCTCCAGGTATCTTTAGCAGCACCTACAGTATCTCAACAAGCAGAAGCACCTACTGACTAGCTCTGCAAGCCTGTCCTATCCCTGTACTTCCTCTTTTGTCTTCCTTTTGGTTAGTGTCACTACTTTCTTCACTGCCCACCAATTCTTCTTTCTTTCCAGCATTTCAGGAACAATGTTATCAACAGATATTCCACCCATCTGTAAGCAGCCCTTTCTGAACTACATCCAACAGTCACAATTAAAAATCATGTGCTCTGCCATATCATACTGCCCATAGTAAATGGGTGCATCCAACAAGTGCTTCCCCTTGTTAGATAGGAGTTAAACACTTCCATTATCTTAAAAACTGGATCATTTCAAAATTCAACTCTCCTATTTCCTTCTAAGCTAAGGGCTTATGTTAAGTAATAACTGGTAAGTCCACCTGCATGTCACTGCATCCCCTACTGCTTTTGCCATCTTTCCATCAGGCGTACATCTGTATCAGCTGATTGGGTTCCCTTTCAACTGTCATAGCTTCAATGTCATAAGCTCAGTTGGAGAGATGCCTGCCATAAAAAATGAAACCACTTTTGCAGCAACTGTTCTGTTGCAGCTGGCTACCCTCAAGGCAGTCTGATGTTACACCTTCTTCGTTATTATTAATGCCTTTTTGAAATTTAAGGCCCTCTTCCATATTGACAATCTATAAAATAATGTGAACCATGCCATACTCATCAACATCTTTCTCTTTGACAAACATGGACCACCAACATTTGCTACTAGCCAACTTAAAACTGCAACCATCTCCTTGTTCTTTCTGTTACTTTAGTAATATGGCATTAAAAGCTGCATCTCCTATCAAGCCAGATACCCAGGTATTTAACCTCTTTAAAGGACAATGACCTGGGCCTTCTCTTCCATCATCTCTAGGCCATTCCGTCCAAGCCATCCATCCATTCACCAGCTGTATAGAGGAGTTCCTTGGACCATGACATCCTCCTCACGCCTTCCAACTACAACTAAGGCAAGGTCATCACAGTAGGCTGCATCCCTTCTGGCAGAGTAAGCATAAGCAGATTGTCATAGACTATGTTCCACAACTTAGGTCCTATGATGATCATAGGAATTTCTACGTCATCGTCGGTTGAAGAGCCCACAATCCATCTATCACTAACGTATGCCTGGGTTATCCTATAGAGGTACAGGCTAATGTCTTGACTGGCTAGTTCATGGAAGATAACCTCCCACAGTAGGCTACTGAACATGTTCTTCATATGCAAGAATACTACCATGGGAATCCTTTGCCGACCCTTGAACCAACAGCAACTTCATCAACTATCCGGATAATGTTTGTTACTGTATTCACAGAAGATCACCCAGTCCTGATGCCACATTGGTTTTCATTTAAATCTTCCCAGTTAGCTACCTCCTTGCTTAATTGAGTCACTGTCAGTCTCTCAAACAAAACAGTTGCTATCAGTCTCAAATTCAGCAGGCATATGATGACACCAGTTCATCTGTACGTCCTACTCTCTTGAGCATTACCAGGTGGGCGCTTTTCCTTCTCATGGGAATATGCTCATACTCTAACATGAAATAAATGAATCTAGCATTTCCCAGGGATCAACCTCAACAACTGCCTTAATTACTTCTGCGAGTAGCTTGTCAGGACCAGGATTCTTCTTACCTTTCATCCTAATGCATGCTCTTAATAATTCCTCCAAAGTAAATAGGGGAATATCTTCCACCACTATCTCACCCCTACAGCATTGTCCTCCATCTGTGAATAGGAGAGAGTTGTCCAACAGAAAGCACAGGAAAGTTGTTGTCAAACTTCTTGGTGACAATCCTGAATCCACTGCTCCAAACATCTCATTCAGTATTTCACCTAGCTCCTTCCACCTCCATTTCTTTGCCTCCCAGACAATCCTGGCAGCCTTAAGCTGGTCCTTCAACCTGCGCTTGGCTTCTTCATCCCCCTGATGGTTTACCCTTTGAAGGCACCTCCTAGCCCTTAGGCAAGCTGTTCTGCATTTGGCAACTTCCTGGTTCCACCAATACATTCTCTCATGAGAGAGAGAGTGAATTAACACTTCCTTTGGGAAGGCTTTCTTTGTCATTTCTGTCAGGTCTTCAGGAAACACATGCATCAGCTGCCTCACAACTTATCTCCACAAACTTCACCAATAGCATCAAGTAATTCTGGGCTGAAGGTGAAAGTGCTAAAGAACTTCTTATATTCAGAAACACAATTGCACTGTGGTCGCTTAGTGTCTCCTCCTTTTTGAGAACCCTCCAACCTTTCACCTTATCGGTTTAAAGATGACTACATGATCTAGACAGATCCCTCATGATCTAGTGCAGATTAATTACTTAAAGAGCCCTGCAATGAATAAAAATTAAATTAAGATTAATATATGTTCTTCTGACTGAGTCTCCACACAAACATTTTAAAAATATAGTATATTTATAAGAAGGTTTAATAAAGATACAAAAACCTTACAAACACATAAAAGTGTGTGTGTGTGTGTGCGCGCACCCACACATGCACGCACACATTATCCATATGATTATATTTATGTAAGCATCTCCCTACTAGTTGATGATTCCACAAAACCTGGAACATAAAACCTGGAAATTGAAGGATGTAAATTATTATAAAATTCTGATGGCCAAAGCCACATTTAATAAACTGGATCCCAAAGATCACTGAAGTTAAATAATATTGGTCACTGTGTGTTAATGGCATTTAGCAGTCACTAATGACTTCACCATTTAATACCACAGTTCATATTCTAAGGGTTAATTCATTCAGTATCAATTTGCACCAGCATCCATTGTTTATGAGTTATATTTTTGGGTTGCCAAACCCAGATATGATATTAATTAAATTACATACAACTAATGGGAAACCAGAAATAGTGGAGAAGAAGAGGCAAATAATTAAAAATAATGAGCTCAGATTTTTTCTTGGTATGTGTATGTATATTTTGATATGCAGGCAAAATTTTTAATTTATTTACAGTAAATCATTAATACTGATCATTTATATTCTAAGATTAACAATGATCATTAAATCTTTCTGAATTTTAGGAAATAATGATGTTTAAAATATAATGTTTCAGTAAATTTGTTTAATTTCTTTAGTAGTATTTAATAAATCCTCATGTTTTAACAATTAGAAAATAAAATACCAATTAGAAAAAATTATTATGGTAAATCAGTTTTAAAGATAATGAGATATTTTACTTTGGATTTATAACTCTGTATCAGTATGAATCTATATCTATATGTAAAAATATAATTTTAAGTAATGAATGATCCCATCTTATAAGGAAGTTATATTAACCTTTAAATAATGTAAAAGAATATAAAATTGATAATGCATTCAAAAACTCATACAAGAAACTTTAATTTGATCAAATGTTTGTTAAGTCTTTTTCTATGCTTGGTTAATACATTTGCTCACAAAAATAACAAGAAAAGTTAAAAACTGCTTTAAACAGAGCTTCACACTTGTGTTCATTATTCTAGTTATAATTGAAATTATATAATAATTTTATTCAAAAAATAATAAAAAATCCTGTATGCAAATTTCTTGCAAAATATATTTCTTTGCAAATATATTCCAACACACATTTAAAAAAAAAAATTACATAATGAATATTTTTTATTTAAAGTCAGGAATGTATCTTTTAGGTTGGCATAAGAAGATTATTAAATAGTGGAACATACATTTGTGCATTTCCATTACATGAAGGCAATTATAATAAAGATAACAAAAATGAAGTTTATGACCGACGGGTAAGTTACCCATCACATATTCATGTACTTAATTCTTTAACAAATTTTCAAATGAAAACCATTTGTATATAAGTATTTATTTTCATAAAACAAATCATAAAAATGTCAACTAGTCAACTACTGTGCCAAAAATTAACAGAACCAATGAACTGCTATGCAGCACATGTATGGTACCATTAGTTCAGTCATGGTACTGTTTTAACAGCTACATTTTTAGGAATGTACAGAAAATAATTTGAAATTAAAGTTTTTGTAATATCATACTAAACAAATTGTATAATAAACATTTTTTTTATAAACTTACTTGAAAATGTTTTATTGTATGATTTGATTTGGTGTGTTGTTGGAAAATTGAAATCTCTTATTAATATCACTGTCGACAAACAGACAAGACATAGTAAATAGAGATAGTAAGTCTATTTTTACAGCAAATTCACAAAAATAAGCAATAAGTTCATAGACATAAATTTTATTGAGAGATAGATATTTTATTATCACTTAAAACTTTCTGAAATTTCACATGCAAATGTGCCAGTTCTCTTTCTAAAGGAGTATAGCTTTAGGAAAAATAAATATTCTGAAAAATGCAGTTACTACAAGGGCTACTGGAAATTAACTTTCATCAGTATTGCGCGGAATGGAGGTAGTGATTCTATATGTTTACAGTTGAATAGCCCAGTTAAGTGTGGTTCTAGTAGTGTTATTGGAAATTTTGCTTATTTGTTTGTTCCTGTAAAACTCTTGATTGAAATGGCTGCTGTCATAGAAAATCCTGCTGACTGTGAAGTGCGTGCTGTCATCAGTTCCTTCATGCAAAAACTTGTCAGCTGCTGAAATTCATTATGAACTTTCTGCAATTTATGGATGGAATATCATGAGTGATAGTGCACTAAGACAATGGTGCTGTATAATCAGATAAGGTCAAACAAATGTTCACGACAATGAAAGAAGTGGTTGATCCTCATTGTTACAGATGAACTTGTTGCAAGTGTAAATGTGAAAATATGAGAAAATCATTAATTCATTATAACAGAATAATCCAAAGTTTTCCTCACATATCGTGAACAGTACTGTATAAAATCATAACCAATTAGTTAGGCTTTCACAAATTTTGTCCTCACTGGGTACCTAAGCTTCTTTCTGATGAACACACAAAAAAGGGGATGGGGTCAACAGTATGCTTCCTTCACAGTTACCATAACAGGAAGGATGAATTCCTTGACTAAATCTTAACAGGCAGTGAGACATGGGTTAAATTTATTAATATGGAAACAAAAGCTCAATCAATGTAGTGGGGACACATCAGTTCTCCTCAAAAACTCTTAAAGATCCACCCAACACTTTTCCAAAAAAAAGCTGATGGCATCGGTTTTTTGGGACTGTAAATGTTTGATCTTGGTAGATTTTATGGAAAGAGGCATGACAATTAATGCTAAAACTTACTGTAAGACATTGAAGAAATTGAGAAGGGCCATATAAAATAAACAATGAGGCACACTGAGTTCAGGCATCATTTTTTTTTGTGACAAACTTGTTCGCATTTTCCAGTAAACACTCAACGCCAAATCGACAATTTCAAATGGGAGTTGTTTAACCATCCTCTATACAGCCCTGATTTGCCTCCCTGTGATTATCACCTTTCCCTGAAAATAAAGAGGTGGTTAGCAATGCAGCATTTTGAAAATGACGAGGAGTTGAAAAACGGCATTACTATCTGGCTTAATTCACAGGCGGCACAGTTTTATGATGAAGGTGTTCAAAAACTTGTTTACAACTAATTAAAGTTGGAATCTGAGTTAGTTTAAGTTAGAGGAGGGTACTTTTAGCCACCTGATATATACATATATATATATATATATATATATATATATATATATATATATAAACTCCAAACATACCAAGACAGACTCAGACACTATACAGACTTGAAAAACACCAAGAAAGAATGCAGATGGATCAGAGAAATAAGAGAGGATCTGAAGGAAATTGACCTTAAACCAGAAAACACCACAGATAAGATAAAATTAAACAAGAAAAAAAAAAAAAAAAAACACTCGTTTCACACTCACAACTCAAACATAATCAACACTAGAGAAGGCACAAAAATCGGAATGTATTTAAAAATACTGGGAGGACCACAGAACCCAAACAGTCCCATCAAAGAGACTGGGATAATGGACTGTTTAAAGTGATCCTATGCGGTCATAAAAGACAATTTGTGCGCGCGTGCGTGTTTGTTTGTGTGAGAGCGCGGACGCGCGGATGTATACTACTTTTTTTGTTAATAAAAAATATGTCTGATTAAAATATACATTTTTTATTGTCATTTTCAAGAAAATGTCAAGATTATTTTCACTTCATTAAACCAATATAATTTCTGATTTTCAATACAAAAACACTGACTTTGAGTAGTTCAAATTTTTCCACCTGCTTGAAGAAGTATGAATTTAATTAAATTAGCTTACCAACCTTAAATCAACAGTGCTATCTACAAGACAATAAGAGTATGAAATGAGTTGAGATTTTTAATTCGTTAATTGAATAGTTTTGAACAGATCTGCAAATTAAACTGCCTTATATTCCATCATCAACAAAGATAAGTTTAATTAGTAGAAAGTAAGTTGATTAATTCAGAGCTCTTTTGAGCTCTAAAATCTTAAAGTTTTACTGCTGAACAATTCTGACTCAACTCGCACAAAAATGTAATCATAACAGTTTTTTGCCTTTTTATTCCAGCTTTTGTACCAGGAATGGGCACGACCTGGCAGATGGTACAAGAAACAACCATTATGGCTAGTAAGAAGATATTTTGGTGATAAGATAGCTTTATATTTTGCATGGTTGGGCTTCTACACTGAGATGTTAATACCACCATCAATAGTTGGTCTTCTCTGTTTCCTCTATGGTCTTTTTTCAATGAATTCAAAAGATAACTTGCCAAGGTATTTATAATGTACTATCAGACCCAGTAATGCTTTACTATTGCTAGATTTGAGTATATGTATAGATTTGAACACAATTGAAAGTTTGATAAAACAGTAACAAAATGAACATTACAGAACTTCACAAAATTTAACCTTTCCCTTTTACCCTTTCTATTTTTCCCCATTTCCCCCGTTCCTTTTCCCCTTTTCATTTTTACCATGTTCCCTTTCCCATTTCCATTTTTCCTTTTCTCCCTTCTCTTTCCCATCTTTCTTTCCCTTATTTTCCCTTTTCACTTCCTCTTTTCCCCTCCCCCTTTCTTTTTTCTCCTTTCCCTTTTCCTGTTTTTCCTTTTTCCCATTTTCCCTTTTATCTTTTTTGATTTTTCCCTTTCTCCCTTTTCTCTGCGTGTAAATCGGTCCAGTAGTTTTTTAGTCTATAGCAGACACACATAATGGAAACACTGAAATGGAATCGTAAAATATTTAGTATAGCGTATATTGCTTTTATGTCCAACAGATAGCGCTGTTTTTAAAAAAAAAGCATGTTTTTACCTGTCACAGGTGTGACATCTTAGGTATATAATAGTAGGTATATAAAAACACATGTGTATTCGAATGCAACATTGAGTCAAAATTTCAAAGTGATCAATCAGTAAAGAACTTTTGGAGATCTAAGATTTTGAACAAACAAACATTTACATTTTTATTCATATAGATACTTGTATACAGAACTAAATTTTTATCATAAATCATATTTAAAAGCAAAATGAAGCTCAAAAATTCTAATTATTAAATATACATTTAATTGTATAAAAAATACATTTTTTTGAGAAGTTTCCAATCAACAGATTCTAAAAATAATAAATAAAGAATTCTTATATATACTTTAAAAGCACAAATTACTATTCTGGTTTAGTACCAACTTTTTTTGTGAAACAGAGCAACAGTTGAGTTCAGTACCTGCAATTCCATGAAAAAACTGTTACTGAACAGTTTAAATGTAAAATATGTTTTGTATATATATATATATATATATATATACATTTATATTTAATAGATCAATAAGTACAGAATAATTGAAATAGAATGACTTACCTTATTTCATTACACAAACAGAAGCCGCTTTCACAAACTTGATTCGCATCATCAGCTGCATACAATTATATATATTACCAAAAACAATCATAAACTTGCAATCCATGATAACATACCACTTATTTGCTTATAATTTTATGCTAAAAATATTTTTAAACCAATTAAATTTGATTAAAAATCTTTAAATTAAATTTAACTTATGCTTTAAAATCTTATATAAAAAATGTTTAAAACTTCAGTTTAAATCTTTTTTTTTTTTAATTATAATCAAAACAAAAGATAAAAAACATAAAAGATTGTTTAGAGAGATAGAGAGAGAGAGAGAGAGAGTAAAAGTGACAGTGAGAATGTGTGAAATAATGATTTATAAAACACTGATCTTTTACCATTCATATATACAAGTTCATAATTAATTAATTCAGTTGTAACATACACTTTTATTTAAAATATAATTTACATGTAAATCAATATTTCACCATGGTTTTCTTTGATCAGTCCAGGCAAATGCTGGGGCAGTTCCTTTTTTATCTATGGAAAAGCACAGTCTCCATTCCTGATGTGAACTATGCATTCTTATATACCAGTCATTAGAATACTTCTTTATTTAATCAATAGTAATCAATTATTTAAATGACTCTGGCCTACTTCTGCCTTTCAGTGAAACTTTATGTATTTAAGAATAAAATATTGATGAATATTGCACTGATGCAATACTGCTTACTGCTTAATGCACTGATGAGAATAAAATTGATTCATGGTTAACATTTTAAATAAATAATTAAATGTTTAATTCTGATCAGTGTATAACAATACATTTTATACATCATGTCAGGAAAAATGATAACTATGTTACTCTATGAATGAAAAATAGAAACTGCCCCAATATTTGCCTGAATAGATCAAGAGAAGGTCCTCTCAATCCTGTTTAGTATTATCACTGTTAAAATCTTTGATGCCTGGGAAACCAAGGTAAGTAAATGAAACTCATCAGGTAGGTAAATGAAACTCATCACATCCTGTTGCGTTTGTTTTCTTTGGAATAGGAACTAATACACATTTCTGGAAATTTGCTGACATCTCCTCATGTCTCATATACTACATTAATGATATTATATAGTAAAATTTTTCAACTACTCTCCTGATTCTCTGATGAAGTTTTATAGATGTTAATCAAATCTAGAGGCTTTTCCATGAATGACTGAAACTGCTCTATTGAATTCACTTTTAAGATGTGTTCTCCCTTTAATGCTTCCTCTACTTCATTTTCTTCCTGCAGACTATACTGTTTCAGTTCTTCCTCTTTATACAAATAGCTAATGTATTCTTTCTATCTCTTCAAGACTTTTTTTAGAATTCTTTGCGTTTAATGAAAATTCTTCTGCCTTACCTTTGGAAAAAAAAGACTTTAATTATTTTGTGTGCTTCATCAGCTTTTCCAGCGTTCAGCAATCTCTCGACCTCTCTTTGTACTTGTTTTTCAAATATATCTATTTTGCAGCTTTGCATGCTCTATTACTTTTATTCCTGATCAGTTTGTACTGCCTTGACTCCTCCTATGTTTACTGGTTCTTATATCTTCTCCTTTCCTCAATCAAGTCCACAATCTCTTCAGTTATTCATTCCTTCCTAGGAGAGCAGTCTTATTTCTGTAATAGCTCATCTGCTGCTTTCTTTATTTTCTGTTTTATCATCTTTCATCTGGTACTTATGTTTAGTTCTACAGCATTCTTTGGTATGTTATTTGTTGAATCCTTATATTTTTCTTTAACCTTTTTGTCATATTTTAACTTTTTTATCTGCCACTTTTTGTTTGTTTTTTAATGCAAAAGATCAAGACAACATTTAATTAATACTATATTGTGATTATTGTCTAGATCTGCTCCAGGCTAGCGTTTACTATCATGAACTTAATTTTTGAATCATTGTTTGACTAGTATGAAATTTGTTTAGAAACTACCAATGTTGCCTGCATTTTCCATGTATATTTTCTTCATCTGTGGTGATTGAACCTTGTATTTGTTGTTATCAATTCATGTTTAGTACAAAATTTAATTTATCACTCTCTCCTATTATTCCTCATTCCTAAGCTGTATTTTCCTAACACTTCATCCTCTGTTCCATCTTTTCCAACCACAGCATTCCAATCCCCCTTTATAATAGATTTACATTTCCATTCATCCACTTTAAAAGCTCTTCTATGCTGTTATAACCCTTTCTATTTCCTCATCCATATGCCTAGACATCTGCGTATAAACCTGGACTAATATTGTATGAAGTCATTTTGATTGTTGTACTGTTAACTTTCTCTAACACCAGTCTTTCATTATACTGCATATTTTCCTTTAGATTGAGTCCTAGCTTTTTATTTAATATTATTCCCACTCCTTGGCCATTCCACTTTAGAAAACTTTCACTTTAGAAATTTCTGGCTCCAGGGGGAAGAGAGTGTCTTAAATTTCACCTGCTCGTGCACTCTTGAGGCTGATGGCACTTTGTGAAAGAGATCTCCTTTTTCTGTGAGATCTGAGTCCCTCAATTTATTAGCCATTTGTATGTACTAGTCTGTAGCCAATACAACCATTGCCCCTCTCTACTATTAGAAGGTGAAAGTCAGGTTTCCCCTTCTTTAAATCTAGTACAATAATGACATTTCCTGAATTCACTGGTACTTTTAGGGAGGCCAAATTAATTACTTAAAATATAAACACATTAAATAATGTTAAGGAAAATACATGAAGATACTAAAGAACTACAAAATAAATCACAATTCAAAAGGCATTAATGAAAATTATTTGAGCAGATATATATGTACACATTGAACAGAGATGTAGAAAAGTCAGAATTTTTAACAATTTTTAATAGTATTATTTAAAACTTCATCTACAGAGTAATATTGTTTCTGTAAAATAAAATCTTTTAATTGTATTTTAAACAAATCTATGGGAAAATTTTTTTAAATGGTTTAGTAATTTATTAAAAATGGGAACAGAAACATAACGCTTTTTTTGTAAACCAAAGTATTGTGTCAAGTTTCATGAAAACACTTCTGTTTCTAGTTCAACAGGGCAGATATTGTTATTTTTTAAGAACAAGTTGTATTTTTTTTTTATAGTTTCAATTTTAACAAAATATTACAGGCATTTTAAAAATGTTGCCTCAAGCCTAGAGAGAATCTTTATAAAATAATTAACTGTAAAAAGGGGTAAATCATGTAAACATGGTTCAATTTATAAAATACAAATGATATTGTCGACAGAAGTTTCTAAAATTAAAACACATTTTTATTTAATCAATAAAACGGATCAGTATCTTTTACAATTTCTGATAATATAATTTTTTGTTTCTTACTAATTACTAAATGGACACATTAAATGATCATAGAGAAATATTACATAATGCATGTTTGTTGAAATTATAAATATTTTACATCCAGTTTTCAGAATTGCATAAATTATGTACTTTTTTGTCTTTTAACAGCAAGGAAATATGCGATATGAATATAGCAGGTAACATTACTCTTTGTCCACTCTGTGATAAAGTGTGTACATACCAAAAACTTGGCGAATCATGTGTGTTTGCTAAGATAACTTATCTCTTTGATAATCCTGCAACTGTTTTCTTCGCAATATTCATGTCTTTCTGGGGTAAGTGTATCTTATATCTGTCCATTTATAAATTTAAATATAGAGCTAAACAGCTTAAGTTTAATGCATGAATGTACTGTTACATCAACTCCAATATGGTGTATTATCACACACACACACACATACACACACACACACACTTTTTTTAAATAAAAGTAAGTTATTTTAACATCTTTTCATCTTTAAACAAGGGCAGGGTATCAATTGAGCTACACATTTTGTTCAGTTTGGCATACCTGTTTTCTCTTTCATTCCAAAACTGGTTTTTCTTACTTACAGTTTTATAACAATTTGTGTAATGGGAATTAGTCACTGAATTATATGTAGTTTGATTCAGTAACTAGTTATAAGCCCAAAGCTTCTTATCATGATGAAGGGGCTTCTTCCCTGTGGTCTCTTGGCTTATCACTTTAGATTAAAACGAACAAGTTCAAAGAAAATGTTGGAAGATTAGTTCTCAAATACTCTTTTTTCACTAGCAGTTTTCCTAGATCAGTATACAGTGATGAGAGGCTAGGCAGAAAGACAAAACATGGAATCAGATACAAGTAAGTAGAAGTAATGTCAATTCAGAGTAAAAGATTGTGCACATTTAAGAAAAAATAAAAACAATGAACGAGTAGTTAATTGTCTTACACAAGAAGTTACATTAAATTTCATAAAATATTCCTCTAAACCACAACATGCAATCATTGGTAAGTTTAATGATGAAAATTTAAGTTTAATTCTTCTATTATTATCTAATGTTATTGTTGTTTTTTCAGCGACAATGTTTTTGGAATTGTGGAAAAGGAAACAAGCTGTTATTGCTTGGGAGTGGGATTTACAAAATGTTGAGGAGGATGAAGAACCTCGACCAGAATTTGAAGCTTCCGTGAAAACTTACCGTACAAATCCAGTTACCCAAGAAAAAGAACCTTATGTTCCAACATGGAATAAGGCTCTTCGTATGTTTGCTACAGGATCTATGGTCTTCTTCATGGTATATTATATGCAGTTTTTATTATTTCTCTACTTTAGTGCAGTGTTGCAGAGTATGCGATGCCGACATTAACTATAAAAACCAGTGCATTTAAAGGGGTTTAAGGCTCCTTAAGCAGATCATAAAAAAGTGTTCTCTGAAAGACTGCCAAAATGTTGAAAATAAAAAGGAAAATGATCAATGAAAAAATTGATACAGTGTAAACAGAATGGGAATGTAATTAAAGAAATATTCTGTCACACTGAACCCAAAATTGTATTACAATTATAAACTTCATGAAACAGTGATGTAGGTTGACCAAGTAGAAAACTATTAACTGTATCTGAAAGCTAAAAAGTAGATTTCTATTTGAGAAATCAAGTTTTCACTGAAACTCAAGTTGAATATCAAGTTGAAAACTGAAATAACTAAACCTGAAAAACTAGAACAATTTTTTATCTTTGGCTGACAATGAAAAATTGAAGGAACAGGTTTTTTACCCCTCCATGAAGAAAGAAAAAATTTTAGTTGAGTATAATTAAAATTCTATAATAAATCACTCTGAAATTAGCACCTTTTTCAGTGGAGTTTCCGCTGTCATTAAAGCCACCTGTCTAAAAAAATGATGAAATCCCTTTGTTACGTATTCAAAAAATATTTTTTAAATGTATTGTGTTTGATGATAAATATGTTGTTTTGTGAAATTTAGTGCATTTTTTAATTTTGAACTGTCCAAGGATGTTGAGCTTAAGCTTAACACAAAAACTCTTCAGAACTTTCTCTTACTCATCCTGAAATATCTAGCAAGTTATTTTTACCATTTTTTTTTACTACCTTTTCCTCAATTACACATTTTCATCAATTCTGGCCCAATTGTTTATCTGGTTGATTCAATAAATTAACCCAAAAAATAAAAAAATAAACTTTGAGTTGATACAATTTATAATATCAATAACTCAATAAAATTGAGTTATTGATATATTGATTACCAAATATGTTTAGACCTTTACCAAAATGGTAATGTTTCCATATCTCATCTGGAGGGTCTGGTTTCAAACCCTGATCAAGCATGACATTTTTCACATACTTAAAATCTCCATACTTCATTCCCACCAGGTTAGGTTGACATCAGAAATGACATCCATAAATCCCACACACCTAAAACTGGGAAAAATAGCCATAAAAAGACAAAATACATAAATATAGCAAAACATTTCATAACTGGAATAATGGAGATGGTAAATGTTCTGGATATTAAAAAAAGGGAATTTTTCACTTAATAATTATTGAAATTAACCGCTCATGAAAACTTTGTTGTTTTTCTAGAAATCAAAAAAGTGTAAAAATTATAAAGCCCAGTAGATCTATTAAATTGTGTATTTTTTATACAATAAAGTATGTTTTGTTTGCATTACAGAAGTTTTCATGCTTACTAGAACATAAAAGAAGATTTTTTCCCCACTGGGTTGGTCTAGTGGTGAATGCGTCATCCCAAATCAGCTGATTTGGAAGTCGAGAGTTCCAGCATTCAAGTGCTAGTAAAGTCAGTTATTTTTACATGGATTTGAATACTAGATCGTGGATACCAGTGTTCTTTGGTGGTTGGGTTTCAATTAACCACACATATCAGGAATGGTTAAACTGAGACTGTACAAGATTACACTCATACATACCATCCTCATTCATCCTCTGAAGTATTATCTGAATGGTAATTACTGGAGGCTAAACAGGAAAAAGAAAGAACATAAAAGAAAATTAAAATATTTAAAAAATTCAACTTATTATTCTTTCCATTTTTTGGTTTTAGTGGTTACAAGAAATCCAGATATAAAAGTTTCTAAGATGTGAAAGGTTTTACTATATGTTAATGGTTTAGTAACAAAAAGGATAAACTTAGAACAATATTTTCTATTCTTTTCACAGATATTTATAGTACTGAGTGCTGTCCTAGGGACTATAATTTATCGAATATCTGTAGTTACTGTTATATATGAAGGAGGGAATGTATTTGTTAAACGCCATGCAAAGATATTCACATCTATAACTGCAGCTCTGATAAACTTGGTTATTATAATGATACTTACAAAGGTATGTATATAAATAAAACAAGCACACTGGTGTGTGTATACACACACCAGTTAGTTATATTATGAGTAAATCTGGATCTTCTAATCCTCTCCAATAGCCCAATACTAACAAAACCATTAAATAAAATCAGATAATTTCAGTTTGTTCAAAAAGGACTTCACAACTTTAAAAGCAAATATAAATTTATTGAGATAACTTCCAATTCGGTTGAGGTCTCATTTCAATAGATGTTTACATGTTTATTGTTTGAAATAGATGATTTCATAGAATCGCATCAATTTTGTCACCTAAAATTCACTTTGGTTCGATATGACTTCCATTTGTAGTGTGACATACATCCCACCTGAAGTCGATTTCATTCCAAACTAGCCAGCAAATTGGGCATTATCTGTGCAGCTGCGGTATTAATTCAAAGTCTTAACTCAAAAAGATCAGAAGGCAAAGGTGGTTCATAAACCAGATCTTTAATGAAACCAATTAGGTGGCAATGCAATTTGACTTTCACAACCAATCCACCAATCTGGGAACTGAGTAACAAGAAAATCTCGGACTTCTAAGTGATAATGAGATGGTGCCCCATCGTGCTGATAGTAATGGGATTCATGTTGGTCATCGTCTAACTGAGGAATTAAAAAATTCTGAAGCATGTCCAGATAAACGATACCATATACGGTTCCTCCTGGAAGAAGAATGAGCTGTATAGTCTTTGTTTGCCTAGGGCACGAAAAGCATTGACTTTAGGGGTATCATGAATATCTTGCAAAGTTTCATGATGGTTTTCCTACCCCATATTCGGCAGTTATGGGTGTTCACTTTGCCACTGATGTGAAAAGTTGGCTCATCACTAAAAATTACATTGTCCAAAAATGTATCATTGCCTGCAATACTATCCATCGTTTTCACACAAAACTGCATCCGAACAAATTTGTTATCATCTGTAAATTGTTGAACCATGGTTAGTTTGTATGGCTTCAAGTGCAATCATTTATGTAATTTGCATCACACTGTCATTTGTGGAATGCCAGGCTCATTTGATGCATGTCGAGCTGATTTCTTTGTACTATGTACAAAGGTTTCTCTGAGTTGTTCCACAGCAGCTTCAAGGATGCATGTTTTCCTGATGTTTAAATTAATTTTTGATGTAAGTAAATTATATTTCTGACTGAAACCTCATTTCACCTGAAACAAGCTAACGAAAATGCTACTCACATTTTACATCACCTCGGCTTCATCCATCTCTAGTAATTCTACTCCCCAAATAACAACATTCTTCTACCTACATAGTCTTTTCTTATCCTATTTTTAATTCAGTGGTTCATCTACTTTATTACTACGACATTTCATTACTTTTGTTTTGTTCTTGTTTATTTTCATGTAGTAGTTCAGGAGACTTCATCCAGAACATTCCTTGTATCTTCTAAATCATTTTTAAAATGTGTGTGTGTGTGTGTGTGTGTGTATGTGTGTGTATGTGTGTGTGTGTGTGTGTGTGTGTGTGTGTGTGTGTATATGTGTGTGTGTGTGTGTGTGTGTGCGTGTGTTTGTTTGTGTGTGTGTGCGCGCGCGCGTGTGTGTGTGTGCGCGCGTGTGTGTGTGTGTGTAAACAAGTAATTGTTTTGACAACAATCCTATATTGTGATGATTTATTAAAAAAGTATAATGATTTAGTGAAATTGTATTGGAACACCATTTTAATTTTTATGATTTTGTTTACAGGTTTACCATCATTTGGCCCTCTGGCTTACATCCAAAGAGAATCCACGTACACAAGTTGAATATGAAGATAGTTACACTTTCAAAATCTTCCTTTTTGAGTTTATGAACTTCTATTCATCACTTATTTATATTGCTTTCTTCAAGGTTAGGTGACATCATTTTTTGTGAGTGTTTGGATCACTAAAATAATTATGTTTAAATAAATTCTTTATTTAGAACATAATTATATGTTATACATATCACATCAGAAATAATTGTTGTGATATACCATGGATGTGAAAAAGAAATAGCTCCAGTACTTGCCTGGGAAGACCAAGGGTAGCCATGGAAATATTATAATCAGGCAGCATCACAAAATAACAAATTAATGAATAAAAGTTAGAAGTGTTTATAATTATTTCTATTAAAACCTAAAAATAATCAAATGAATTTATAATTATTCAACAAGATAAAAATTAAAAATAAATAAAATGTTTAAGGAATAGGAACACAATAGCAGTTCTGAAGTCAAGTGAATAATATTTGAAAATGTATTAATTACATGTTAAATGAATGTACAGAAAATTCAGGTTTATCTAAAAGTAGGCATTATTAAAACCAGTTTTATCAAAGAAATACATTTTTATAAAAGGAAATCTTTTAATTTACTTCCTAATGAAATCAAATAAAGATTTTTCCAATGATTAATTCATTTATTACGTAAAAGATCTTAATCTGAATTAAAATGAAGATCTAATATAAATGTGGATAATTTATTTATTAAAAATGCTAACAGAAAATCACTAAGAGATACTTTCTCTTAGACTGAAATATGATTACACTATATAATACAAAAAATGTTCTGCTGCCTTGTTTGACAAAACTAAATATCATTATTTTTTATATTTCTTTTTTAGCAAAGGATATATTTCTTTTTTAGCACATTCATTAATGTAATGAAAATGTTGTATTTTTAAATTGTTTGATCATTATTCTATGTGATTCTTATTTACCAGGTCCAAAAATAATCTGACAGCCTGTGTAATTCATGGTCACACTAGTAATGTACACACTGTATTATTGTCTGCAAGTTATCGCGTTGTATTGTCTTTGATTACGTGTGGGTTATTAGTTTATAAAATGAATAAGAAAATCGATGTTGCCGCCGACTGTGAAATACGTGGAGTCATACGTTTTTTAAACCATCAAAACGTTAAGCCGGCTGAAATTCATAGGCAGTTGGTTTCTGTGTATGGTGATAATGTAATGAATGAAAGAAACGTCCAAAAATAGTGTGAAAGGTTTAGAAGTAACAGAATTAATGTGCATGATGAAGAACATTCGGGGAGGCCCTCGATAAACACCGAGGACTTGTTGAAACGCGTCAATGATGAAATCAGTAAAGATCGTCGCTCAACGATTTCCGACCTGGCCCTTCTATTTCCTGATGTTTCAAGATTTGTTATCGGTTGCATTGTTCAAGATCATTTAGTCTTCAGAAAGTTTGTGCACGTTGGGTGCCGCATGGAACGTCACAAAAAAATCCGAATGGGATCTGATTTGGAATTTTTGGTGTGCTACGCAGAAAAAGGTAATGAGTTCCTTAATTCAATTGTTACCAGTGATGAAACATAGATTTCGTATTACACGCCAGAGAGAAAACTGCAGTCAAGTGAGCGGCATCATCCTCAATCACCAACCAGACCAACAAAGGTCAAGCCACAGCCATTTGGACGGAAACTGATGGACGCCACAGTCTTTTGGGACCATTTTGGCATACTGCTAATCGATTTCATGCCACGTGGAACGACTATAAACGCAGAAGCCTACTGCGAAACTCTACGTAAGTCACAGCGCGCCATTCAAAATCGGCGGCGGGGGCGGCTGACCGACGGCGTCGTCATGCTGCACGATAATGCGCGTTCACATGTTGCGGGTCCGACACGTGATTTACTGAGAACATTTGGATAGGAAATTTACGATCACCACTCACATAATATAGTGGCTAAATGGACTCGCGGCAGAATACGACTAGAGTATATTGTTGCTGGTGTATCGCTATGATAAATGTCTTAATTCATGTGGCGATTATACAGAGAAGTATAAGGTATGTAGTGTATGAGAAATAAAAAATATTTATAAAGTTTTCAAAATAAATCTTTTTACAATGAAACAGCCTTTACTTTAGAGATAACCTCTCGTATTTTTATTATGCCTTTTTGTAAATCAAGAAAGAAAAATAGACAAAATAAATAGCTGCTCTATATATAAAATATAAATCATAACAATTATTATTTTATAATAGTTACTGTTTCTTCCTTTATTTTCTGAGGAAAATGAACTCCATCTAAAGAGAAATAAGCATGCACACTGAATGTACATGTGGAGATTTTTTGGCGATATTTTTTTTTATATTTATTTTCTAATAAATACACATTTAAAATTGTTATAAAGTAAAAACCTGATATCTATATAAAGAAAGTTAAATTGGATTTTATGTTTCTGTATAAAAATATTCAAACAAAGATTTCTGTTTGGTACAGATGATAATAATAGTGAAAAAGTTTTTAATTATATTAAAATTTTACTTTACTCATTGTTTATTAATTTTACCTATTTAATTCAGTTATTTTTTTACTGTTTTCTTTTTAACATTTCATATTTGCCTTAGAAACATAACAGATGATATGTATATTTTGAGTCCAGTTTCTTGATAAAGATGTACATTTGGCCCATTTTCGTCACAAATATGTACGTTTGACCTTCTTTCAGCATGGCTAGGTTCTAAATCTTTCTGGAATACTGTTTATTTCTAAAAAAGATTTTAGAAGTTGTGTGACATCCTTTGCCTGCATAATTTTGATATGTTTTCACTTTTTAATATACCATTCACTGTTAATAATTAACCAGAGCCTTCAAATTTAAACAATGACTAAAAATGTTTTTCAAGATATTTAACTGATTGCTGGATATGAAATGCGACACATACATGTACTGTAATTAAAATAGTAAATAAAACGATATCACCTATATCAGGGTACAAAATAATGGGATTAAGTAGTTAATCTTTACACACTTTAAAATATTTCAATTAAGAACCACAAATCTGTGGCTCTCAGTGTAGTAGAGTGTATAGCATACACTATTTTAAATTAAAATAAATAGAGATTGCAACTATAAACAATGAAGTACAACAGTACCTGACTGGTCCTGGGTAAGGCAGTTGACTGCATCTCTTACTGGTGATGGTTTCATAACCTGGAATGTCTCAGGGATTAGCATCCTGAAAACAACAAAAGGGTAAGAAGAAAATAAATTGCCATTAACCAAAGCCACATTCAATAAACCAGTTCGTGTACATTACCAGAATTAAAAACTGCTGGGTATACTGTTGGTATTTATTAGTGGCTAATAACAGCAGTCTTGCCATTCACTCAGAACTAAGTACGTTTTGTACAGAATCAGAATAGATTTTAACTTTAGAAATATTAAACGATTATTAGATTCTCAGAAAAGATTTATGTTCACTTTAAACTTGAAAGACCAGAGCAAAGGTAACTCAGTGTTATTATCTGTAACTTTATGACCTGTTCCAGACAGAACTATTTGTGGAGTAGCACCCAAAAAACAAAAGGATGTGAAATAAAAATAAATTGCAGCAGCTAAGTCGAGTTTAATATAGTGTTTACTAAAATATGTTTCAGAACGCACTTGGAAAAAAATAGACTAACATCTACTACTATGGTTTTAAGAATTAACATTGTTTAAAACCATTCGTAAATCAGCTGATAGAATAAGATCTACACTTTTATAAAATAATCATGATTCAATTTATAGAACAAAACCTCAGGACAAGGTCACTAGGATCAGGATAATAGTATAATCCTGAAAAGACGCCTGAAAATACATTTCCATACATCTAGAAAGTGGGTTGTGATTATTTAAAAAAAATCATCAACATATTTTTTTTTATATGCACCCTGGATGTAATTCTAATATGATACATGATACTGAAACTCATAAATTTACAAATATAACAGCACATCTATGTAATTTCAGAAGGTTAATTTACAGAAGTAAATAAAATGTATTATGTTTAGGGAAGATTCTTCAGTTATCCTGGTGACTCAGATGCTCGTAGCAGTGAATTTCTCCGGCTCAAAACAGATGTGTGTGATCCAGCTGGCTGTTTATCTGAACTTTGCATTCAACTTGCTATAATAATGATTGGAAAACAATGTTTTAACAATCTACTTGAACTTGCATACCCGTCAGTACAAAAACTATTCTTAACAGTATCATTAATAGGTGATAAATAATTTAAAATGTTTTATAGATAATTTTTTTGACATTCCTTAAAACTTTATCCATAAATATACAAACGTGCATAATAAACACAGTGACTTGAATATTTAAACTGAACAGTTTCAATTGTGTAATGTGCTACAAGGAAAAACAGAACCTTTGAATGAAGGAGATAGAGAAGCACTCCATGGTAGTGCAGAGACAGTGTTTGATTTTCACCTTGCAGATCCAAATCAAAATCCAAGAACACATATAACTTTTATACTCTAGACACACAAAAAACTATTGCTGTTAGAATGTCTGAAATACTCAAAAAACATTAAAAAAATGCAATAAATGTACAAATCTAATTCAAATATAAAAAACTTTCAACCATATTTTAGATACATATCTTTCTAACTTGCTAGCAATAACATCAGCTGATGCCAGAATAAGAATTAAGAGCATTCATTAGTCACTGAAAGTAACTACCGCAAAGACTTTTAAAGTGTGATGACATTTGTTTTTAAACATAATATTAAATAGATTTTTTCAGTGCATTAATAGTTTTACATCATTTTCACCATATGTGGACAAAAACTTATAAAAAATGATAAAGTATTGCAAAATTTATTAAAATAAATTTCCTCTTATTTTTATTTTTTGTTATTCTTTCTGTCAATTCTTTTTTTTCTCTTCTTTCACTTGTGCTAACAAAAATTCCTACCTGTTTTCCACTGATCAAAATTTCTAGGAACTTGCTCCTAATTGAATATCAATTCTTAAATATGTTTACTAATTTGTAGGACCCCAATCATACTGTTTACTATAACATATCCATTGCCACTGAACAAGAGTCTGCATAAACAAACTTTTGCAGAACAATATGAATTACGTCTGCTATAAAAAAAATAATTAATTAAAAAAAAAACGTACTATAAAAAAGCTAAAATGACAAATTACAATACACAGAGGAATTAATTGTATTAAATTCATATATTCTGCAAATAAAAGTTAGCTAACAATTCTCTTTAAAAAAAAATTAATATAGCTTTTTTAAAATCTCATTGTACAGACCTTACAGTTTTATACTTATCAGCAGCCAACAAAATGATATTTCATTCTAGTGTTGATAACGTTCAGAATATACTGTTGTTGCACTTAATTAATGTATATTAAAATAAGAATATGCTATAAATAGTCATGATTCAGTGTCTCTGGCTTCAACCCTAGAACAATAATACATTTTTTCAGGAACTTATTATTAATATATTTAAAATTTAAGCTTAGTGAGTAATATTATGTCTATTTATTCCTAGTAACTTTCTTAGTGATTAAATTTCAAACATTTGATTGAGTTAAACTTTTTATGTAAAATTCTGGCTTCATATATATTCATATTTCTGCAAAATAGCTATCAGAACACTATTCTTAAGTCAAATGAATTTTTAAAAATAGTGTAGATGGAATTATGAGTATGAAAAAATATGTAATTCAACAACATAACATCTGAAAAATTAGCACTGCTGAAGCCATTGTAATTTCTCCTTTTGGAAAGAAATTTCTTCATTATTTTAATAAATGATTATATCTAAAGAGGAACAAGTAGATAATTCATACAGTGATAGTATTATCTTTGGATATAAGGCTACATGGGCAGTAGTTTCTTTTATGGAACTTTTAAATTATTTTTAACTGTCAAACAATTTTTTTTTTTACTGTGAATAATTGTTTATTTAGGATCAGCAAGAATATTTCCTTTAATATTTTGAGTACACCTCTTTTCCAGTTGACATTTTTGTGTTAGCTTACCTTTGACATAATGACATCTTCTAATTCCATTATACATGAATGTAAATAACTTGCTCTAATGCAATGAATTCAAAAACTTTGCTGGAAAATTTTGTAGAACTCAAAGATTTCTTCTTCCTCAGATTCATTTTGAGGTTCAATTTCATATTTATCCTTATCATGTGAAAAATCTTCCTGTATCATATAGGTACCTTCAATGAATGTTTCTATATTAGATTTTATTTGTCAATAGGGCCTAATAATACCTTACAGTCCAGGTAGCCCCCACTGATCTATTTACTCTTAGCTGTTACCATCTAGTCCCAACTAATCTCTTTTATCCATCCAAATGATTTCAGAATACGTAGCATTTGGATATTCAGATTCTTAAAATGATTTCAGTTTAAATGTTCAGAAATGAGATAACAAAGTACAAGTTTAAATTTAGAGGGGTATCAGTATAATAATCTCATTGTATTTTGATGAGTGAAGAGTTGTGCATTAATGCATATCAGTGAACTAACTGCTTTTAAGTTTCACTGGATACGATTTAAATTAAAAGTTTCAGTTTAAAAATAATTTTAAATTACTTCATCAATTCAATGAAACCATTTCTTTCTTTAATGCAGAGCATTTTATAACTGGATACGATATCGAACACAGAGAAGTAGAACAAAAGATATTACCAGGCAATACACAAGATGGGAAGAAGATTACCAGTTACAAGATCCTGGTCGACTGGCCCTGTTTGAAGAATACCTTGAAATGGGTAAATCATCTAATAACATAAATCTTTTATGACTGGTTAGAGAATAAATCCAAATTAGCAATACCTAAAAAATAATTATAATCAATATTTTTCTCATAATATTGCAAAACTCCACTGCTGCACATGACAGCTGATGTTAGTGTTATTTTGACATCAAATTCAAAGGTCATTAGCTGATATATAATTAAGAGTATTCATTTAAAAGGAAAACTGAACTCAATTTTGCTGACTTCAACAATTAGAGAAAATCATATTAAAACATGATTTCTTGCAGTATTGTATATTTGTCTTCACTTAACACTAATTATATTTCTAGATGCTTTCCTGGAGTGCTCCAGTATAATAAAGGAACTTTCAGATTGTAAATAATGAAGTTCTTCAAGGTTTTATGTCAAAGAATTATACAACATCCAAATGATAACTAGATGTTTTGTTCATATTTATTTATAAACAAAATTAAGTTAAAGGACTGCATATATGCAAAAGAAAAGAATGCAATTTAAATCATTAAAATTTTTCAAAATTTAAATTATATTTTCAAAATTTATTATATTTTGTTGGTGATGATTGTATCTTTTGGTTACCTAAAAATGCACAGTGCCTATAAATTGAGTAAACTTAGTTAAAGGACTGCATATAGGCAAAAGAAAAGAATGCAATTTAAATCATTAAAATTTTTCAAAATTTAAATTATATTTTCAAAATTTATTATATTTTGTTGGTGATGATTGTATCTTTTGATTACCTAAAAATGCACAGTGCCTATAAACTGAGTAAACTTGTACCGTTATTATTTCCTGCTTTCCTTTTGGCAATGTGAAGAGTGTTTCATTTGACACCAACCTAACATCTGTTTTTTTTTTTCTATCTGATCGACTAGGTAAGAATATACTTTCAAAGATATCAGGTGATGTTCTAAATACTAAAAGATAAGAATTTTACAAAATTAATCACACAACAGACATCATCTCATACTTATAAATCAAAAGAAGTCTAATATTATTAAACAAAAATATACCTAATTAAATTTATTTTTTAATTCACTAAGAATTAAGTGGAAAAAAAACAGTCTAATATAAATTTCAGAGTGAGGTACAAATCCCCGATTATTTAAAGCACAAAAGATGCCTGATAACATGACAGTATATTTACACTAATATATATAGGATCTATTATTAAAAAAAACTGGTTAATAGGGAAAATAAATGAATAAATGAAAAAATTTATTCAATGTGTAAAATAGAGAAGAGATTTTTGTTTATAATTGTTACGTGTATATAAAGTAATTGTAACCTTTGTAATTAGTGCATCAATTACACAAATATATTACATTAAAAAACTAAAATAATAGTTAAAAATCCATTATAAATTACATTATTAATATCTTTTTCCAGTTATTCAGTATGGATTTGTGACACTATTTGTAGCTGCATTCCCACTTGCTCCATTATTTGCTTTGTTAAACAATATTTGCGAAATCAGGCTTGATGGCTATAAATACGTTGCTCAGTCAAGGAGACCACTGGCTGAAAGAGTTGTAGATATTGGTGCCTGGTATGGTGTTCTTCAAGCAGTCACATACTGTGCTGTTGTTTCAAATGTAAGTATTTTAAAATGTAAAAACAAAAAGAATTTATAAAAAATTTAACATATCATTTATATTAAAATAATTAAATAATATATATATATATATATATATATTGGATGAATGAATTAATAATAATTTGTAAATTACACATGATTGGTTGAAAAAACTGAAAGTAGGAACACGCCAGCTACTTTCTATCGTCAAGGTTCAGCAAGAGAAGTAGACATTTCCAAGTGAACTGATGACTGTAATAAATTAGTTTTTGTTTTACGGTCTAAATATAGTGGCAGGACTGGTATATTAAATTTATAGATTCCATTTTTATCCCTCTATGTAGTCATTATTCAATAAGTACATCATAATCTTTTAGTGAAAGTTTTTTTTTTATTTATTTAATGGCACAGCCACTGTAACCATTAGCCATATCAGGCTATATTATATTCTGAGATACTTCCATTTATCTCATTCATTACATTATTATAGTAATCTTGGTGTAGCTTAAACTGATTTGGTTTTATTCATGCAGAAGTTTATTTCTAAGACAAAGAAATCAAAAATGTAAGTCATTAAAATAGAAGTAACTAATTAGAAATCTAATCCACAGATTGTTCCACACTCATGCCACCAACCACATAGAAAAACCCAACACTATTAAATATCGACATCTACAAATGGTTATAACTTCACATTCACTGACATATTCCTACACAGCATAAAATAAAGTAAAAACATAGATGAAGACAACAAAAACTGCTTCAAATTAATATACAAAAACAGAGGTTCAGAGAAAATAGCTCATAAATGAAAAATATCTGGTATGGTATAGCCTTCAGAACAATAAACTAAACAAAACAAATTACTAAATAAATACATTGCTCTTAGAATATATAAAGTGAACTAATCTGACTATACAACATTTTAAATTGGCCAAACAGGACACACATTCAAGCAAAGATAAAATTAACACTTGGAAGCCCTACATAGCAACACAGTTAGTCAACATCTACTAACCATATCATAGACATAAATCACAAATTCATCAACACTGACAGCAACCTTGATATTCTACACATACATTAGAAGGGACCAGATCTTAACACAATTTATCTATTTGCCAAATTAAAAAAAAATTTCAGCAGTTGCATCAATTTATACCAAGGTGAGAACAGCAGCAACAGTCATTGAAAATTGCAAAGACAACTGAAAACATTTTGAAGTATATTATAAATAGTAAAATTAGGTTAAGGTTGTTGTCCCCGAGGTTTATTTTTTAAATACATTGCAGGGACATACCTCGGCTAAGAAATAGTTATATCTAGAGTCATATTAGGGCTAAGTAGCCTTGTAAAAATCTCATGCAATAAACAAACTACATGATGTAATAAATAGATTAAATTACAATAAATAAAGAACAAAATATGCAAACATTAGATAAATGAATAAAAAATACTAATGTTTACAACACTAATTTTTAAATGTTGTACATTTAAAATGTAAAATGCCCTTAAAAACAAGATTTTCAGAAGACCATAGTTCAGTTAGTAGCTGAGACTGGGATTTTATATCATCACCTGTATAAGAGTAGGAACCACGGATGTAATATTTATATTTATATAAAACCCAATTTTAAAAGTAATTTTACATCGCTGATTTTGGCCATTATTATTTTTTAAATGAAGATGCAAAATACATGGTTAAATATAATTATATATTCTTCATAGAAAGTGTTTTAAATTCTTTTGAATAACTGGGATTGAAAACACAAAATTAGTATTTTTGATTGATTTATGAAATTAAAAACATGATTTTTCATTAGTGAATGATAAGTAATGGTGGGATAACTACTTATTTCCACTGGTGGAAAGTTATTGTCGTACTGATATTATCAACAACCTGGGTTAAAACATAACCCTTGTAATTTTCTTCAATAACCATTATTCACTTATTGTCACTTACCTTGATCAAACTTACTGTGGGTAAAACATACTACAAGAATCTGCCACAAAATAAAATAAGACTCATTGGTTCAGTCCCTCTCACTCTTAATTCTTTCTCTCCCCCTCAGTTTGTCTCATTCTACTGCAGTGTAAAAAAATCAATCACATTTTAATTTTATATAGAATTTTAAATAAAAATTCAGTATGTTTTTTCCAAAAGAAGGATGAAGTTATATAATGTTGCTAGAGCCCCAAAAGTGTTTAACCTTATTGTTAAAATTTCTGTTATTTGGAATTATCTGCTAACAACTGGCAGCACTGCTGTCTAAACTACTAAACCATTCATAGTAATTACATGTCTTTTTGAATTCATTGTATAGGCTCAACCAGGAGGTTCTGTTCATGCAGAGCTACTGTGAAAGTTATGCTATTTGAGTTGAACATGCACAACATAATTTGCTGTATTCCTTGACTAAAATTAGCTTAAAATGCAAATATTGTCGACTCTGATGTTAAACAAAGCTTTCTGTTTCAGATTACTCACATATTGGGTGATCCGTGTTTATAGTTTTTGTAGAATAAAAGAACTTAAAATAAACCATACACATTAATATTGTCGCGTGATCCGTGGCTCGATCAGGATATTGAGAGGTTGACAATTTAGAATGTTTATATAATTACAGTTTATTGGTTTAAAATGTTTATAATTACAACCAGACAAATTAATAACAATAACAATAACGATAAGAAAAATAAGTGACAATTAAAAAACACAATTATTAATATAGTAACCACAATAATAATCAGGATAATAGTAGTAAACGATAATAATATTACATGTCAATAGCAATAAATCAAAAAATTAATACATGACATAAAACATAACATAATCAAAACAGTGAGCATGACATAACAACAGAGCATAATACATAACTTAAACAAATAATAACAATTGTAATATTACACATCAAATGTCAGTAGTAAATAATAAATACAGGTTGCACACAGGACAGAGTTCAAAAAAAAAATAATCGTTCAGAATTTATTCCAGGTAGATAAATGGAAAACTAGAATTCAGACCCATTAACAAAGACACCGCTAGTCTTAACCCTTTTTAACCATTAGTCTTGTATTAACAAACAATCATATAGTGTTCACTTGCAAATACCTTTGCTATCTACTAACAGTTTATTGCATAATTTCTTTCACTTATACACCCCCTCTATGAATCATGAGACCTTGCCGTTGGTGAGGGGGCTTGAGTGCTCAGGGATACAGAGTAGCTGGACCGAAGGTGCAACCATATCGGAGAGGTATCTGTTGAGAGCCAGACTAAGGAATGATTCCTGAAAGAGGGCAGCAGCTCTTTCAGTAGTTGTTAGGGGCGTGAGTCACAATGACTTAAACGGCCATATCAACATCACTCAGTCCTCTGAGTACTGCGCAGCTGAAAGCAATGGAAAACTACAGCTGTTTTTTTTCCAAGAAAATGTGGCTCTCTGCATTTTCACACAACAATAATGGAGGCGCCTTCCTTGGTAAAATATTCCGAAGGTAAAATAGTCCCCCTGTTCGGATCTCCAGGTGGGGACTACTAAGGAAGGGGTCACCAGAAAACTAAAAAATAACATTCTACGAGTCGGAACGTGGAATGTTAAAAGCTTGAAAAAGGTTGGTAGGCTAGAAAATTTAAAAAGGGAAATGGGTAGGATGAAGGTGGATATAGTAGGAATTAGTTCGGTTCGGTGGGAAGAGGAAGGCGACTTTTGGACAGGTAATTTTAGAGTAATTAACTCAGCGTCAAATAATGGGCAGGCAGGAGTAGGTTTCGTGATGAACAAGAAGATAGGGAGGAGAGTGGAGTATTTTAAGACGCATAGCGATAGAATCATTGTAATAAGGATAAAATCAAAACCTAAATCGACAACGATTGTTAACGTCTATATGCCTACAAGCGCCCATGATGATGATGAGGTAGATTGTGTATACGAAGAGATTGATGAGGCAATTAAACACGTAAAAGGAGATGAAAATTTAATAATAGTTGGAGATTGGAATGCAAGCATTGGAAAAGGCAAAGAAGGAAATATAGTGGGTGAATACGGGCTGGGCAAAAGGAATGAAAGAGGGGACCGACTTATAGAGTTTTGCACGAAGTATAATTTAGTAATTGCCAACACCCAATTTATAAATCATAATAGAAGAATATACACTGGGAAAAAGCCAGGCGATACTGCAAGGTATCAGATAGATTATATCATGGTTAAGCAAAGATTTAGAAATCAACTCATTGACTGTAAAACTTACCCTGGAGCAGACATTGATAGCGACCATAATTTGTTGGTAATGAAATGTAGATTGGGGTTTAAAAACCTGAAGAAAAGGTGTCAGATGAATCGGTGGAATTTAGAGAAGCTTGAGGAAGAGGAGGTAAAGAAGATTTTTGAGGAGGACTACGCAAGAGGTCTGAGTAAAAAAGATAAGGTAGAAAATGTAGAAGAAGAATGGGAGAATGTTAAAAAGGAAATTCTTAAATCAGCAGAAGCAATCTTAGGCGGAATAAAGAGAACTTGTAGAAAACCTTGGGTTTCAGACGATATATTGCAGCTGATGGATGAACGTAGAAAATATAAGAATGCTAGTGATGAAGTAAGTAAAAGGAACTATCGGCAATTAAGAAATGCTATAAACAGGAAGTGCAAACTGGCGAAAGAAGAGTGGATTAAAGAAAAGTGTTCAGAAGTGGAAAGAGAAATGAACATTGGTAAAATAGACGGAGCATACAGGAAAGTTAAGGAAAGTTTTGGAGTACATAAATTAAAATCTAACAATGTGTTAAACAAAGATGGTACACCGATATATAATATGAAAGGCAAGGTCGATAGGTGGGTGGAATATATTGAAGAGTTATACGGAGGAAATGAATTAGAAAATGGTGTTATAGAGGAAGAAGAGGAAGTTGAGGAGGATGAAATGGGAGAAACAATACTGAGATCTGAATTTAAGAGAGCATTAAAAGATTTAAATGGCAGAAAGGCTCCTGGAATAGACGGAATACCTGTAGAATTACTGCGCAGTGCAGGTGAGGAAGCGATTGATAGCACAAACTAGTGTGTAATATTTACGAAAAAGGGGAATTTCCGTCAGACTTCAAAAAAAGTGTTATAGTAATGATACCAAAGAAAGCAGGGGCAGATAAATGTGAAGAATACAGAACAATTAGTTTAACTAGTCATGCATCAAAAATCTTAACTAGAATTCTATGCAGAAGAATTGAGAGGAGGGTGGAGGAAGTGTTAGGAGAAGACCAATTTGGTTTCAGGAAAAGTATAGGGACAATGGAAGCAATTTTACGCCTCAGATTATTAGTAGAAGGAAGATTAAAGAAAAACAAACCAACATACTTGGTGTTTATAGACCTAGAAAAGGCATTCGATAACGTAGACTGGAATAAAATGTTCAGCATTTAAAAAAAATTAGGGTTCAAATACAGAGATAGAAGAACAATTGCTAACATGTACAGGAACCAAACAGCAACAGTAACAATTGAAGAACATAAGAAAGAAGCCGTAATAAGAAAGGGAGTTCGACAAGGATGTTCCCTATCTCCGTTACTTTTTAATCTTTACATGGAACTAGCAGTTAATGATGTTAAAGAACAATTTAGATTCGGAGTAACAGTACAAGGTGAAAAGATAAAGATGCTACGATTTGCTGATGATATAGTAATTCTAGCAGAGAGTAAAAAGGATTTAGAAGAAACAATGAACGGCATAGATGAAGTCCTACGCAAGAACTATCGCATGAAAATAAACAAGAACAAAACAAAAGTAATGAAATGTAGTAGAAATAACAAAGATGGACCACTGAATGTGAAAATAGGAGGAGAAAAGATTATGGAGGTAGAAGAATTTTGTTATTTGGGAGGTAGAATTACTAAAGATGGACGAAGCAGGAGCGATATAAAATGCCGAATAGCACAAGCTAAATGAGCCTTCAGTAAGAAATATAATTTGTTTACATCAAAAATTAATTTAAATGTCAGGAAAAGATTTTTGAAAGTGTATGTTTGGATTGTCGCTTTATATGGAAGTGAAACTTGGACGATCGGAGTATCTGAGAAGAAAAGATTAGAAGCTTTTGAAATGTGGTGCTATAGGAGAATGTTAAAAATCAGATGGGTGGATAAAGTGACAAATGAAGAGGTATTGCGGCAAATAGATGAAGAAAGAAGCATTTGGAAAAATATAGTTAAAAGAAGAGACAGACTTATAGGCCACATACTAAGGCATACTGGAAGAGTCGCTTTAATATTGGAAGGACAGGTAGAAGGGAAAAATTGTGTAGGCCGGCCACGTTTGGAATATGTAAAACAAATTGTTAGGGATGGAGGATGTAGGGGGTATACTGAAATGAAACGACTAGCACTAGATCGGGAATCTTGGAGAGATGCATCAAACCAGTCAAATGACTGAAGACAAAAAAAAAAATACACTTATAGTTTTACTGTAACTCACCGATAGTATTTCTTGTTTACCGGAATTACTCTTTGGGTCATCTTACTCATATCGAACTGGATTCAAGACTCCTTACTAGACTGATGTCTCGCAGACTCACACCCGTGACTCTCCCCGCTGGACCATCGTCGTTACGTCTCGCTGGACTGGTTCGCAGAACTCCGCCGAACCCACACGACACACAACTCGCAGTCTCTCCTCGCAGAACCGCCCTTGGGGGAGAGATATTGTAACGGCTCGCAGACTGGTTCTAATAGAACTCTTTTTTAGCCGGTCTTACTGGTTTATTTATACTGCTAGCCTCTTTACCTGACGGACCGGACCCAAGTCGAAGCGTGAGAACAGTCGACCGAGGCTTTTGTTCGGATGAATTCTAAACCTGGTCTCTTCTCACGGTATAACAGGTGTTCATTGTGTGTTAGCGGGCAGTATAACGAAAGACGATTGTCAAACGGACCTATTCTTCACAAAAAGGGTTCCCTTTTTTGTCCCTTTCTGGATTCCTTCAATTATTATAGTTCTATTACTTTCATAATAATCGGTAGGATTCCGTTACTCAGGCCCGCTATACCGGTCTTCTTACAATATGCATAAAAATTATCTTTATTTCAAGAATGAGGTTGCAGAAAAATTAAACAATAATACTGTTTAATTTGATAATACACTTAGCCTAAATAATAAAAGTTACTTTAAGAAAATCAGTATATATCAGTGATTCCCAAACTGTGTGTCGCGGCTTCTTCACAGGGGCACCGCGAAAAATTGTAAAAGCTTCATAATTAATTGAACCAAAACATTTATAATTATTCATTTAATATTAATAAAGTAAGAAAATAATGAAGATACTTTTACTTAGGGTAGGGCGCCATGGAAAAATTTTAATTGAAAAAGGGCGCCGCGACTCGGAATAAAGCTTGGGAACCACTGGTATATATAATTACACATTAATTATTTTATATAAATAAAATAAATTAAAATTCAACCTTACCAACAATTCGTCCGCGTTTTTCGAGTACATTTGGTCATCACCATCATCAGGAAAAGTTTTCTTTCAATTTAAAAGTATTAAAATTAAAATTAACATAAGTAGATAGAAAAGTTATAAAATATTATCAGATAACTGCGATTTTCCTACATAACGGACGTAATTACTTTTACACTATGACGACCGGTTGTTATGATTTTAATATTTTATAACTTTTCTATCTGCTTATGTTAATTTTAATACTTTTAAATTGAAAGAAATCTTTCGCTGATGATGGGTGAATGACCGAATGTTCTCGAAGATCGTAGACAAATTGTTGGTAAGGTTGAATTTTAATTTATTTTATTTATATACAAATAATCGCATATACCAACGGTGACATGCTTGAAAAATTAAACTTACACGTTAATTGTTTTAAATAATTATACGACAGTAACAATATTAGTAATCTCTTTTTGAAAAATCTGAAATTTTTCCAAGGAAATATTTCTAATTATGGCTATAACATGATTTTTATTCATAAAACATAGTTACTTCAGATATGCCACACTTTATCAAGTGTAATTAGGTAGGGTCGTACTACGAATCAGATTTATAAAGTAAAATTCACAAATAATTTACTTTTCAGGCTTTCGTAATCGCATACACCAGTGATTATATACCTCGAATGGTGTATACGGTTGTTTATTCCAAAAACCACGATCTTACAGGTTACATTGATTATTCTTTATCAGGTATGTAACATTCAGATATTAAAAAATTTATATGTATTAAGTTAGCAGAGTGAAGGCTGTTTGAACCTTATTAGTGATACCATCAATTGTACAAATTGTGTAGAGCACTGGCAAACATTTTAAGTCAACAATTATGATCCATTCCTTTCCTCGTCTGAAGCACACACACCAAATAATAGTTGATTTTTACTGCAGAGTATTCAGGATAATGTGCATACAGTACAACAATGTTGATATACAGCAACAAACATATGTAATAATAAGAAAATGAAACTTGTAGTGAGTTTTTAAAGATTTACATTTAAGAAATTCCTATTTTATTTATCTCTACAGTAACAATTAACTATAAGCAGACAGACTTTAAAAGAAATTTAGACACTTATAATTATGAGATGGAAATGGAATAGTAGGTTTGTGGAGGTTCATAGGCCAACATTATTTGGAACATTAGAACAACATTAAATATAAAACATATGTTGTCGATCGTTGTTAAAAGTTATCGGTTATCAAAGATTTTAAAATTTGTTTTTTTTTTTTTTTAATAACTTTTAAATGAAACATCATATAAAAATTAAATTCAGGACAACGATAAATCTCGATTTTTAGGAACACTTTACAACCTTTTTACACCCAATATTAAGGCCGTCAACCGCTAAAATTTACTGCGCAAGCGCTATTGAGCACAGATTGTTTTTAAAGATTGAAGAATTTTTTTGAAACTGTCTATTGAGATGCACCTTTGGTCCCGTAAGTTGCGGATCGATAAATGGGATGTAGCTAAAAAATCACTACAATAAGTTCATCGCGGCGAAATGCTAATAAAACATTTTATGAAAGAATATTTTGTGATTATATATAATCTAAAAAATAATATCAGATAAAATGTGGTATCAGTAAAATGTGTTTCTGTTATTGTTAAATGTTATTGTCACAAAAATGACAATACGAACGTATCGAGGGTCTAGTAGGCAGAGCCCCTTGACCGACTAGTATTTAATAAGTTTGAATGTTATTTAAATAATACGGTAAAATTGGATAGTACAAAATGTTAATAGAAATGTAAAATAAACATCTACTGTAAAATAGTTTTTTTTTCTATCATGGTAATAAATACGCGTATTTAAGAAGTTAATGAAAGTATTTTTGACAATCTTACATATAACTGTTACAATCTAATGAAATTGAATTGAAAGTTATTGGAGGCAATCATTTTCAGAGGTAACAAGAAATATATGATTACTCTTAAGAGCTTGAAATACTTTTAATTAGAAAATTTAAGTTCTTCTATATAAAATTTAAAGAAGTTGAAAAAAACACACTGTTCACTCCAGCATTATCCCTTTAACTTTATCTGAATTGTATCATTGAATTAAAAGATATTTAAGAAATCTGAAAAAACACAAGCAAAATAGTTAGCATAGGTTTATGCCAACAGTTATCTTACTCCCTTATATCAATATGACAACAATGCATACAGATTCAGAAATTTCTTACCCATCAGAAGCAATTTTTATGCGGTAGGTAAACTATTTCTGACAAAGATTGATTAGTCAAACACAGTCAGTTAGTTATACTCCGCAATTAGTTTTGTAATATTGAATTCCATATGATCATGTACCCATCATGCATAAGACAAAAGTATCAAAAAGCGTCTGCTTTTTTTTTTAGAAGTGGCTGCACTAATGACAACACGTTGAACAATACGACTGAACCAATTTTTTTCCAAAACCTCTCCGACATCTTGATGTTTATTGATTTGGATCCTTTATTTATTTATTAATTTATAAACTTTTTTGAAAACATTAAAATTTCATCTTATTTAAAGCCCAATTGAACACTTTTCACAATTTTAGTCGTTTTTTAAATTATTTTTATTCATTTACTTGTATAGTCCTCATAACATTACCATTATTGAATCTTACATAGTGTTGCAAACTGAAACAGGATGTAAAATTCAATAATGGTAATGTTATGAGGACCATACAAGTAAACGAATAAGTCGTTTTAAAAACTACTAAACTCATGGAAACTGATCAATATGGAGAGTAAATAAGACGAAATTTAAATCTTATTGGAAAATTGTATCTATACATATAAAAAGATTATACCAATTCTGTCTGTAACAGTTTTACGGCCGCAATACTAATCATACATTAAACAAACTTTATAGGAGCCATATCCTCAAATTCAGGATCGTTTTAAAACAAAAATTGAAAAGTTAGAGTTAAAAAAGGTCAAAAAATGCCCATTTTTCACCATTTCGCAACATCGATATATATATATATATTAAATTATCTCCTATATGTTTGTCATCGCCTAGCGGTCGCATTACTCAACATCTAAAATCCAAATTTTAAAGGGTCAATATTCATGGCTACGAGATGTATACAAGTCGAAATAAGTTTTAATTAATTTGATTATATTCATAGCTAAAAAAATAAAAATAATCTACGCTTAGAAATTAACTAAATAAACTGCACATTAATTGACAACGGACTGCTTCTAGCGGAAGCCGTGTGCAGCCGCCCGGCGCAACTATTCAAAACAAGCAAGGACAAATTTATCATCAGATGGGATCTTTGTTGTATACGAGTGGTGACAATTCGAATTTTTTACAGATTTACTTTATTGGAGACCGCGAATTACAAGCCTTAAGAAGATGTTATGTCATACCTGGACTCAATATAGAAATAGTAATCCGCTTGCAATCTTCTAACATCGATGATGTTCTTCACGAACATCATCGATCAGTTCGTTCATTCAAATTGGCTTTGGAACAAATAACATCTAATTCTTTCAAAACAGTTATTCGGTCAGATAAGTCACCTACTGGGAAACACGAAAGAAGCTTCAATGCCCCAACAGCAATGGAATTGCGATAGTAACAATTGGAAATGAATGTACGTCTCTGGACGTATACATTGGATATTGTTCTACATCGACGAGACAGAACTTTACAGCGAATTTCAGAAACGCATAGATCACAGCCTTCAATACCCATTCATTTTTTTGAATGGGTCTGACGTAGAAAGTGAACGACTATTATACATCAAACTGAAAATCAAAAACGTTTGCGATGTAAAGATTACATTCGCCATCAAGACGCGATACGATCAGATGTTTCAGTTCAAGGTGTAGGTAAAAAGGTGTATTTACCATCATCATTTACAGGCAGTCCGCGACACATGAACGAGTATACGCAGGATGCCACGACTTATGTTCGAAAGCACGGCCGTCCAGATCTATTTATTACCTTTATATGCAACCCAAAATGGCCAAAAATCGAAATTCTTTTGAAAGGTAACGAGCAAGCTTCCGATCGCCATGATGTTATCTCCAGGGTTTAAACAAAAGCTTTCAAAATTGATGGATGTTGTCATTCGCCATGGAATTTTTTTCGTATGTTATTTGTTGGATATACTCCGTAGAACGGCAGAAACGAAGTTTGCCTCATGCGCATATCCTAATTTGTCTAAAAGAAAAGGTTCATCTTAAAGATATTCATTTAATTATTTCAGCAGAGCTACTCGATAGCAACACGGATCCTAAATTATTTGATATATCAAAAAATATGGTCATGGACCTTGCGGTTAGCTAAATTCAAATTCACCGTGCATGAAGAATAACAGATGTAGCAAGCGCTTCCTGCGAATGTTTTTAAATTCAACAAAAACAGGAACAGATAGTTATCCGTTACCCGAATCAGCAATGTTTATCAAAATTGTAGACAATAAGTGGATCGTACCATATAATCCACTATTATCGAAGATGTTTAAGCTGATATCAACGTGGAATGTTACAACTCGGTAAGAGCAATCAAATATATTTGCAAATACGTGAACAAAGGTAGCGACATGGCTATTCTTCAAATACGTAATGAAAATCCGCATGATGAAGTGCTTCAATATCAGACAGGACGTTATATAAGTGTCAATGAAGCTTTTTGGCGTATTTTTGGATTTGCTATTTATGAAAGATATCCAGCGGTAACCCGTCTTAAGTCTTCACCTTGAAAACGGACAAAGAGTTTACTTTTCATCTGATAATATTCACCGCATTTCAGAAAAGTCGTCAGATACAACACTTACCGCTTTCTTTAAACTATGCCAGAGGGAGAGTTTCTCAAAAAAATCTATTATATTGCGAAGTACCTACATATTATACATGGGATAACTCAAGGAAAAACGTTTACGACGCCGTAGAGGAACACCGGTATCTGCAGCTCCAAACGTTTTTTCATCCAACATTATGTCACGTGTGTACACTGTACATCCGAGTCAATCAGTGTTTTCATTTGAGGATGCTTATTGATCGTATCCAAGGACTTAAAAAATTTGCCGACTTATTTTTCTGTAAACATAGGAGTCTGTTGCACATTTGAAGAGGCTTGCTTTAAACTGGGACGTTTAGAAAATGATGACCACTGGAAAGAGACAATGATTGACGCAATTCTTACAAAACACCTTCTCAGCTTCGATAGTTACTTGCTATTATATTAATATGTTGTGCACAAAGTGACCCACAGTCGGTTTGAAATCAGTTTAGGGAGGAGCTTCCAGAAAATCTTCTACTCGAAAAAAATTCTTAATCCAGACGCAGTTTTAGACAGCGAAATTTACAATCGTGAACTTATTTTATTGTAAAATGTTTGCATTAATACTGGCTCTAAAACATTATCCGAATTAGGACTTCAACCACCTCAACATGATGCTTTCAATGCGACTGAACTGGAATTTGACAAGGAAACAAATTACGATGAAAATGAACTAAGAAGATTTCTTTCAGAGAACAAGGAAAAACTAACAACCGAATAACTTTATGTTTTTAACGCTGTTGTTAATGCCACAAAAAATCATATAAATCTATGTTTATTTTGGATGCCCCTGGTGGAACTAGTAAAACTTTTCTTATCAATTTAATCTTGGCTAAAATAGGAATCAGGAAAGGAATCGCAATAGCTATTGCATCATCCGGAGTTGCTGTTACACTGCTGGAGGGAGGTCGGACAGGATATTCAACTTTAAAATTGCCACTTGATACTGACCACGTAGAAAAAGTTACATGCAATATTTCTAAATCATCAGGAAGAGCAAAATTATTGAAAGAATTCAGTCTCATCGTTTGGGATGAATGCACAATGTCTCATCGGAAAACTTTAGAAACACTTAACAAAACATTACAGGATTTTCAAAATAACACATCTCTTTTTGGAGAGAAAGTATTATTACTTGGAGGAGATTTCCGACAAACCCTTCCTGTTTTACCAAAATCAACAGCGGCCTATGAAATTGACACGTGTCTAAGGAGTTCATGTCTTTGGAGAGAGGTTATGGTACTATCGCTTACAAGTAACATGGAAGTTCATCTTTTAGACGACTGTGAGGCTAAACAGTTTGCCGATCAACTACTAAGAATGGGAAATGGAATTCATCCGTTTGATAATAATCCTATCACCTTTCCCGATAATTTTTGTGTTTGTGTACAATCATCAAATAAATTAATTGAAAAGTTTTCCCGAATTTCGTTGAAAACTACAAAAATCATCACTGGATTCGAGAAAGGGCAATCTTGGCACCTTACAATGGAAGTCGTTAACATTATAAATTCTAATATTATGAAACTCATTCCGGGACCATCAAAGATTTTTCTTTCTATAGATACTATAATGGAGTAAGATGAATCAGTTTTGTATCCAACAGAATTTTTGAATTCCATCATCAACGGAATGCCGCCACATAGGAACTACTGTTATGCTTTCGCGGAATCTGAAGTCACCGAAACTTTGCAATGGCACTCGACTATAAATCAAAAATTTACCAAGAAATGTTGCTTCTACGATAAGAAATATCGTAGAAGCAACATTTCTTTCTGGAAAAAATATAGAGTTGTTTTCGTACCAAGGATTCCAATAATTTTAACCGATCTTCCATTTCAATTCAAACGTTTGCAATTCCCTTTAAGAATATCATACGCAATGACCATCAACAAATCACAAGGACAATCCCTAAACACTGTTGGAAAATAGTTGTTTTGGTCACGGTTAATTATGTATGGCGTGCTCAAGAATTGGTTCACCAAGAAATTTATTCATTCAAGCTGAGAATCGCCTGACAAACAACATAGTTTATATACGACCTGATTGACTACGTGAGATAATAATCGTTTTATTTTTTTATACTTTAGTATATTTTAATGTATTGTAATATATTTTATTTGATTTTACTATATTGTATTTTACTTTATTTTTATTCGCCGACATTATCCAACATCCACGCGATGTTGCTAGTAACATGTATAAAAGTCAGAATCACTTTTAATTAATTTCATGGCTAATGGAGAGAATATCAATTAAAAAATCTTACAGAAATTGCGGTGTAAATTTTTCCTTCAATATGCAAATCATTTACTCCACAAAAAGATTACTGCGAAGCCGGCCCAGTCGACTTCAGCAACAAAAATATAACCCATTTCCTCTACGAAGGGCTAGCTGCTAGCGGCTACTAAATTAACAAAAAAATAAAGGACAAAGAGTTAATATTATTATCAAGAAAATCTCCATGTCTTCTTCAAGTAATCCGTTGAAATATTTCAGCGGAATACTTTTGGAAATCATCCAAAACTCCATCACATCAAGGTCTTGCCCATTTTTCATACCTTATACAGAAACTTTTACCTATACACGCAATTTCCGCAGGTTCACCTGCACTTTATTCCCCGGGTACGATTCCCAGCAGCTCCTGGCCATTTCACAAGCATAAAATATCACTAAAAGAGTAACAATTGGGTTTTGATGAAATTATGAAAAATGCAATTAAGCTGGATTTCATTTTAAACATCACTTCCAAAAATTTCTAAAAATAGAAGGAAAGATACCGAGCTGAGTATATTTAGTCACAAGGATTAAATTTGAAGATTACATAAAAGCTTGTTTATATAAATATATAATCATATATAATAATATCCAATTCTATTAAAAATGTATGCTGTATAGGAATAATTATTTGGTTATTAGATTTAATTAATGGATCCACTAAGATTGATTAAAGTTATTAATCCTTTTTAATTTGTAACTGCTTTTGTAGTATTCAATACATCTGATTATACTGAAGAGATGGGAATCGATAAAAAATATTTGGAACATGAAGAACCAAATACTTGTCAGTACCGTGGTTATCGCAACGGACCTGACCATCCTGACGATCCATATGGTTTATCTGCTCAGTACTGGCATGTCTTTGCTGCTCGACTTGCATTTGTAGTTGTTTTTGAGGTAAGTATTTATTAATGTTAGTGTTCTCATTGTTATAATTTTTGTTACAGATTAAAAAAATTAATTAAAAATTAAACGTTTAAAAATTCAAAACTTAGTCTTCAAGAATCTACTACACTCTAAATCTTAGACTTTAAAGAGAAATTTGTTAGTTAGCAGACGCATTACAATAAATAAATATATTTCACTTCAATCTTATTCATTCAGCCACTAATGTTCCTGATCGTTGAGTATGCGGCTCTGTAATCACATCATGTGTAACTTCAGTCATGAATTTTCAGTGATCTAATTGTTTTCTCAGTGTTGAAAGTTACATATAAAAAAGCTGCATTAAATAAAAGGAAGTAAGAATAGCTCAACAGTACAGCACGAAGGAAGCTCGTTACTGAAATAAAACGAATGAACTTTTTTCCTAATAGTAATTTTAGAAAATTCGACCAATTTTTTAATCGTTTTCATATGCATTCGATTTTTTTGGGGCTGACATGTTTACCATCAATTTTGTATTTCTTTATTGCATCAAAAATTTTTCTTTCCCTAACGCCTGTTTTACTGTTTGCAGACCCGAAAATCGAATTTTCGGGATTTGCGTTTGGAACTTTTTCAGTCTTTAGGCAATGGTATAGCGTATAGGTTCATTACTATGACGTATCCTTCAACAATTTCTACAATTTTTTTTTTTTATACTAGTGCATAAAATTTTCACTATTCATTTCATCATGATACTCGTGAACATCTGGATTCAAATACTCATAAACCACCGTTCAAAAACCCATTTTCACTTCCTACATACGTTACTATTAATTACAGCTGGGGTTTTCACTCCAATTGACAAACCCTTCATAAAAACCTTTTTTGCGCTCTTTAATTCTTTATCCACCCATACCTTTTCCCGTACATGTTCTGCATTACTTCAAGTTTCCTAGATAATAAATTATCTTACACTCTTCTCAAAATCTCTTAATTTCTCTTAAATATTCCCAACGCCATGAAACAATATTTTCGCGTCCAATCGATAGAAAATTATTTTTTTTGGGCGTGAAACGAAAATTCATTGATTTTAAAACACGATGTAATGAACTTCCATAAAAATTCGGCAGTTCAGAATCGGTATTCACGGTATTTAATATTTTGTTCAAGTTAGGAAGCTCGTTATTGAAATAAAACGAATGACCTTTTTTCCTGATAGTAGTTTTAGTAAAATCAACCGAAATTTTAATCGTTTTCACACGCTTTCAATTTTTTTTGGGGGCTGACATGCTTACCATCAATTTTGTATTTCTTTATCGCATCAAAAATCTTTCTTTCGCTAACGTCTGTTTTACTGTTTTCTTTCCAAGCAATATCTCTGACTGTAGATTCATTTATCTTGTTTTAAGATTATATATACTTTGCTGACTATTTTTTTCAGAGCTACTGAAGGGTTTTCCCGGCTTATGTTTCAGAACTGAGTCGCTCATTGTTAAAATCCGATTGGGTCAAAAACAGGGTAAATTAAAACTACTGAAAATAACTCTAAATAAAATTGTTATAAAAATGAAGTATAAAATTGTATCGTACTGTACACAGTAACACGATAACATAACGATTGAAATACTTTCTTTCACCGAACTGAATAATTTTGTGAAGCATTATATATGACGTTGTTGTTGTTAAACATCATAAAAAGACTCAAAAAAAATTTTAACTACTTATCATCGGCATGTCACAGTGCCAGACAAGTGGTAACTTACAGTACACTGTTACAAGCATAAATCAATAATTGCACTTGCACGTGGGAAGGACAGAATTACATTATTAGTCTAATCATTTAAACATTGCTAGTTTAAACACAATCCAAAGGCTGTTGGTTCAAATCCAGTTCAAGCTAATTAAAATTTGCAACGTAATGGATGTCTTCTTACCAAACTAGCTGAAATGAGACACAGATTACAATCTGCGTCATTACAATCTGCAGATTGTAATCTGTGTCTCATTTCTACTAATGGTGGAAATTTTCAAAAATGGTGGCTACATAGAAATATACCATGTATTTCAAAATAAATATCGGGGTTTTAAAGTTATGTAATATCTTTTAAATTTTACTTACATTGATAAATTATACGTGAAATAAAAGAGCAACTCTAACAGTTTTTCCTGCGAATGTTCAATATGAACACCATTCGTCACACGGCACAAATCCAGTTGATTGGAGAGTTCATCCCATACTTTAATTAGCAAGTCTGATTTAATTTATGCAGCAGCTGTTTCAATCCTGTGTCTTGAGTCGGGTAAGTCAGCTGATAACAGCGACATGCACACTTGATCCTTTATAAACCCCCGAAGAAAAAAACACAGGGTCAGATCAGGCGAATGTGGAGGCCATGGCAAACAAGCCCTGTCATCTGGTCCGCAGCAACCAATTGGGAAGAAATTCATTCAACCAGTCACATACAGCATTGTGCCAGTGAGGAGGCACACAATCTTGTTGTCAAATAAAGTTCTGTGATTCCTATTGCAGTAGAGGAAAGATTTCCTAGGACTACGTACAAAAGACTCTGTTACACATTCAACATTGTCTTCAGACACACTCAGTCGTCCTGTACGCTTCTGTTTACAAATACAACCAGTGGTTTCAAATTGTTTATACCATCTATGATGTTACTGTCACTAAAGGATCACAACAGAACTTCAAACGGAAGGCACACTGAACGGTAATTAATTACAGATTTAATTAAAACCCTGCAAACTGCAAAGCACTTTCTGTTAGGATTGCCATCTTTGCTGTTAGCGCTTTCAAGTGAAAGATACAGGAAACAGTTTAAGAGCTTGCACACAGCTAAAACTGTTTGAGGTGCTCTTTCACTTCATGAGTAATTAATAATTGTATCTGAAAGTTGAGAAATATTAAACAGCATTAAACCCCAATATTCATTTTGAAACACTATGCAGTAGGAATACAATGTCTTTTTTTTTTAAGTAATTGTTATTTTCTAATTGTATCGATTTCAACAAAATAAAGTAACTAATCATATTAAATTTTATTAATTTTATATTACACTGTTTTGAAAAAATACCATCTGTAAGGCATAATGCTATTTATTGTTAAAAAATGATAATTCTGTTAATTGATTATAATTTTGTTTATTAATTTATGTTAAAATTAGAGTCTGAGGCTATACAGTTAATCAGGCTCTACTTCTGCAATAATTCATAAAGAATAAAACTTAAAAAAAGATTCTACGTGGTATTCCTCACTGGTCAGTTTTGAAACCGTTACTGTTTATAATTTTTAATGATGAACTATCTCCAACTGGAGATAATATCTGTACTACAACTGTTGGGTAAATTACAACAAAAAATGAAACATAGCTCGTTTGCCAAAGTATTGGACTTTATTAAAAATAAAAAATGAAAAACAATTAGTATCGTAAATATAATTATTGGATAATATTTGCTATTATTTAGCAAATGCTCTTACAGTAATAAAGCTTATTAGAAATATTAGCAAAAAGAAATGAAACTATTACAAAATTCACAATGTACCTCAAAAAACAAAAAAAAAACATTATATCTAAAACAAAATAAACCCTTTGTAAGCAACATTACAAACTTTACATCCCCATTGGTTTTATTTTAGTCAGAAAAATAGCGGTAAAAAGCAGAAAGTAGGTAACTGTGGTAATATCTCAATAAATTAAGGGAGAAAATATTTTTCTGTCAAACTTCAAGATAATAGTAACACCATAGTCAACTAAACACAGGTCTCTTCTTAAGAAAACATAACCGTAAATTAAGGTAGAGAATATTTTCTTTTGTTAATACAGAACTGAATTGTCAGATGCGATGCAGCATATGATTCTAAGCTGAAAATTGTATTACTACAATAATTTAATACAATAATGTCTTTAATCTAATCAAACTGCACACATTTAACACTATAAACACCGACGTATCACTATTTTTGGAATTTTAAGTTTTATCCGTAACAAATTAATGCAAATACAGTGCTATTTAGTTATTTATTTGGTATTATTGGAAGAAGCCATTCTTCTTTCATGAAACATAATCTTAACTACGCTGTAGGACATTAAAAATTGTTTAGCACAAAATGCAGTGTTGCGCAAGCCTACTGATTTTGTACTTTACCTGTGTTAAACAGTCTATAGAATTAATGCAACAAACATGAATTATATTAATTTGGCTAAACCGACTTACGACAGAAATGTAACAACTCCATACAAAATGGGCACGTGAAAAACAATGATTCCATAAAGCATCTTCAATACAAAAACTAAAAAGAAACAATTAACGTTATTTCCTAGGCTAAGGCCTCCGAAATCACCACACTAAACGAGAGAAAGAAAACGAGAACGAGTCGCAGGCAGAACATTCGCACACAGTAGAAGTCTGACCTGCACTGCCGAAGAAGGGGAAGCAAACTAGGCCGTAGACAGAAGAGTGTGTGTGTTGACGACAACAGGTAGTGTGCGAGTGTTAGTGCGAGAAAGAAACAGCATAAACAGGAAGTTTGGGAATGATTAGAGAAACGTAGGGAATTCAGGAACGATAAACATAACAATGATTTTTTTTTATAAACAAGCAACCATTAAAAGAATTACGTATGACTAATAAGATAGTTTCTGAATACGAACAAGTTGAGGAATGACATCATCGCAGATAAAGATAATTAGACTTTTAGAAACTTTGACAACATTAAAATTGGAGAGAACAAAACAGTTATGACTAATTTGGCTAAATAGGGATTGTTTTTATGAATCATTATGACTACAGCAGACAAAATAGAAAATTACAGTGAACTTGACACTACGAGAAGACCTTGAGTTTAAATTTTATTAAAGCTACTAAATTTTATTAAAGCTATTTTATTAAAGCTACTTTACGCATTGGCGTAAACAACAACTTTTGCAAGAAATACTACTTCTACTGTCGACAGTATTCTATACTACCAAAAAAAAGAAGTAATACTGTTAAACTCACATAAAAAGAATAATAACAATGATTACTATATAATAAGAAAATAAATCCAAAATTTCTTACTTTCAGTAAAGTTGAATAAAATTGTGAACTCTTTGGAGGTGAAATTTTCAAGACATTTGATCGGTCCATTTTTAAGTTCGAGGACTCATACAGATTACATTGTTAAGAGGGTACATTTCAATAATCACCGGCTTAATGCTGTTATTAATATTGTAAATCTAGATATTTTAAAATCTGCTCATTTCACTCGCATTAATAGTCTGTTAATCTATGTTATTTTAGTATTGATTGAGATTTATCACATACATCTTTAGTGTTCTTGATGGTTCTACTGTGTCTATAATGCCTCATAGAATTTAATCTTGAAAATAAAAATAAGTGAAATAAAGGTATAATTTTGATAGTTGAAGTCATATTTAACAAACTGTTTTCAAATCATCAAAGTTAAATTACATCGATTGAAGTTTCCACTTGGCTATATATAACTGCCATACTGTTGAAATTTTAAACTCTGAATTTTTATAAAATATTGGATTATTGAACTGTTTAAAAGTCTATCACTCTGGTCCCTTATGCGCCGAGTGATTAGTGAGGTTATACTTCATTTTCAGTGTTTCTTGGCTGTCAGTTGAGTGTGTACCGCCGACAGTATCGAGGCTTGCTGTTGGAGGTGTATTCGGACTGCACAAATTGTAGACTATCATCTGTGTCTTTCTGCAGAGTGACGAGCAGAGATTTATTCAGTGCATACCTGCCTCATCGGGGCGAAAAGGGTGGCATCGACTGCTGGTCGTTAACCCCTGTAACAGGAAAAAGGCCGTGCCTTTTAGTCCTTCTGCGCTCTTGTCAGAGCGAGGGCAGTAATCTGTGTTTTTAGCTGCACGTCTAGTGCTTTGATCAACCGATCCAGTAGCGGCTAAAGGTACAAAGTGTGACAGGAGAACGTAAGGGTCTCCGGCTGCCCGTACTCGCTGCGGGTAGTTGTCACTTGTGGGCTTGCCCAAATTAGTACGGTAGGAGACAGCGAGAATCTCGTTGGTTATCAGGACTTAGGGAATCTTCGGCCATGTCGGAGTTCCAAGAAGTAAAGAAGTCCAGGCGGAAGAGGAAACCAGCGCCGGTACCGTCAACTAGCTACTCAGAGGACGAGGTAAGCGACGCGATGGATACAGGGGCACCCACCCAGGTGTGGTCCTCCCCTGTAGTTGAGGCTTTCAAAAATTCTAAGGGCAGACCTGGCAGTTCTGCCCTGTTGTTGAAAGTAGTCCAGGAGGACCTGGACTACTTGGTTGATTTTCTGACACTTCCCGGCGGAGTCAGTTCGGGGGCGAGGAAAACAATTCTCCCTCGACATGGCAAGTTGAGGGAAACTTTTAAGGCGGTTAGTGAGGGTTTCGAGGCCTTGGCCTCCAAGCCCCAAGAGGTCACGGCTCCCAAGGTGGTTGTTCAGGCCCCAGTGCAGCCCAGGCACTACGCTGAGGTCCTGAAAACCAAACGAGAGGCCAGCAAGGCTGTAAAGAAGCCGGAGGTTATTTTCGTGAATAAGGCAGAGGGCTCGAAGACCACGAGTCAAGACTTGAAGCGCGATTTCCGGGAAGCCCTTCGTGGTGACCGGAATCGGCTTAGGATTCGTGTTATAAGGGAGACCAGTAAAGGGTTAGTTGTTGTTGGGGATAATAAGGAGACGGTCCAAGTCATCAAGGACTCTCCAGCGGTGCAGAAGCTTGAGGTTAAGGTGGACCCCAAGCGGTTGAGGAAGCCCCGAGTCATTATATATGACATCGAGCGGAGTCTCTCTGATGAGGAAGTTCTGTCTCTCATTGGGGAGCAGAATACTGATTTGGATGAGGCCTCGTTCAAAGAGCAGTGATTGGGAAGCGTGATGCCTCTCGGTATCACGGAGTTTTCGAATTAGGTGCTGGTCTCCACCAGAAGTTTTTGTCCGAGGGTAGGGTCTTCGTTGATTTTGCCTCTTGTCGCGTCAAGGAATACCCTGACATGCAGAGGTGCTTCAAATGTTGTAGGTTTGGCCACAGGGCCAAGTTTTGTAAGAATGCGTCGTTCTGCGCGCATTATGGTGAAGAGGGCCACAAGCGTGACGATTGTCCGCAAAAGAAAGAGGCTCCGACTTGCGTTAACTGCAAGCGGTTACGCAAGAGTCATAGGCACTCTATCAACAGTAGGGAGTGTGGTAGTTATTTAAGAGCGGTTGAGGTCTACTTCAACTCGCTCGATGGTTAGGTCCGGTCAACTCAATGCCCAGGGTGCCTATGCGGTCCAAGTAGAGTTAGGTAACGTCGTTGAAAAGCGGAGCCTCGATGTTTTACTTCTACAACACCCGTACGTTGTCAAGGGTGACTGCCAAGTTTTTCAGGCTGGAATAAGTTCCATGTTGGCGAAATTAAATCCGCCGTGCTGTGCAGGAAGTCCATAGATAGTGTCTTTATACGGCAAGCCTCTGACACGCATTACGTCGTTGTTAAGCTGTGGATGGTTTTGACCTAGTTGTGGTTAGTTCGTACTTTCAGTACAAAGATCCCACTGACTTACACTTGGAAAGATGGGATAGAATTATCAGGCTGATAGCGGGTCGTCCTATTCTTATAGGAGTTGATGCGAACGCCAAATCGCTTCTTTGGCACAGTGGGATCACAGATGACGGTGAACTTCTAGAAGGCTTCATCGCGCAGCACCCTTTTGAAGTATTCAATGTCGCCGGCGAGTTGGCTATTTTCGCCGGCGCAGTGAGATTGCGGAGGACCTTCCTTGGTACCAACATTGATGTTACCATAGGTAAGGATATCCCTGGTAGGATTCTGAATTGGTCTGTAGTCTGTGGTCTGTAGAGAGTAGCTGGTTGGTGGACTCGGGACTTGACTGCGATAAAGCAGGCCGTGGGCCGACTCAGGAGAGCCGCACAGCGTGCGCGTGATCCTGACCGGCGCGAGGTCGTGATTGTGGAGTATCATCAGAAAAGGAACGAGTATTTTCATAGTATTAGGACTTCGAAGCGAGATTCCTGGCGCTCTTTTGTTCAAGAGCAGGGGAATAAAGACCCTTGGGGTGTTGTTTATCGAGTACTTGGTCACAAGCGGAAAAAGGACAATCTTCTGGCGGCTCTCTCGACCCAAGACGGCGTTGTAGTTGAGAAAGATCGTGTTCTATCTCTTCTGATGGACGATCTGCTCCCCGATGATACCGAGGTTGGTGAGACCTCGTATCATCGGACAGTTCGAGCGGTGGTTGTAGATTTTAACACAGACTCTGTGTCTTCGGAGATTACTGAGGTGGAAGTCCGCCAAGTAATCAGTAATAAATGTAGCCTTGCTAGGAACAAAGCCCCCGGATATGATGGTATTACGGCGGAGCTCCTTGTTCGCACCCTGCCTGTAATTCTTGGCCCATTGACTAGGGTGTTAAATAGGTGTTTATTCGCCGGGTATTTCCCAGCTTGCTGGAAGCGTGGTATTTTGAAACTGTTATTCAAAGGTGGCGACAAGCACGCCACCGTCAGTTCTTCTTACCGTCCTCTGACGCTCTTGCCAGATGTTGGAAAGGTTTTCGAGAAGGTATTTTACCTCCGCATTAATAGTAGGCTGACTTCAAATCACATGCTGATGGACGACCAGTATGGCTTTAGACCCGGCAAGAGTACAGAGGACGCGATTCTTAGGGTCCTGGATCTGGCTTCAGGCAGTGAGTGCAAATATGTGCTCGGTGTCTTCTTGGACGTATCCGGGGCATTTAATAACTTGTGGTGAGCCTCTGCCTTGTTTTAATTGCAGAAGCGTGGTTGCACGCGGGATGAAATGCAGGCTCTCTCGAGTTACTTCAGCGAAAAAACTGTGGTCCTTCGTGACGGCAGTTCGCAAGTAGGAAAGACCCTGTCAAAAGGATGTCCACAGGGTAGTGTATTAGGTCCACTCGTCTGGACCATTGAGTTCGACTCTCTCATGCGGCTACTTTTGCCCGGTGGCTGTCGCGTTGTGGCTTATGCCGACGATGGGCTGCTGCTGGTCGAGAGCGGTTCGCGTGCTGAGATTGAGCTTAGAGCGGCACAGGCATGTAGGGTTTTGCGGTTGTGGAGTCTTCAGCATAAGATGGTTTTCAGTGCTGAGAAAACCACTATGATGTTTTTGAAGGGCCGGCTAGCTGCAACTCGCCATCCGCGTGTTGTGATGGACGGTCGTTCAATTAGGTATGTCAATCTTCAGAAGTATCTGGGTGTTATCCTTGATGAGAGGCTTCTCTTCAAGGAGCACCTGCAGTATGTGGCGAAGAAGGCAGTTGATGCTTTCTCTCCGGACATGGTGCCTTTAGGGATAAATTGGCTAGGTTTAGGTTGGTTGATTCCGGCTTCACGGTGTCATCGACTGTAGGCTCGATGACACCGTGGACCATGTCCTATACATATGTCCCCGGTACGAAGCTGAGCGTACCAGAGTTACTAGGGAACTCAAGAGAGTAAACTCTGTTTTGGATCTACGAGTCAACTGGAGGACTCGTAGAGAGTGGACAATAGTTGCTGGCTTCCTTCGCTTCCTCGCCCTGAGCAGGACTGCCGAAGGGATTTAGTAGGTGATAGGAACCTGGGTGGCTAGGGACCGCCTGGGCAGTTGACTGGCCGAAGGTATGCGCTTAAGGCAGCGTGCCTCGGTTAGAATAATTGGTGTTATTTTGTTGGAATAAGGCTGTCGGCGGAGTTTAGGCCGCTGCCAACGGGAATGGTTATCCTTATCCCGGGGGGTGCGGTCGCGCTTCGAGGAGGGCATTTTGTGAGCTAACAACACTGTCGGCGGGGCGTCTCTGGATGCCGCTTCGGTGGTATGCAGCAGCGTTTCGACGGCGGTTTACGAAAGATGGTGAATGTCACGCGTGACTCCGCGATGGAGCTGTGTGGGAGTAGGCATTTATTCTCCTCTCCCGGGCAGACCGGAGCTGAGTCAGTTAGGAAACTCATTTCGAGTAATAAACGGGGTTCTTAAGGCAACTAGGTCTAAATTTCGCTATGTTAAAACTTTTAGTGGGAAAGTTTTGTTATAGTGGTTGTTTTGCTCGGATCTGAGGCATTCGATAAATTGGCTCAATAACAGTTAGTGCTAGGCGCGAGGTCTTCATTCCGCCGTTAGGCTTATAGCTTAGTTCCTGAGGCCGACGTGGTAGCTGCAGGTGTCCGTTGTCTTCTTTCTGATGGCATAAACTTAAAAACTACTATCGGGGTGAATTTTACCGATGTAGATGTCCCTCGGGGCATCTGCATCGCTGGCATCTCTGCGGGGCCTGAACTGAAAGCTGTGGTGTGCAATCAGTTTGAGGGCGAGAAGATGTCCTCCGTTAAAGCCACTACTGGCCAGGAACGGAGGGGGTGGTGTAGCGATCGGACACGCTACGAGGTGGGATCTTCTCCCCTCGGGGGGGAATCGAGATGTTTAAAAGTCTGAAAGAAATATCTTAAATAAGGGCATGAAAATATTTAGTTGAAATCGGTAAAAGATCCATTAACCACATAGTTAATGACCATAGACCAAACACAATGACATTAGACATAGACTAACTTAACTACATAATTGTGGTTTGGAAGAAATACCACTAAATATGGAAAAGCCAGACACCATGCACAATTTAATTTCAATATAATATTAAAATCAGCTTACCAATAGGTTAGTTAATTCCCTCAAATATTTTAGGCTATTCTGCCATCTTCAGGAAGATTGATCTTATAATAATTTAGAATAAAAATTAACAAAATAAAATTGTTAGAATCATAACAATTGATTGTCATAAGTTAAAAATTGTAAATTTGAAGTAAAATTATGTACGTCCGGTTACAAACCGGACATATGTTTTAACTTATGACAATCAACTGTTATGATTCTAACAATTTTATTTTTTAAATTTTATATATTTTTATTCTAAATTATTATAAGATCAATCTTCCTGAAGATGGCAGAATAGCCAAAATATTTGAGGGAATTAAGTAATCTATTGGTACGCTGATTTTAGTAATATATTTAAATTAAATTATATTTTACCAACAGTGCCATGTTTGCAAAACTTAACATGTACTATACACGTAGGATTATTTAGAAAGATCCTATCTATTAATTTGTCTTGACGAAATGAATAATATAGAATTTTTTTAACACTCAAAAGTCAAACTATATATAGAAGAAATTTTAAGAACTTTAAGATGACTTTTTCGGGCAAACTATTAACTGTCCTGTATTTAAATTTAAACTCAAAATTTAAATTAAATTAAATTCAAACTACTAAGTTCCAGGATTTATTACACTTCAATCAAGAAATAAGACCACCAAAAGCAGAAAAGTGCAAAGATGATATACTTAGAGATTAGAGAAAGTACCTTTACTCATATCTGAATCATTGGCTATGATTAAATAAAAAATTAAGTTAATTAAATATTATGTTTTAGTTTACAAGTCATCTAAACTGTTTCATTCTTTGTTAAAGTTTGTCAAACAGCTTTGCGATGAAACAAAACAACACAATCAAAAAAGTGAATTTCTGTTTCCTTATAAACATATGTCTCATAAATGTTTAAGTGAAATGAAACACAATGGTCAAATTACTAAGTGATTAATTATAATTATAACAGTGTATTAACACTGAAATAATGAAATAATTTCATTATTTCATAATGAAATATGAATAAGTATACAAATTACGTTATAACTTCAATTTTTGTAATCTGTATACGATCATTTATAAAAGATTTATGACTGATAATTGAATTATATTTTTTTCAGCATCTAGTGTTTGCACTCACTGGCATATTGGCATATACCATTCCAGATGTACCTAGTCAAGTTCGTAACCAAATTAAACATGAACGACTGTTAGCAAAGGAAATGAAATATCAACGTGGTATAAAAGGGGATGATATTGATGAACTGATTCGTAATCCAAGAATAAGTGAGTTTATTCGACGAAGCTCTTTGGACAGAAGATTTAGTAGAAATTCTAGTACTAGCACTAATATTAGGTAGCATTGTTTAGATCTTTCTTTGTTTTATGGCAGAAAAATCTTATTTTTTTGGTATATATTAGTAATTAGAGTACAATCAAACAAATATTAGGTAGCATTGTTTAGATCTTTCTTTGTTTTATGGCAGAAAAATCTTATTTTTTTGGTATATATTAGTAATTAGAGTACAATCAAACAAATATTAGGTAGCATTGTTTAGATCTTTCTTTGTTTTATGGCAGAAAAATCTTATTTTTTTGGTATATATTAGTAATTAGAGTACAATCAAACAATTCTACTTGTATTAAGTTACCAAGAAAGCAGTTAATTATATATAAATTAAAAAGGCATCAATATTATTTTAAAAACAAAAATGGGCAAACAATCATTTTTGGTTCTGTTGTTATGCATATGCAGATTTCCTGTTAAAAAAAAATGTAAATATAGTCAACTCTAGATTAATTAGAATTCAGTAATCCATTTAAAACTGCAAACACCAACTAAAACACTAATAAAATAAAAATTTATGAATTCTTTTGACATTATCCCTCTTCCATTTGACTGAAGTATTATTTGAATGTATTCTTACACACCTAAATATTCATATTCATTTCCACAGCCAGTAAATTAAAATATGTGTATAAACTATAACGTGTTATTATTTACTTATCAGAAATAGAATTTCAGACTGAACATAATTTATTTTGTTTTATTACTTACAGACTCTGGTATAATACATGAACAAGAGTTGGCTGTATTAATAATTTTTCATCAGTGTCAAAATAGTAAATTCAGAATAATGTACTCGTATATTTCTGACTGAAATAAACATTTTAAAATTTTATAAATGTACTATGTTTCTATAATCAGTAGAAAAATAAAAAAACTTTTAGTTGTGACCACTACGATTAAAAGAACTTGTCTGAAGTAATACAGGTGATCCATAGGATCAGCTGAATGACCAAAAGCAGTTGATTTAATCCATACAAATAAATAAGAGAAAATCATGCACTTATTACACTAGTAAATCTATAAACAGTAGTCTTACACAGCTGATTACTTAAAATAACCATGAAAGATAAAAAAAGTGACTTAATTTTATAATATAATTTACAGACACAAAATAATGAAAATGTAAAAAACTTGAAACAAATAAATGCTAGTCTATGATGTGGCCATAAGTATCAAACATTTAACAAATCTACAACAGAGTATAAAAGCAAAACTTTATATGCTGAATAGATTAAGTAGTTTGTGCATTTGATATCCTGACACCATTGAAATATCCAAGTATGACAAATGTCATTCCAGACAATAAAACACTTAAACTGCACATTCTGCTCACTTAGACAAGCATCATTTTGATGTGGTGGTCTTATTCTAAAATTCTGGCTAAAAGTACTTATTTTGTAACAGAATACTATTTTGTTAATAATATTTTTAATATTTACAAAATACTAGTTTGTAATTACGAAACATTATATCACTTCATTTATTTGTCAATTAGTTTTGTTTATTATTATTTCTTTATTCTTTTTTCATTTACTTTTTTACATATGTATATTTTTCCATGGATTTCGACTGATGAAGATTTTAATGATCAAAATGACCATCTAGATTTTAGATTTTAAGTAAACTTTTTATTCCACATTACTGGAGGACAACCAGGTTTTCCAGTTTATCACAATGTAATTGATTAAACATAAATGTGGCCATTCAGTTTTACTACAAAAGTTAATTTTTGTTTAACGAAAATCAAACATAAGTAATCAAATTTTAATAAAATTTTTAATTTATATTAAAAATTCACTTATATTTTTCTAATTTTTCAAAAAATCTTCATTGTTTCTGGTGGCATACTTTGGTACTTACTGCATTACACCACATTAAAAATTACTGTATTTTCATATTGGTTAACACTAGAAAAGGGATTATTGCTTTCAACCTGTGAAGGGATTGCCTGTGATCGGGTAGTTTATGATCTTGCCAAAGAACCAAAATATGAAATACCCTGACAGTTAATTTGTAATACGTTTTCATTATGTGTTGGATAGATATAAAAATGTACAAGTTGTTAAATAAATGGTGTATAGTACTATAAAATAAGATCATTTTCCTCACAGAAACAAACAAGAATTAGAAAAATAAAATAAAAGTACTAATATTGTAAATTCCTGTTGGTAGATGGTAGTAGTTTTCTTTTCCATTAATGTACAATTGTATAAATACCATAATAGTGTTATAAATAGACTAGGCATTCAATGTATATTTTTTATACAATAAAATAAAATACAAAAGTAGTGTTTAAAAAATAACTGATATAATGTAGTTGAGCTTTATTTCAAATTCAGTTTTTATATCATGCAGTGTTACAACAACGGTTGAATTCATGATTTTAAGAAGTCTACTCAGAGAAAAGTAACTCCATCTTTACGTAGATAACATCAATAAATGCTAGGTGGGCTGCATTTCTACATTTAGATGTACTTCTACTATATATCCTACCACCAAATCTGAAATTTTATTTTCTATCCTTTAAAAATTACAGAAGAATAGCAAAAGTTTTAAAAAATAATTTATTTCTGTTCTGAGACAGAAAAATAATTCAAACACTGTCATCTTTTTAATAACAAGGTAATAAGAATTTATCAAAGAAAATTATGTAAACGTGGAAATTTTTTCATAATTGGGAACAGAATATTGAGAAATGCGATAAACATTTTGTATTAGTTTTTTAGAGGAGACCTTTGGATGTAGAACAATCAGTAAACTGGTGTACAATCAAATATACAGTTCTACTTGTATACAGTATAAACAATCTTTTTTTCAAATAATGAAATAAAATTTATTTAATTTCAGTAACATTTATTCATATTGTTCTCAAATTTGTAGGATGTAGAATGGCTGAGCAATCATGGTATCTTTTCTTTCTTTTCAGCTGTATCTTTTCATATCAGATAATTGATATATGCCATTGTGGTTACTGGCAACTGTCATGTCACCACTGCATTATCATTCCATCTAACAACTGTGAAAAATTTGTTTTTTCAATGGTCAGTTAGGAAGCCTATTTTCTCTGACAGTGCCAGTCGCAAAACATCTTTTTTTATTCAGTAAATTAAAAATATCATATTTAGAAAAGAAATTATCAAAAAAAGTCCTATGCTCATTAAAGATGGTACAACATTTAACAAATCTAGTACTACTTGTGTTCAAAGACCATATTCAGATTTTCTTTGTCTACACCTCCGTAAGGAATAAATTGGTACAAATACTCATCTGAACTACATAAACACAAAAGCTTAAATCCAAATCTAATTGGTTTCCCTAGATAAATATTTTTACTGAATGCTTACTTAAATATGGCACCACTTCTTCAACAGATAAATTATGAGAAAAATCTGATGTGGACACCACATAACTTCCTTATATGCCTATTAAATTAGATACACATATTTTTTGCTGCACTTTATTTAAACTTATTTCATTTTAAAGTGAGATATGATCCTCCAGTTCTTTAATAAAGTGAACAGCTACACAATTGCTAAAATATTACTTTTTATTAACATCAAATATTTATATAATTATTAATTCAACGATCTTACCTAAAATATTATGATAGAGAACCATATTGCGTGTGAATAGTACACTGTGTCTTCATCACAAAATACTAACACGTAATATTCAATTATACTCAAGAAAAATGGCCCTAAAAATTTCCTTAGCATTTTATATTATTTTATATATTAGTTTTATTTCACGTCATTCAAGTAGATATTAGGTGTGAGAACATGTCGGATCCTTAACCATGCACACATCGGTTCAAATCTGACTTCATATACATATATATATATTTTTTTAATTTAAATATAATGAATTATTAATAATTATTAAACTCCGATTTTAAAAATTTTTGAATTAAAATGAAAAGTACATAAAATTTTATTTTACTAACAACTTCTGATTTTTTTCATGTTTTATTTTGTATTGTTGTTATTGAATTATTATTTATTGCTAATTTTTTTTTACAATCAGAGGTTAATAATTATTACTAAATCAATATATTTAAATTAAAAAAAAGTTAAAAAAATATAAGTATATGAAGATGAATTCGAACCGATGTGCCTTCCCGTTGTAAGACCAAATATTTCATTAATTAAAACTTTATTTGGCTGTAACTCTGGAACCAATGTAAATAAGTAGCGCTTATGATATATCATTGAAAGGCTCTCAATGAAGGCTTCTTACTGCAGTTAAGAAAAAGTCCAAAATCCAAATTTATTTAGAGGTCTGACTGTATACACATTTTTGGCACAGTCGATTACAATCAAAAGGGGATGTGCACAACTAGATTTTACAACAGTCCTAAATACAAAATTTCAACATTCTACGGCTAATCATTTTTGAGTAATCCGAGAAACATACATACATACCTACGAATGTACAGACATCACGCCAAAACTAGTCAAAATGAATTCAGGGACGGTCAAAATGGATATTCCGTTGAAATCTGAAAACCAAAATTTTTCGCGATTACAATACTTCCTTTATTTTGTACAAAGAAGTAAAAACACCAAATTGTAAATTCCGTTAGTTGACAAACATAGAAACCGAGCATTTTATAAAATGATGATGTCTATAAAAATAGTAAAATGACAGACAAAACAAAAAGTTATTCAGGGCAAATTAACCTGGACAAACGGTTTTCCAGATTCTGGCCATTTCCAAAGTAATACCTATTTCAGTCACAAATTCTAAACCAGGCATCATCTTTCATTGTAGAGTAAATTAATTTTTTCCTGCATCATTTCTATGGCAAACAAATAACTCTCATCATAAACTATTGAATTAGAAATTATGCTAAATAGCAAAGAACAAAGACTTGATTATTTTTTCTAAACTGAAAGCCAGAATGAAAACTGCCTTTTTAAGTATAATTTATCAGCAGGCGGAAAAGGAAGCTGGAAATCAACTTCTACATATGTGATCTGAATAAGTTACCAGAACAATACAAATCAAAGGAACGTGTAAACTTGACTTCTTGGAAGTCTAATTAAACTGGCTAATTATTGGTCAGGTTAATCTGATCTGCGCATATTAAAAAGCAGCAGCTTGTTAGAGTCAACATAATTTGTAACAGAGTAATATCATTTTGTGACAAGTATAAGTTTATTCACTTCATAACATTTATTTTCTTCAATTTAGTCCTATTTTACTATAATTATAGTTGGTTTTTCTGGGAATTTACAAGCAACTGAAAGATTCACAAACATCTAGCTCCATTCTGACAATATTATTACATATTGGGTAACTTATTTAATAGACTGTAATGTTTTTTGTTTTTTTGTACTACATGATTTAATTCTATTCATAAATTTAAAGTATGTAAATGAGAATCTGGCTGAGAAAATTTAGTTTATTACAAGAAATTCTTAATTAAAATTCACAAATAATATTTGTAAGTTTATTTATTTATCTTTTAATCATTACAATAATAAAATGATCTTAACAAAAAATAAAAAGCAATAGGCAAAAGAGGAGGGAGACCAAATACTTAGCAGAAGTGATTTTTCTTGTTTAATCAAATTTAACATTTTTCTAAGAATGAAAGGGTTAAAAAGTGAATATTACATACGAGTACATTCATCTTTCTCTTATTTCATTTTTTGAATAAATATAATTTAATTTTCTCCCTCTATGAATCATGAGACCTTGCCGATGGTGAGGAGGCTTGAATGCTCAGTGATACAGAGTAGCTGGACCGAAGGTGCAACCATATTGGAGAGGTATCTGTTGAGAGCCAGACTAAAGAATGATTCTTGAAAGAGAGTAGCAGCTCTTTCAGTAGTTGTTAAGGGCGAAGGTCAGGACGACTTAAACAGCCATATCAATCCTCTTGAGTACTGTGCAGCTGAATGCTGTAGTTTTCCATATAATAGTTGGAGATTGGAATGCAAGCACTGGAAAAGGCAAGGAAAGAAATATATTGGTGAATATGGGCTGGGAAAAAGGAATAAAAGAGGGGACCAACTTATAGAGTTTTGCACAAAGTATAATTTAGTAATTCCCAACACCCAGTTTAAAAATCATAATAGAAGAATATGCACATGGAAAAAGCCAGATGATACTGCAAGATATCAGATAGATTATACCATGGTTAAGCACAGATTTAGAAATCAACTCATCGACTCCAAAGCCTATCCTGGAGCAGACACTGATAGCAATCATAATTTAGTGATAATGAAATGTAGATTGGGATTTAAAAACCTGAAGAAAAGGTGTCAGATGAATCTGTGGAATTTAAAGAAGCTTGAGGAAGAGGAGGTAAAGATTTTTGAGAACAAGAGGTCTCAGTAAAAAATGTACAGAAAAAGAATAATATAATATAGTAATAAAAGAATAAGTAATATAGAAAAAGAATGGGAGAATGTTAAAAAGGAAATTCTTAAATCAGCAGAAGTGAACTTAGGCGGAACAAAGAGAACCGGTAGAAAACCTTGGATTTCGCGTTATATTGCAGCTGATGGATGAACGTAGAAAATATAAGAATGCTAGTGATGAAGAAAGTAAAAGGAACTATTGACAATTAAGAAATACTATAAACAGGAAGAGATAACTAGCGAAAGAAGAGTTTAAGAAAAGTGTTCAGAAGTGGAAAGCAAAATGAACATTGGTAAAATAGACGGACCATACAGGAAAGTTATGGAAAATTTTTGGGGTACATAAATAAAAATCTAATGTGTTACACAAAGGTAATTATAATACGAAATTGTATTTCGAATACGAATATGTACTAATTTATAATACGAAAGGCAAAGATGATAGGTAGGAGGAATATATTGAAGAGTTATAAAGAGGAAAAAGAATTAGAAAATGGTGTTATAGATGAAGAAGAGGAAGTCAAAGAGGATGAAAGGGAAGAAACAATACTGAGATCTGAATTTAAGAGCGCATTAAAAGATTTGAATGGCAGAAAGGCTCCTAGAATAGACGGAATACCTGTAGAATTACTGCGCAGTGCAGGTGAGAAAGCAATTGATAGATTATAAAAACTGCTATGTAATGTTTACAAAAAAAGGGGAAATTCCGTCAGATTTCAAAAAGAGTGTTATAATCATGATACCAAAGAAAGTAGGAGCAGCTAAATGTGAAGAATACAGAACAATTAGCTTACCTAGCCATGCATCAAAACTCTTAACTAGAATTCTGTTCAGAAGAATTGAGAGGAGAGTGGAAGAAGTGTTAGGAGAAGACCAATTTGGTTTCAGAAAAAGTATAGGGATAAGAGAAGCAATTTTAGGCCTCAGATTAATAGTAGAAGGAAGATTAAAGAAAAACAAACCAACATACTTGGCATTTATAGACCTAGAAAAGGCATTCGATAATGTAGATTGGAATAAAATGTTCAGCATTTAAAAAAAATTAGGGTTCAAATACAGAGATAGAAGAACAAATGCTAACATTTACAGGGACCAAACAGCCACATTAATAATTGAAGAACATAAGAAAGAAGCTGTAATAAGAAAGGGAGTCCGTCAAGGATGTTCCCTATCCCCATTACTTTTCAATCTTTACATAGAACTAGCAATTAATGATGTTAACGAACCATTTAGATCCAGATTTACAGTACAAGGTGAAAAGATAAAGATGCTATGATTTGGTGATGATATAGTAATTCTAGCTGGGAATAAAAATGATTTAGAAGAAACAATGAACGGCATGGATGAAGTCCTACGCAAGAAATACCGTATGAAAATAAACAAGAACAAAACGAAAGTAATGAAATGTAGTATTGTATGAACAGCAGGATGCATCACTAGGGCAGAACCCCAAGCAGTGCAAGTATACATCCTACACGGCAATCGCTTGGCTGTCATACAACACTACCACCATGCTCCAGAAGCCAGTCATCCTGGAGCAGAAGAGACCTGGTGGGTGATCCGCCAATACTACGATTGGCAGTGCCTACATAGGACGTTTGACAGTACATACGGGAGTGCCACACATGCGCCTGCTACAAATGTGAGCCAAACCCTCTACCAGACAATCAGCAACCCTGGAGGCCTACAGCTTGTTGGAAGCATGTGGCGGTTGACTTAATGGCTCCATAACCAGAAACGAAATAAGACAACAGGTTCCTAGTGGTGGTGACTGATCTGCCTTCCCGCTGGGTAGAGGTTAGGCCTGTTCCTCAAGCTGACATGGATACAGTCTTCAGCTTTTTGGAGGAAGAAGTGTTTTGCCGCTGGGGCTATCATGTGGTCGTCCTGAGAGACAATGGAGCTGCACTCACAAGCTGGAAGTGGAAGAAGTTATGCCGCCAATGACACACTGCACACTGGACTACACCTGTCCATGGGCAAATCCCACAGAGCGTCGTAATGAGGAGGTGAAGAAAACACTGAGAACAGCCCTTGAGCAGGATGTCCAACACCTGACGTGGGATAAGAATGTACCACAAGTGCTGTTTGCATTAAGAAATCAGGCCAAAGCGGCAATCAGCACACCACCAAGTGAACTGCTCATTGGGAGACAGTTAAAGAAACCTGGGGACTGAGATCACCCAAAAGCAGAGGAACCGCCTCAACACATTGAGGAAAGAGAGGAGAAGGCGGCAGCACACCAGGAGGTCTACTGTCAAAAAAGGTTCACCACCAACAGAGATGAGCAACTGACATTCAGGGTGGACGACCAAGTGTTTGTCAGACAGCACACCGGCCCTGCTCGCAATGGTTGATATGCAGGATTCGAGGCTTCATGGGAAGGCCTGTACATTGTCCTTCAATGAACAGGGCAAGTATATAAAATTGACTGAATCTTTTGTATCTTTTGAATCTTTTTCTGTATTGTTCTGTCTGTTTGCGTACCACTAGTGATATGCATACCACAGTTGTGAGAGTATTTAAGAATATGATTTACAATATTTTTTGTGTTCACTATGAACACATACCTCTCTTTTCCTACTTATTTATCTACTTCAAAAGATTCACCAATATGACAGCTCAAAAATGAATAAAAATGCAATGAAATAAAAAAAGAAGCAAATACAACTCTCAGATATTTATTTTCTGAATATAATTTGTAAATTAAATAATACATTATTAACACAATAGATCAAACTCATTTTAATTATCAAAAAAATTTACTATGCATATACAGTTGCCACCAAGTAATGGCGAGCTTGAAGTAGTGATGATTACTACCCATTGTATCATGAATCATGTTTATGTTACTAAGAGATAACCAATCATGGTGTACCAATATTTCAGAGAACAATAGTGTAGCAGTGACATGTATCATTCAAGCTTGCTGTTATGTGGCAGCTACAGTATATGTATGTAATATTTCACCAAAATCAATTATTAACATCTTGGTAAAATACAACGTATTTTTATTATATGTTGTATATACAGAATACAAGTAACAGTAAATTAAATATTAAATAAATGGGATGGTTGTAGCACATTTAATATAATTTACTATGATTATATAAAGACTTTTTTTAATTACTCAATTACACAAGGATTTTGATGATAAATTAAGTAAAATCCTCTTCCAGTTACATTATTATTTGTTTTAACTGTAATAACAAACGGTCCATTATCTGCAACTGAAGTGAATAAAAAAGATTAGATGAATAAAAAAAATATAAATTTGTGAAAATGAGTAGATAAGCATGTATGTTTCTTACATTAGAATTACATTCTTGCATTAGTATTAACATTATTAGATACATTAGTAATAGTGTAGTATTCTTACATTAGTAGATAAGCATGAATGGATGTTATGGACATGCTTATTATCTTATTTAGTGGTAATTTCAGTAATACTGCCTATCTTTAAAAGATAAGGAAACCATTTCAATTTGCTTTTTAATTATATATTCAATTATGATGTGTCTTCATTTAAACTATTGCTTTTTTTTAAAATTAGTATGTTTGTATATTTCATATTGTTCAGATGTACTGAGATTTTGGTTTTTCTGTGCTACATGTAGTTAATGTTTTTGTATTTTTCTCCTCTATACAAGAAAGAATTTCCAAAGGTTGATTCTAATGATATCAGATTTATATAAATGAAACTAGTTTACCAGTTAGTCAGTCTGTTGGTTGGCTTTGCCACATTCTGCAATACAATACACAGAAATGGTTCCTGTATACAAGAACTGGGCAGTTAACTGACACATCTGTATGTTCAAAAGTTGAAAAAAAGTTAAAATCTACATAAATTTATTATTTTAATAACAGTGTACTATAACTTACTAAAAATTAATAATTGGTTTTAAATCTTATGTTAAATTATTACAAATTTTACATAAACATACTCTAAATAATTACTGAAATAACATAAAGTGTTACATAATAGCCTTACATTTTTTAAAGAAGCTACACCAGCTTTGAGCTTTTTGATAGAGTTACAGCTGAGGACGTGGATATGGGTACTGATATCTTCCATATCCACATATCTCTCCTCACTCTCTCTTGCTCACATACACATGCACACACACACAAAACTTTATAAATATAATTGCAATATTGGTAGAAATGGATTTATAAAGAAAATAAATCTTGTGCTTCAAAATTTAAAATCAGCCATATTTTATGACAAAAGCAAATGCAAAATGATCCATTATATATATATATATATAAAGAATATATATACATATATATCAAAGACAAAAGTATAAAAACAGTTTATCACCAAGAGTACAGAATCTAATTTATAAGGGGAATGTAGACAAATTCAATAACAAAAGAATTGTTTTTGCTAATATATATATATATATATATATATATAATATATACAATATATATATATATATATACACACATATATGTATATGTGTGTATATATATATATATATATATATATACACACATATATGTATATGTGTGTGTTCATTAACATACTGATTACTGTGTTAATAAAATTTAATTCACATACACTTACAACCTTATAAATATAAAGTAATTTAAATGTTACTGGATTTATCATGGTTTATGAAGACTTATGCAGTAACGCAATTGATAGAATCCATAAAATCTCTCAATTCTCTTTATATGATTAACATCTTGTGGTTAGTTACATTTTCCCATATTCTTGTGTAGAATATTCAACTTAAAAGTAAGAAAATTTTCTTTTAAATAGTTTATAATACATAATTTATACCCACCTTTGATTACGTGATTCTGTTTTAAATCTGAGTTTTCGAAGGCATCATTTAGACGGTGACCACAAAGTCTCATATTATTAAGGACTATATAATCATCTGGACAATTATATGATTCAGCTCCAGCTTCGCCTTCAGGAACTGTAGGTATGCCTTCTGCAAATAAAATGTCTTCTTATTAGTTGTTTATAAAATAGATAGGTAGAAGTATTAAAATTACAAATGACAGCTATGCAAGACATATACATAATTGCAGCTTCAAGACATCCACTGGAGAGAGGAGAAGTGGAATCTGCTTGAGTGTTAGTATCAGCTTAAAGTCATAGTTTCCTGAAAAAACTTGATAAACAATTCAATTAAAAATCATTCCTGGTTTAAATCCTGTTTTTGCAAGCAGATGTCAGTAAAACTGTGATGTTTATAAAGTTAGTGAAAAGAAATTGCAAAAATTTGAAAAAAGTGAATGGAAATATTAAAAAATTGATAACAGTGTAGATAAAAGTGGAGTGAGACTTCTGTATAATGCAATATCAATTTACCAATCACCAAACCAAATGAAAGCTTGGATTTACCAAAATTTCTAAAGTTCTGCTATCCCACTAGCAGCCTAGAAGTATCATACTTCTAGGCTGGGCTTAGAAACAGATTTCTACCTCTTCATATGCTTAGGAACTGCTTCTCAAGAAAATATTCCACGAGTCATCAAAGGTCTCAGCTCAGCAATACTTGATGAACTCATTAAACAATTTAACTGAATGTGGTTTAAACGTTTTAGAAAACAAATTTAAAAAATTTGTTTTTTATAAACAAATTTTAAAAAAATCAAAACATCCAGAGCACCTTTTTTGAACTACTGGGTAGTTCCTACATTGTAAAGTTCAAGTTGATAGTGTTGTTCATCTTGAAATAGAAAGAATGTAGTCAAAAAGTATAGTTTATCTACACTGTAATTGTTTATTTTATAAATACTTGTGCAGTAACTGCCACACTAATTATTTTACATAATTTTCTTATTATTACGTATCTTTTTATTTACCTAAAATAGGCACAAGTACCTAATTTGTTTATATAACATTAATTAGATGAGGTTAGCAAAGGTTAGCATAGGTTATGTTTGGTTAGGTTATGGAGATACACGTATGATTTGACAGTACATGAAATCGACATAATCTAACCAGACAAAATCTATGCTCACTTCGCTCACTAACCTCAACTAATTAACAGTAATGTTCTGATAATTTAAATAATAAATTCAGAAATTACTGCTTATAGTCAAGTTGTTATAGTTGAACAGATGATGAAAAACACAGATAAACTTTGATAACAGCACACACAACGAAAATAATGCATAATAATAATACAAATAATAACCTACAATAGCTACATATGTAAAATAATAGCTTTATATGAGTATATAATAGCTGTATATGTAAAGCAAATATGCATGCCAGTTAATGCACAAGTACCATTTTATACATATTGTGAATATAAGTGAATTTTCACTGCAGTTAATATCTATATGAGTGCATCCAATATATATAACAAGATTCATTAAGGTCAATTCTGTTGCCAAGTATAGCTGTAACTTTATACAGACAGTACAATTGAATGCACATCTGGTTTGCCTGAAGTAATGTTTTATGTTTCAATACAGTTTAATTTGTCAAGTCCTAGGTTGCTGTGTTTATCAAGTGCATTTTTAGTTTGAAGTATGATATTTGTAGTTTTGAAGCCAACACAGTAACCTTTTTCCTGAAAATATTACCAATATTGTATGAATGTCGCTAATGTATATAGCATAACGTACTTTCTGTCATTAGGGTGTTTTGATTTTGTTTTACATTTTATGTAATATGTTATCTATAAGTGTAGGTGAATAGCCAGTAATGGTTACTAGGAATTTAAAGGTGTTGAGCTCATTACAGTTTCCAGCTGACATGACTGTATATAGGCAATGTAACAATTATTAAAAAAATCTGCATGTTTGTAACATGCGAGGATGACTAGATATGATGAGATAAGTATCTTAGTTGTTGTGAGTTTTTTATACATTTTAAAAATGTGCTTGTTTTCTACTTTTGTCATGAAGATATCTAAAGAAGCTGAATGTTTTGTTGTACTCATATTCTGCAGCGAACTTCAAAAACCTTAAACAAAACAAAAAACTACAGTAAAAGAATGTTAATTTGTGAAACAGTAGAATAAATAGCTCAATTGTATTGTTAACTGCAAGAAATAAGCAAATTATGTAACAATAAAAATTTTGCAGATTTTAAAATTACGATCCCATAGAACTTAAACTATTTATTAGGTCTTTTTTGTTCATTGAATAAGAGATAAAAAAATAATTTATATATAAATTTTTAGCTGTTACTATTCTTCTATTTCTATAATGATCACTACATAAATATTTATCAAGCTATGTCACTAAGATATTAACATTAATTTTTTTCTAAATCTGAGCATTTGTCTCAGGAAATACAAGTAAAAAAATTCTGTCAAATATGAAACATCTGTTATAGCCAAAAATAAAGTAAAATCAGATTAGATTGCCAGAAAAAAATTTTCAATAAGAAGAAGCTGAATAATCTATATATCTTGATGCGGTTCTACTTGTAAACATTGAACAGACAATAAAAAAATTAAAAAAAAACTGGAAGAAATAAGAAGTAGCAACATTCAACCTGTTATACATGGGAAGTCTGGCAAGAAGTATTCCCTGGCCCATGTTTATAATCATTTCATTGTTCCCCTGTATAAAAAAATGATAGTATCATTATGTAAGTATGATTTTAAAATCTCCGAAGTTTCAAACAATGTTTCAATTTTTGGGGTTAGTATGCGATCAAAATAAATTAAAACTGAATATTTTGTATAAATAATGTATTATTTCTCAACAGATTGAAATATATTAATTTGTAGTCTTTCTTATGATCGTAACACATGCAAAGTATCTGAGGTATAAGAAGAACTAGTTAATACTTGTTTCTCAAATAGTAACAATATCCACTAAACAGCCAATCATAATGAATACAGTGAAGGTGTCACTTATTTGGTGAGTTTGGTATAATGATTTCCAACAATATATTTGGCTCAGTGAGGAAAGTAACAGGAAACCACTTTACTCCTCACTTTACCTCAGTAAACCGGGATGGGAATCTTATTTTTTCTGAGACTGCTAAACTATTTCTGGGAGTGACTTACATAAGCCTTGTGTCAAGCTGCCATGAACTAAAAGGTTATGGCTCTTGTATCTAACATGTTCATTCATGCAATAAATTGTGAAAATTTTATACCGTGAATTTTTATTCCATTTTAAATGGAGAAATGTATGAGTCATTTTACACAGAAATTGCCATGTGTTATAAATGTCTTTTAACCGTCTTATTATATTTTGAAACAATATTTCGGTTTTGCAATGAAACAATTAGAAATGATTTATAAATTTCTAAAAAAATAAAATAAAAAAACAAATAATACTTTCAGTTTACAAATTTACATTCCTTACAGAAAATTTTGTTGTGGATTATGTATCCATTAAATGTCAAGAACAGAAAAAAAGACATCATAAAGAGTAAAAATCAGTGATGTCTCTTAGTATAGTTTTCACATATCACATTAGTATAAATATGTTTTCAGCTTCAGATGTGGTTTTCACGATACCTCTTATTGTTAAATATAGAATAGCAGGACATTTCATGATGTAATGACTGAACAATTTTTTTTTAATCATTAAATACTTGGAAACAGTATTCTACTACAGTCCAGAAAAATACCATCTATGACATAATTGGATGAGAACTAAACAATTCAATAAAGTAATAACAACAAGCAAGTACTTCAGGACACACATGCTTTATCATCCTCATTGAACTGAGCATGCAGAATTGTAAGAGAAGCTCTGCCAGTCGATCAGGAATGGTTAAATTAGTACAAAGGTGTTCTAATTAATACAGATATAAGAATTAATGTGACAGCTCAAAAATGATTCAACAGCAAGAACACACTATTTTGGATCATAAAGAAAAAATAAGAATGTTATTCATGAGATCACTTTTAAAACCTGATTATTTTATGTCAAAAATAACCAAAGTTAAAAGTCTTTAACTTCTTAAAACTTCATGCATTCATAGAATCCTTCCTCTTTTCCAGTAAAACTGCCCAAATTCTTCTATTGTGGAAACCCATCTTTGAGATCAACAAATAAAATTTGATCCCTTTAAAATCATCATCAGTGTTTCCTACAATTCAATTACAGAAAGGTGGGAGACTTATAATGAAACAATACAGAAAACTCATTTATAGCATTTATTTTAAAGGATCATTCTTACCATCATCTAAGTTGTTTAATTCAAAAACCATTTCAGTACCATTTTTAGCTTTATTTGAATATGTTACTTCACAGTAACCTGATTGTTTCTTAATACAGACAGCATAATTCAATTTATTCTGCAAAAGAAAACAAAAAATCTCTTATTAAACATTTAATTCTTACAAAAAACTACTTTTTGTTTAACTACCACAACAAAATCAAGTAAAAAAATTAAATATGTATAATTTGAAATTTATCAGGCTTAAGATTAAGTCTATCTTAAAGCCTGATTTATCAGGCTTTAACATGAATAAAAACAAGCATGTAAACCATGTACTCTACTAAAACGTTTTCTTTTTTCTTAATAAATTTTAAGTGGCAATGATTCATATTCACTTCCCACAAATGCTAACAGAGTAGAAAGAAACTGAACCATGTTAACTTTGATGATTTAATGGAACGAATGTATTAAATGTAGCCTTGACCATTAGCACATAACTTTATCTCACATCTTTAAAATTTCCTTGATGCTACTCCATGAGATATTCCAGATATTGCAGTACCATCAGCTTATAAGAATTGCAGTTTATTTTATTTTCCAGGATCCTTCATTACAAAAACACATTCAAACTACATAATATTACATTGCAACCTATTATAAGTAATATTTATTTATTTCACCAGTCAATATACATCAGTTAATACACATCAGTACACCTGCAGAGGTAATAGTGATTACCTGTTCGCAGGACTGGAACAAAATATAAAACTTATATATTCATTCTAATCCATTCCTTAAGTTTTCTGCTTATGGCACACTTATTTCCTAGTAATCTTTTGAGATCATTTGGCAGCAGATTAACTCATCACAGAAAGTGAAGATATCATTAGGTTGACAGAAAATGTAAGGAAATGACTTGAAAAGTGTATCAATGTCAATAGTGGAATTTTTGAACACTGATTGTAAATAATTTTTTATTTATAGTTGTTTTTAATACAATAAATTTAGACTTTGAAAAATTAAAATACTTTCAATTTACTTTTAAAAAAATACTCAGAGCGATTTATACTGCATTAATTTACAATAAATGTTCAAAAATTCCACCATTAACATCTTAACTATTGATTTTATTTCCTTGATAGTTCGTCTTCTATCACTTTGAACAACACCTTCAATTTTCTTGACATTTTCTTCATTTGTAGAGGTAGATGGGCACCCAATACAAATGTCATCTTCAACAGTAACACAACCATCACTAAAATACTTACGTCAATCATAAAACACTGTTTTCTATATTGCGATTCTGCATTTGCTTATTCAAGGAGCATGAATGTCTAACAGCAATTTTTAAGTAAAATGCAAAATTTGATATTTGTGTGTGTTCAGTTGCTGAGATTTTTTGCTATGATATACATCATGTGTAACAAATAGCTTTAGTTTTACTGAACAATAATATAAAAACAAGACTACACAAAGCAGGGAATATGCAATGCAGCTATATCATGAAATTATGAGTGCTGCCAACATAAAGGCCAAAAATTTCCTTATTACAATTGCTATTTTTACTTATGAGGCAATTCAGGGAACTTTTTGAACCTGTATGTTGCATGTCTACATGTTTAAAATTATTGTTTGCTGTAACTGGGTAGTAATGCCTATTATAAATAATAATCATAAATAAATGTATAAGTCATTAACTCAGAAGCTGATCAGAAATTTACCACTTTCACTATCAACTGCTAAACAAAGCCTAAGAAACAGTGTTTGGGTTATACTAGACTAACAACAAAACAGTCGATTACAGATTTCCTTCCTTCTTAGGTGCATAAATCCTGAACAATGATTGATTCAATAACCAGACAATAGTATATAAAACAGAATACATATATTGAAGTCTTAGACTAATAAAATTAATGAATTTCTAATCTCATAATTCCTAAAGAGGGATGCAATAATATATAAATATTTAAGGAGAAATAGATAAAATAGAACAGAATCTCAAACACAATTAAATCAGTTTAAGTAAATACCATATAGCCCGGTCTAATAACTGCAGAAAAATTGTTCTGGTAGTTAAAACTTTTTATTACACCACTGGTAGTTAGATGGTACTGTAAACAATTAGAAGGTGCTAATAAAACACTCTTTTCTCTAAGCTGTTGAATATGGATGCTGAATGTCTCTGGTAATCCATTTGCTCCAGATGATAATACTGCAAGCATAACAGGGCCAAGAACAGCATCAACATCTATGTAAACTGAAACACATAAAAACTGAATGAAGAAAATATTTTTAAAATTGATAAGTCATGATATTAATAATGGTTTCAATACATTCAGTCATAGTTTTCAATCACCTGTCAAGAAACGTGAAATTATAATATATTGGTTTCACTAAATCTGGAATACTTAGGAAGTAGAAACCTGAAAAAAAAACCATGAAGGGAAGTTCTAATATCAATGACTGAAATGGAATATAAAGAGACAAAGTGACTGAAAGGCAACCAATCACAGTTCCAAATTATTTTGATCTTCTGCAAATCTTTTGTTCCTTCAACAGAACATGACTACTGGTGACGGTGATAATTCATTCACATGATGGCCTAATACTGCAGATGGAATTTAGCTCCAGTTAAAGAAAAATACAAAGCTCCAAGTATTCTGGTTTAATGATACAGTGGTTATAAATTATAGATAAGTTACCATTAATAACACAGAAATCAAATGAGTTACAAATTAAAAAATGAAACCTTACAAAGAAAGACTTATGAAATATTTTCTTTCTTGATATCTAAACATTTGTGGCTTACTTAATTGAAATATAACGCAGTGAAGTTTGTCTGCTTCAATCCAACTTATTTCAATCACTTCCTTTTTAAGCACAATTTTTATTGAATAAGGCAACTTCACCATCTTATTATTTATCAGATTATGATCAAGTTGTTTTTATTAAATAATGCACATTTTTCATTTAGTAATTTGTCTTGCAAGCTTTATACACAAAAGCAAACCTCAAAATTCCTGGGCTAATTTTTAGGTTTATGTCAAGGTGAAGAAAAAGTAATATTTTCTTAAACTTCCAACTTAAAGTAGGTGGCATAACTAAAAACGTTACAGGACCTGGAGTCACAAGCAACGCAAAAAATAATAGTCATTCAGACAGAATAAGATTTACATTAGAAAATCAGCAGTGATTGTTGTAATTTCTTATATTATAAATTTTTATATAATTTTTGTTATTATTTTACATATTTATATGAATTAAAAACAACTCACTTTCAAATAAAAGCTACCTGGTCTTCCAAAGGCCTTTTGAAGCCAATTATTAATACCTCTTCCACAGGGTTTCTGAAAGCACTTTGGTTAATGAACCTTTCTTAAAACCTCCTAAAATGGCTACTGAACTGCTGAAGTATGTAATAAAATCACACATTAGATCTATTTGTGTCTGTTAATACATTATTTTTTTTTTTTTTTTTTTGTCAAATAGTGGAAATTTCAATTTTATTCAAGTGTTGTTGAGGTTTTGTTTTTTATGTGACATGAAAAATGCGCGTTGTGGTAAATGTCTTTGTATCTTTGTCCTGTTTTTATAAATATTTGCAAAAGTGAATAGTTTTGTCTGTATTGCCTGTGTATGACTTTTTATCTATGGGTAAATAAATGTGTTGCTAATCCGTCTAATGTAATACTTAAGCATCTAAATATTCAAATATCAGTGTAAAAATTAACAGTAAAGTATCATAAAAAAGCTAACCAATTTGTTCAGACCTATAGAATAAAACAAGAAATGTAATAGGCCTATTACAACAAACAAAAAATCTAAATTCAATTACATGTAAACTTTTGATAAAGTTACATGGTTATTTTAAACTTTGTTGTACAAGCTCTTGTAATTTTTAAAACTTTAATATTTTGTGAAAGAGATGATGAGTATACTTCTGAAAATAAATTCAAAATAAAATAAGAATATATAGTTAAGGTAAAAATATCTTCCACAAATTTTTATTGCTTAAGTGAATTGATTAATTCATGTACACAAAACATATTAACCATAGGACAAAGGGAAAAGGGCAACTGAGCTATTAAATAGTAAGATGAACATGAGATTAAATTAAGAAAGAATCATCAATTGTTAATGAAATGAACGTTAAGAAACCATTGGTCATAAATTTATTGATTCCATAATTAAAATAAATCACTGTGGAAGGAACTGCTTTACATAATTTACAAGTCTCTAAAAAGTATATGAGGCTCTAGTCCAAGGAACTGGACATACTGTTGAGAAGCAGAGCTTCAATGACATTCATTATTTACTTTTTTGTATATATTATTAAACAAGCAAAGAATGAAAGGAAAATACATCACTGAAAACATAGAAGGAAAGATATTGTGACATTTTCATTTAAACAACATAGATGAAGATAGGAAGGATCTGACACTGGATTCCTACACACAAAAAATCTTATTCAGAAATATGGAATGGTCCATAAAGTTGACAGGTCTAATGGGGTGGGGATAATAGGTACTTCCAGGTTCTTGTGACAAACCTATCACAAAGAAAACAAGCTGCGCTTTATAAATTTCTTTACGTACTGTGTTGCCCATTATTGTCTCCACATATTTCTGGTAGAATATTATTGTAATTTTGTCCTGATACAATAAACCTGTCTATTTGACAGTTTCCATCAAGAGGACCTGCTATCTGAAACATTAAACAACAAAATTACTTTGTTATACTATTAAGAAAAAATTAATACAATTATAATATTATCAAAGTAATTAAATCAGCAACTAGAATAAATTATGACATTTTAGTTTTTATTATTTATTTAATTATTGCATAATCTACATCACTGTCTTGCTTACTGTCTTACTATAGACCAAACCATTCAACTTTTGATTAAGAAGTAGGAATACATTCTACTTATCACCAGAAAATTAAATTAATTTTCAATTATAATCTAAAATTTTTCTATAAATTAAAAAAAAATAGCATCAAAATCTTGAAATATTTTAAAATAATGAAAAAAATATATATTAATATTAAAAAATAATTATATTATAATTTTGAAATATATATATTTAAGCTCATAATTATTAAAATAGCAAAAACCATAACTGTATATATTCATTTTAACTTAGCAGAATGGGCATTGTTGAAATAGATAAAAAAAATATATGTCATAATTTTCAAGATTTAAACAAAATTCCTTAAAAATACAAAATTCATAACAGTAATTGATTACTATCAAGAATCATTCGTACAAGAAGATTACCACCAAAAAAAGTTCAGTTTATAGGTTTAAAATGCTCACATGAAGCTAAAAAATTCATGGCAATTTAAGTTAAAACTTACTCAAATAATTACTGAAATGCTTCAAAAGAATTATTTAAATACTTACCTGAAAATTGACAAAATCAAGCCGTAACTGTTTTACACTGGGATCAGATTTATCAATAACAAGAGAACATCCATATACACCTTGTTCAGATGTGTTGAAAAATGATCCACCAGTGAAGTAGGCTGCATTAGCATTTGTGCGATGACCACATGTTAGTTCCACTGTCAAAAAATATATTATATTATCAAATAACAAATTATTTTTCAGAGTTTTATTTAGTATTTTTTTCAAGAACTCTTTGTTTGTTAATTGCTTATGTTCAACTATTAATAAAAAAAAAATATACATTGACTATTGCATACTCAGCCTTGCAAATGATGCCAGCATGATGGCTGACTCAATTCCTGAAACAAACATTCTGGAAAAAAAATCAAGGATAATAAAAGGTTATCTCTTTTTGTGGGTAGACCACAAAAAGAGATAACAAATACCTAGTGAGATCAGGGTGGTAACCATCTTGCTAAGAAGTCCTGCCAACATTGAAATCCTAAGATTAGTTTTTATATGTGCCAACAAAATTTGTTTTTTTAACTGTTTTACTTGATTCCAATGAAATGGTTACAGATATGAAAACGTTTATTATAGGAATGCACTTTCAGAGGAAGAAATTACCTTACTTCAACTGTACTATTTTACTTTTACTAACTATACTAGTTACTTCTAACTATAATAATTTTAACAATTAATATGTAAACAAAGACTAATTGTTCAGATTACAAAAGGAAAGTTCAAAATGACACAACCTGCTGAAGATAGACATATGCTGTCATGACATGAACTTCAGTATAAAACATTATTCTTTACATATTAACTTATATTAACTTTGTCAATGTATATTTAAAACAGCTTCCCCAAATTAATTCTAATAAGAAGAAATAAAACAATTACAGCACATGTGCACACACACACACACACACACACACACACACACACACACACACACATACACACACTATTATCAAATAACAAATTATTTTTCAGAGTTTTATTTAGTATTTTTTTCAAGAACTCTTTGTTTGTTAATTGCTTATGTTCAACTATTAATAAAAAAAAAATAATAAAAATAAAAAAAAAATAATAAAAATAAATAATTAAAATAAATATTAATAAAAAATGCACACACACACACACACACACACACACACACACACACACACACACACACACACACACACACACACACACACACACACACACACACACACACACACACACACACACACACACACACACACACACACACACACACACACACACACACACACATACACACATACACACAGTTGACATACATATATATTTTTAAAATTGCTGCATGGTGTAGCTTTTTGAATAAAATATCATTATTTGTTAAAAATAATGAGACGTGGTTTCCTGTTGTCGTCTTCTTTGAGCCTTCTTTGACTGCTGCATATCAGCATGCCAAGCTAATAAAATGCAAGTAACATACAGGACTGCTAATTCATATGAAATCTGTTTACAATAAGCCTGGCTATTTGGAGAACATAATAACTCCCAGAGCACAGCAAAATTGTCTGGTACCCCTCTTGTACATTAGGTAATTGACATACCTTATAGCAATAACAAAAACTGCAATAAATAGTTTAAAGCAATAGATTAAGTTTTTCATTCTGCTGGAAGACAATGCGTTATATGTGGTCCACCTAATCAGAAATGAGAACTTTAACTAAACTTACACAGAATACAAAAACTGTATGAAATTATTATATGTTGATGGAAAGAGTCAATCAACAGATTGCAGGGAAAAATAAAATTGATTCATGTGTTTTTTATTAGTTAAACAATGGAAGCAAATCAAAAAATTAAATTAGAAGAAATTCGTTTGCAGGAGAAATCAATTACTACAAACACAGGTACTGAACTTTCTCACTGAAAAACTGAAATTTTGCCACCCTTTTGAAGAAAAAAAATCAGGTATTCTTACCATAACAACACACACCATGTCCTTGAGCACATGATCCTTTAGCTTTACCACCTAATCTGTTACATTCAACATAATGATAGCATGTACCATACATATTATCGCTACCGTCTGTACAAATTTCATTTGTAAACTGAACTATGGTAAACAATCCAAGAACTGAAAAAAAGAAAGAACTCAATCTAAATATAATAATAATAAATAGTAAGAATTTATTTTGGTATGAACTTCAAATTCTCAGCCGTTGGCTGACGATAGAGAACAACAGTATAAAAATCTTTTTAAAAAGAAAAATCATAGAATTTCATACCAAGAATTTAATAAATACTTAATAATTTCTTTTACCACACATTCAACTTCTAATTACATATTCTGTTTACAAAACTATAGAAACAATGTTTGATATTTTATTTTTTGATAAAAAACACTTATGTAAAATGTGGGTTTGGATTTAGAGATATACAATGTGGGATGCCTCAGAGAAATATCCTTGTCCTTGCTCATGTTATTTAACAATGATTTTTTTCAGAATCAAATCACTGTTACTTTCTCCACAGATGATTGTATATCCAAACATAATTACTTAAAAGAACTAAAAAATTCTACATTGTCAATTAAAAACATCATTCACAGGATGGACCAGGATAGGCAATTACCAAAATTTAAACTTTGGTAAAATCATTTATCATGTTTCTCAGATAGATGTAACATTACTAATAATATAGATATCATTCCCATTAAAGACAAGAGTAATATTTCTGTTATCTGTAATGGGAAATTCTTGTGGGATGAGCAAATTGATTTCTTCTATAACAAAATTATACTGTTTTGATTTGAAGAAAATTAATAAACTGTTAAGACTGTCATAATTATTAAATAGAATAATTAAAATACTAAAGAGAATATAATTAAATACTAAATAGAATAATTAACACAGTTTCAAATAAAGGGCAGGCATAATGAACAAGAGGATAGGGAAGGGAGTAGAGTATTTCTAAACGCATAATGACAGAATCATTGTAATAAGGATTAAATCAAAACCTAAACCAACAACGATTGTTAATGTCTATGTGCCTACGAGTGCCCATGATGATGATGAGGTAGAGTGTGTATATGAAGAAATTGATGAAGCAATTAAACACATAAAAGGGAATGAAAATTTAATAATAGTTGGAGATTGGAATGCAAGCACTGGAAAAGGCCAGGAAGGAAATATTGTGGGTGAATATGGGCGGGCAAAAGGAATGAAAGAGGGGACTGACTGAGTTTTGCATGAAGAGTAATTTAGTAATTACTAACACCCAGTTTAAAAATCATAATAGAAGAATATACAGATGGAAAAAACTAGGTGATACTGTAAGGTATCAGATAGATTATATCATGATTAAGGAAAGATTTAGAAATCAACTCGTTGACTGCAAAGCATACTCTGGGGCATACATTGATAGCGACCATAATTTAATGATAATGAAATGTAGATTGGGGTTAAAAATCCTGAAGAAAAGGTGTCAGATGAATCGGTGGAATTTAGAGGAGCTTGAGGAAGAGAAGGTAAAGAAGATTTTTGAGGAAGACATCGCAAGAGGTCTGAGTAAAAAAGGTAAGGTAGAAAATATAGAAAAGAATGGAAAAATGTTAAAAATATTTACGAGAAAGGGGAAGTTTTGTCAGACTTCAAAAAGAGTGTTACAGTCATGATACCAAAGAAAGCAGGAGCAGATAAATGTGATGAATACAGAACAATTAGCTTAACTAGTCATGCATCAAACTCCTTAACTAGAATTATGTACAGAAAAATTGAGAGGAGAGTGGAAAAAGTATTAAAAGACCAATTTGGTTTCAGGAAAGGAATAGGGACAAGGGAAGCAATTTTAGGGCTCAGATTAATAGTAGAAGGAAGATTAAAAAAAACAAATCAACATACTTGGCATTTATAGACCTAGAAAAGGCATTCGACAACATAGACTGGAAAGAATGTTCAGCATTTTAAAAAAATTAGGGTTCAAATACAGAGATAGAAGAACGATTGCTAACATTTACAGGAACCAAATAGCAACAGTAATAATTGAAGAATATAAGAAAGAAACTGTAATAAGAAAGGGAGTCTGATAAGGATGTTCTGTATCCTCGTTACTTTTTAACCTTTACAGAGAACAAGCAGTTAATGATGTTAAAGAACCATTTAGAACTGGAGTAACAGTACAAGATGAAAAAATGAAGATGCTACAATTTACTGATGACATAGTAATTCTAACTGAGAGTAAAAAAGATTGAGAAGGAACAATGAATGGCATGGATGAAGTCCTACGCAAGAAATACCACATGAAAATAAACAAGAACAAAATGAAAGTAATGAAATGTAGCAGAAATGATGACATTGGACCACTGAATGTAAAAATAGGAAAAGAAAAGATTATGGAGGTAGAAGAATTTTGTTATTTGGGAAGTACAATTACGAAAGATGGACGAAGCAGGAGTGATATAAAATGCCGAATAGCACAGGCGAAACAAGCCTTCAGTCAGAATTATAATTTGTTTACATCAAAAATTAATTTAAACGTCAGGAAAAGACTTTTGAAAGTATACATTTGGAGTGTAGCTTTATATGGAAGTGAAACTTGGACAATTGGAGTACCTGAGAAGAAAAGATTAGAAGCTTTTGAAATGTGGTGATATAGGAGAATGTTAAAAATCAGATGAATGGATAAAGTGACAAATGAAGAGATGTTATGGCTAACTGATGAAGAAAGAAGCATTTGGAAAAAATATAGTTAAACGAAAAGACAGACTTACAGGCCACACATTAAGGCATCCTGGAATAATCGCTTTAATATTGGAGGGACACGTAGAAAGAAAAAATTGTGCCTGCAGGTAACATTTGGAATATGTAAAAGAAATTGTTAGTGATGCCGGTTATACTGAAATTAAATGACTAGCACTAGATAGGGAATCTTGGAGAGCTACATCAAACCAGTCAAATGACTGAAGACAAAAAAAAATTATTAAATATTTATTGTCTGCATATATTCCCATCTTACATATGATATCATTACTTTGAGTTAATTCAAAAAGTCAAGCAAGTTTTCAAGATACGAAAAGATCCCAGCAAGATCACTCTTTGGTTCCTATATTTATGATACTAATAATTAGTAAACTAAAAATAGTAAATTATTCATATAGATACATTTACTGACCTTTGCTAAAAAAATAAAGAAAGAAAAAGAAATTCATGAGTTCGTAAAAACTAACAATATTTGCATTATAAAACCACATAACCAAACTATTTTCATGTAATATATCACAATACTTTAAGCCCATTATTATTTTAATATGTTACCATTATTATTAAAAGATATTATGCTTCAGTGCCCATTATTTATAAATCAAAGACTCATTTAACACCAATTTATTCACTATATAATTAAAAGATATTCTTCTTCAAAACCAAAATTAGTTTGCTGAAGAGTTTCAATATAATGTTAATTTTCAAAAATCTAAACTTTCTGCACCTCTAATTACATTCGCCACTAATTCATTGATAAAAAAAGTAAGCACTATCCTTATCTAGGCAAAACAATTATAATGTATCCAGATATAAAACAAAGAAATAATAACTTACCATATATTTTATAATATTCTGGTCTTTTTTGATTATATTGAGAACTGGTAAAATTTTATTAAAATTGAATAATACATTATTTTACAAATTTATGTCTAATCTACTGTAAATAAAGCAACTAGTACTGAAGTTGTAGATCTTAAATAAGGGCATCTATAACAAGGCACAGGGAACAGACCGTTTCAAATTATACAGAAAATACGATTAAAATGTATGGAAATAAAATGAACAAATATACACTATTCATGGTGGTTTAAAAGTAAAGTTACATGACATAAAAATTAATTTGAAAATTTTAAATACTTCCAGGTAAATTAGAAAATTCTTCATCTTGATAATTTCATCTATTCATTGCCTGAATCAGTGAAATTTAGAAAGTTACTGGGATATTAAGTAAGCCTTTATATAAATGTACATTGTGTTTTACATTTTTACTTTACCATGTAGGTAGTGCTACACCAGAGCCATAGCTCTATAAGGGAAAGCATTGTAATCAGTCCAATTTGGGCATACACAGTTTTTACCGGATCTTGACGTTTTTTCTAATATCCCTGATTCAGTATTAATGTAATATATGCTGATTTAAAGTCTGTTTATACATATTTAATGCTCTTTACTATTAAAATTTGGTTATTGTATGTATTAATGAATTTCTAATATATATATATATAGCTTCAAAATGAGATATATATATATATATATATATATATATATATATATATATATATATATAGATGATTTAAATGTATACACTGTTATCTTTTAATTGATAAGTTATAGCACATATAGCAAGGTTCATTTCATATTAAACTGACAGTGTAATCTAATGAATAAATATATAGATCAACAGATTACATCTAAGAATAAAAGAAAGTAAGGTAAAATTATTACTGACCTCAACAATCCATTGCTTTAAAAAACAAGATTAAAATGCTACTTTCACATTTTTAATAATTTTATTTTAATATCTACCCTTGCTCATGACTTGCATAAAGAATTTACACCGAAGCTTAGATCCTCTAAGCTAAAAAGGTAAAGTGTAATAAACTGGCAAAATAAAAACCAGGAAAGAAAAGCACCATTACGTGTAAGTACACGCACAGGAAAATGACACAGAATATGATAAAAAATCAATTCAAAACAAATAATGTAAAATAATGATGATGTTCCCAGTAGCTCCATCTTAGAGGAGCTATCAAAAAAATCTTTTTTTTTTTTTATTCTAATCAGGAAATTAAAAGCACAACTAAAAGTGTAATACCAAAATTACACTGAATGAACAATATGAATGTAACTTATAATAAACTGTTACAACTTTAATTTTAAAATCATATAAAAAATGAAAAAAGCAAAAGGCTGAGTAAATTAGGAATTTTTCAAAACATCAGCAAAGAAGAATTTTTCATCAAGTATTAGATGGAATAATTGAAAATCAAGTCACCCTTAAATCAAAAGAGAATGAAAATATATTTACAACACAACTGCAGTGGTAGTGTTAACGGCAGAGTTTAATACACTAACACCCACAATTTAAGGCTATTTGTGTGCTGCCAGATAACATAATTAAAAAAGTTATGTAAAAACCATGCTGCATGTTTGTTTTTTACATGCCAGAACTAAGTGGTTGCAAGTGAACCTGACATAAAAAATATGTCACTTCTTAAATGGTACAACTGATTAAAAAATAACAAGCAGCCCCCATGAGAGGCTGACTAGGGAGAGTTATGAATGAAGTGGTTTTCCATTGCTTTAAAGGTATACTATTGAACACCAGAACACCAAGCTCACCCAAATACAGGTGATACTCAGTCCTAGAAGTGGCATCTTCACTCTTTTCATCAGAGGGACTAGCAATATTAGATTACTCTTTGAGAAAGCAGCTGGCCTGTAAATATTTTTAATTAGATGCTAGAAATACATAATAACCATAAGAAAGACCAAGATGGATAGTGTAAAGTAACAAATTAAAGTATCCTTTTCCGTTGTGAAAACTGAACTGTTCACACTGTATGTATCAAAAATAGCAAAAAATTAAAGAAAAATAATTTTAAAAATACATCTAATGGGAGAGATTTAATGAATTAAAATTTTTAAGTAATGTAAAGGTTATTGAAATAAAAAATCATAAAACATTTTTAAATGATAATATATTCTATTCAGTCAATGAATTTTTTTCTTCGTTGAACTAAATTCTGTGAGACCCATTAATAGAAATTATGCTTATTAAAATAAAATTATGCAAATAGAAAGAAAGATTAACCATAATAAGCAAAGATTTCACTAATAAGTATTTTCATCAGGTTATGCTTAGTCATGATTTACATAATTGCATGTTATTTTTTTTTACTCTATGCTTCTATAAAGTCTCTAGGATTGGCTAAACTAAAATAAAAAGTTTGGCTTTGGTTATTTCACTTACTTTATCAGTTATTGGGCACTATTCTTTTTAAATAAACTACAAAATGTAATTTATTTGTAAAAAAACTTAATATTTTACTGATTAACTTACATTTGGCTAATTTGCTGATAGGATCCAGATCTGAATCAATTTTTTCTACTTTTCCGTTAATCTCAGTTATTTTATTAGACAAGCTTACATGTACATCATTAGCATGAGTACATGTAAGCTTTACAGATTCATTATTAACACCACATCCATTTTTACTAATTTTTTTAAAACTGAAAATTGGTTTAAGAGCTTTTCTTTTCTCACTGCAACTGTTATACAAAAAACTTTTAATATTTTCAGTATTTAATTTATTATCATCAGTCAAACATGGTACAAAAAGTGGAATGACTAAATCTGTGTGATTATAAAAATCAGGTGTTTTGTGAATCCCCATAAGTTTTTCATTAGTTTCATACAAATGGTTTTTGCTTGTATTTGTATTTGAAGTACTTATCATCTGATAATCTTCCTCACTTGCTTTGTTGCTCTTTTCATTTTTTTTCATAAAATAAAAACTTACGGGTTGGTTATCCTTGTGTATGTTTTTATTTGAATTTTTAGCATTATTTAAGAATGAAATGTATCTTTCTTTTAATTTTAGATGCTGAATAGAAACAGGACTATATTTTGATATCTTTTCACTCTCATTATATTTTTTTAATGATACATGAGCAACATTAACTTCCAATAAGATTACCATTATAAGAAAACTAATATAATTTGCAGCTCTTTTTACCAAAAACAAATTCATTACGCATTGCTATTATGTAAACTATCTTCTTCAAGAAGAATAATATATAACCTGTAAAAAAAAAAAAAAAACTTTAATAGGTGAAATAAAAAATATTTTTACATCATTATTACAAATTCATACACATGAATTCATTTCAAATTTGATAACACACTATAAAAATCCAATGCTGAATTCTGCTTTATTATAAGGATTGAATGCGTAGACTACAAGTCAAATGAGAACATGGGAGTTGAATGAACATTCAGGTAAAATCAGCAAAACTGTTGTAAAAGTGGATCCAGAATTTTCATGAGAGCTCATTAAAATATTGGTATCTTTGAAATATCTATAAGAGTTCATAAATTTCTATTTTGAAAAATTCACAATCAAGTGTAGTAATTAGAATCCAAAAGTGTATCAAACAACTATAGTCGGATGCTAAGCCCTAGAGATACATTACATACTTTGTTAAATTCCTATTTCCAGAAGACAAAAATGTTATTGAATCATCTATTCTACACAACCAGGTGTTTTTAATCAATGAAAATTTGCCAGAGATCTGGAATCTGTTGGGAGTGATCAATATAGCCACTTAAGAGACTTTCACAACAACATGCACTATCTTAAAGTAGTGTTCAGAACTGTTCATGCAGGAAATTTATGTGCCTCTCACATTTTAAAAATCACACAAGAAAAAAAACTGAAGTTTTCTCTCGGCTGTAGTCGGTTTTGTAAAAAACAAATCGATTACTTCACATTAAGTTTATTTCATTGATAAAACACATTTCTGCCTGAGCAGATGAATAAACAATTAAATAATTAAGTGGATGTAAAAAGCAGAATTTAAATTTCTAATAACTCGCAGGCTTTTCATGATCGACCAATTTATTTGGTAAAATCAGGATCTGGAATGCCGTATCTCATAGGAAATTGTCAGTTCTAATTTTTAATCTGAATAGTGTCTCCTGATCATCATACATTATTTCTGTACTTCTTAAATGATATAAAAATCATGTTTTTTAAATGACCCAATGATTTTTCTTGCATAAACGTCCTCATATAAAGATATCCTCATACATCCTTATACTGGTTGCACTGTGTTTTATAAATACCGTATTTATCCTTTACATTATTATTCAGATTTTATTGAACTTTATAACATGGTAATTAAACCGACAACACAATATGTTTTAAGTGCTACAAGACGAAACAAATAAAGACATGGTATTTATAAAATAAAATGTAACCGATACGAATACAATAAAACTCAACCTGTCATTTAAAACATGATTTTTTTTTAGCATATAGTAAAATAATGGAAGCAATAATGCAGCCAAACATCTTATGGAAAACAAACACAATGTAAATGATGTAGAGAAAAAAATGAAAATAACAAATACAGAGGAAAATTATGATATTAATATTATGATATTTACAATACTAATAAAGCATATTACAAAAGCATTACAGTAATAAATTTAAAAATAAATAAAGAGTTAATGAATCGGTCACCGGCAGAGTATAAAGGGGATATTTTGTTTAAATTGACAGATAACGGGCAGTACAGCTCTTTGTGTTCACAAAATTACTGATAATACAATTCAATTACCTAAAGAATTTAACAAAATAAAATGACTGCAAATTTTATTCTATCTTTATCCTTACATATGTAATTTTAAAAATTTAGTCTACATATATAAAAATGAATGTTTGTCTGTCTATATGTCTCTTATGCCTTCCTAAAGTGTTCATCCAATAGTGATGAAACTTTGGGGAATGGTTGGACGCATGTCAGGGAAGGTTTCTGAATTAGTTTGGACCCGCTAGGTGGCGCTGGCATTGAGATATTTCAAAAAATTGTATTTATGGTCCGATTTGCCTCATATTCAGAATATGAATATTAATTACGTGAAAAGAAATATTTTTGCAAAAACTATACTCGCTAGGTGGGGCCGGTGTCGAGATATTTACGAAACAAACAAACAAATATACAAATAGACTTTTTTATTCTATATATATATATATATATATATATATATAAAAGACATGTTCGTATGTGTGTCCGCTAAAGACCAAAAAAAAATAATGGACCGATTTACGCGCGGGCAAAAGGGAAAAATGGAAAACAGGGAAAAGGTGGAAAGAGAAAAGGGGAAAACGGGAAAGGGTAAAAAGGAAACTGAGAGAGGGATGAGGGAGAAGGGTGAAAGGGAGAAGTTGGTAAGGGAAAAGGGAAAGAAGAATAACTGAAAGGTAAAATTTGTGAAGTTCAGTTTTTTAATTTTTTTATCAAATTTTCAATTGTGTTCATTTAAACTCTCTCTCTCTCTCTCTGTATATATATAGCAATACCAAAGCATTGCCATCTCTGCTAGTATTTTTACAAAAGATCTTGTGTAGGAGGTACCTCTGAAAGTTCATTATTTATTGTAAAATAATGGATAAATCAATAAGATAAAAATACATATTTTACTACTTAGCTGAACTCATTAATTTGAATATTAGTATTGTTAAACGTAAAGTTATATTAAAATGTTTAACAAAATTATATATATATATATATATATTTTTTTTTTTTTTTAATACTAAAGTAACATCAGTGAAATGGCTAGCACATGATTTTGTTTTGCCTAAGTTTTTGTGTTTATTTTAAAGGTTTTAATTTTTAATTATTTAATTATCATCTTTGTTTTAACTACATTTTTGCATTTTAATTTTGACTTAATCTTAATTAATTGATCTTTGTAATTTTAAACAAATTTTCATATTTTAAAATTTGTATATTTTATGTTTTTGTCTCTTGTTGGGGTTATAGTTTCAAATTTTTAATTTTAATAAAGGTTTTTAATTGTTGTATGGTTTGAAGTATAAGTTAAATTTTTATTTAAAAAATTTTTTAAAGTTTAATTAGTTTGAAAATATTTTTGACATAAAATTGTAAGTGAATGGACGGTGTGTTTTCATGGATTGCGAGTTTTTGATGGTTTTGTAATATATGTATGCAGCTGATGCAAATCAAATTCGCGAAAGTGCTCCTATTATGTAATGAAATAAGGTAAGTCATCTTATTAATATAAATTAATATATATATATGTATATATATTTCTATGAATTAATTTATTTACCTCGAGACTAGTATTGTTCCTCCTTCTTAAAGAATAATTTACAAAAAAAAGCAAAACAGCAAATAGATTTCTTGGGTCTAATACTAATTAAAAATTATAGAAATGTTAAATAAAAAACATACTGAAAACAAACACAAATACGTGTCACAATACCAGACTGTTCAAATCGACCAGATATTAAAAAAAATAATAAAATGGGAGCAAAAACACCCAATTAACATTAAACATTAAAGATACTGTTAAACAAAAAAGTTAGAAATAAGGATTGTAATATTATTTAACGAATAGTATAATCAAACACCGAAAAAAAAAAAACAACAAATAGCACAAATAAAAGATTAATAATAAATCTTGCACATCATCTATGATGATAAAATAAATAATTTCATATTTTTTTTTTTTAATATAAACAGCATATACATCAAACGATAACCTGATATCCAAGACAAACAAAATACTGAATTGTGTAAATAATATCTACTGCAATACAGATGACCAAAAATACACTGAACAAAACCTATAAAATTAGATTTAAAGAACAAATATATGGCAATAGATAAAAGGCATGAATGACATGTACATGTGCATACTCACACACACACATACCCAAAACCAGGCTAAATAATTAGAAGAAATAAAAACACCAAAGACTACAACACACCATCAAGAAAGACAAAAGTTACAAACAATAGAACATTAATATAATATGACCTTTGACAAAGGAAACCAGTAACCCTACAAAAAAAATATTTATTTATTAGTTAACAATAAATAAAATAATTCATGTAAGTAATGAAACTACTAAGTTTGGAAACTTAAAAGTAAGTTATTAGTTTTAAGTTTCCAAAAATAGAGTTAAAATAGTATACAGTACAGTGTATAAATGCATATATATTGTTTACTAACAAAGCAGAGAATAAGGTAAACAGGCCAGTGGTTACTTCATACTTATCATGAATATAAACACTAACATTAACATTATGTACAATTTTACAATGAAAATAAGTCACTGATAATGTAGTATCCCACAAAAACATTCTAGAAGTTATAAAAAGAAAAGAGACTAATTTGTATTACAGTGGCAACAAAATAATTTATATATATCCAACTTTTTCATTTTATAAAGTTTTATTATTATTATTTTTTTTTTATTGTTGATGTACACTAGTTAACTGCAACAATACATGTTAAATAAAATAATAAAGATTATAAAAAATTACAAGTAGAAATAGCAACATACTCTCTCTGCCACATCTAAATAAAAACTTTCTTATTCCTGACTGGCCATGTCTAATTAAAAATTTAATTAAACTGTAGATTAATTAAATAAAAAGACATGTTGTTCTTTTGATGTTTTTACCTTTAAAATGTTTAAATAACATACACTGTCCTGATGAAGTAATGTAAACTACAAAAAAAAACTTCAACAATAAATAAAAAAAGAATAAAAGAATCAATACATGCAGTGAGAAATTTGAATTTACTTTCTGTATATTTAAAAAACAAGTGCAATAATGTAAATTATAAAAAATAAATATGTTTTGTTATCTCTGGATCACACTTTCTGGTGAGAACAGTAATTAAATAAACATAAAATAAAATGAGTTTTTGTTCTTCTGAGTTGTCGGAATAAATATTTATTTTTAGATTAGTAAAATAATTGATTTTCAATTAAGCTTCATACACAAACACAAAGTAGACCGCTTTTAAATAAATCCTATACACATGACATAATATCAGAAAGCTAAATATTTACTTGTTAAAATTTTAATTATTCAATAATATTTTCAATATCAGTAACTTAAACAAATATTATTGTTATGTTTTGTTATATTAGATAAATTATATTTTTTATTCAATTTTTTGTCTGGAATTCTAAAAGAATATCTTGTAAATATATAATATAAAGTTAATTTAGACTATTTTTTTGTCATTTAATGAAAGATAAAACTGCATCTCTGCCAATTATTTTTAATCACAGTTAGATACACATCAATATAAATAAATTACATCTTACCAAGTTTAACTTAAAGGAAATGTTGCAGTTATCAATACACTGACAATAAATCAAAATAATAAAAAATAGTTATATACAAACTCTATGTCAGAACTGACAATACTAAATAAAATAGTATCACCAACAATATTTTGTATTACTACCTTCTTAGTCATACAAACATACTAATGTGTATAATGTGTGCGACTTTTACTCAAATGCTGGGCTCAATTTTATGGGCTGTTGAGCTTCACTTTAACCATTATGAACAGATAATGTTGACAAGAGTTTCACATCGTTAACCAGCTGTAAATAATTATTCCATTACCCTATTAAACTGTTCAACCTTAAAATAAAATCTTGAAAAAATCAGGATAAGAGAATCTTTTATATAGTTTTGTTCACAACTGTATAAAAAATCCATGTGTGCATACCCATGCACATGCACACACACAAATATACAATGGCAGACATGCATGTATATTCATATCCATACACAATAAAATATAATTAAATATAGCAAATTAAACCCTGTTTTTCCTCATTATTTTTATGATTTTGATCAAAAAAACTAAATTAGTACAATGACATATTCTTCAGCATGTAAACGATAAAAGAACTAATCTAACAATAGATTGTTTATGGTACCATTAACACAAATACAACCTATTCAAAAAATTTGTATTAAATTTACTTAAAGATGTATAATTTGAAAAACATAAAAATATTTCTCTCTTGTAAAAGCTTCAGATATTTAATGTGCAATGTTAATAATTTCCTTTGATGTTCACTTAGTGTAAGGCTTCTGGGCAAATGACAGTATAGAAGTTGTTTTGCATACTTCCTTAAAAAAGTACTTACTTTAATGCAAAATACTTCTGATTATATGTAAATGTTGAGAATAACTTGTCCCTTGTTCTTCAAACTTTAGGCCTTCCATCCTGTTTCATGCTTAAGACAGTATTAATAGTTATTCTCCCAACTTTCCTAGTTTCCTTACATTTTAATGTGCTGTCAATATGATCTTTCCGATTGTTTCTGTTCTCAATGATTTTTTTTTTCATTTAAATTAGATTATATAATCACTGGCACACTCCCTTATCACATACTCTGCCTCTTTATGTAATTCCACTAACAGACTGATGAAAAAGTCATTTCTGCTCCCCGGACTATTTTTTTCAGCAGACTTCAAAATCCAAACCTCACTACATATGTATCAGTAGGTACCACCACGATTAAATGCATTCATCATTGTTTTTAACAGGTTCTCTTAACAACACCATACATTTTATTAATCTTCTCAATCTTTCTTTTAACATCTGTTTCTGTGAATGGTGGTATATTAAGACCTGAGAACTAGAATTCACCAACTTGGCTGATAATTTTGTCATCGTTCATCAATTTATATTTAAAAAAATAAGATCTAGAGAAGCCCATAGTAACATTAGAGGAGATACTAGAACCCGCTGAAAAAATACTAAAATTATATTTTTGAACCGTGTTATTCGATTCAAAGAATGTGTGTTATAAAGAATCTTCATTATCAGACATAGTTACTTGATCATCAATAAACATAAGTCTCATAACAGTCAATCTGATAAAAATCTTTATTCCTAAAATTCTTGCCTTATTTTTCATTTCCTAATGACATCATCCAATTAATACAATTGATATGGAATACAGATTGATCGATAAATCCTTACCACAAGAATCACAAAGAGAAACACACACAAATACATATTAATGCAGAATTTTGTAACTACACTTCATTATTTTTTACTTAAATGGGGTCACAAAACTACTGAGAAAATAAAACATCAGCGAGGATTTTTATCTCTATTTTCCATTCTGACCACTATTCTAGTCCTGATATGCATTCCTTAACCCTTACTCCTCAACTGTCATGTGAGCCCCGCACTGCTGCTTACCAGTTTTACACGAATGTCAGGTGATACTTGTATGCATATTTGAACTATAACTCGACTGCAGAGATAGCTCTGACTTTCATTAAAACACCAGTTTGTGCTACTTTCTTTTGAACTAATTCACAAACTTTGTTGCATATTAATACAGTGACGAAATTATTATATTTTAATCTATGTGTTTCTTAACCTAAACATGTGTTCTGTTGTTCAAGTTATAACCTTAGTTTATAAATATTAAATCTTGGACTTCACACAACAGGAACCATAATGTTAAATAGAAAAGGACTTCCAAAAATATTGAAAAAAGGGAAATTAAAAGCATAATACATAAATGAAGACATCACCATTGTGAGGTTAGTGAATAAAGATAATATTGCCATGATTAATACTTATTATGACAATAGAATATCTTTTGAAAAAAAAAGGAAAGATGGTGTTACAAAACAAAGCATATAAAATAAGTAAATACGAGTATAATGAATTTATGGGAGGATTTGATCTGGCCAGTCAGTACAATGCTGCTTATAGTTTTAGAAAGTGATGGAGAAAATTGTTCTTTTGGTTATTAGATGTTGCAGTTGTAAATAGTTCTATTTTATATAATAATAAATGAAAAGATATAGGAAAACAGTCTGTCAAAAAAATGGTTTTGCCAAACAACTGTCAAGGAACTACTGGGAGATGTTCAGAATACTCAGGGTTAGAAAAAAGGACGGCCATCATCTACAGATAAAGAAGAAAGACTAAATGGGAGGCCTCACTTTATATATTGAAATCTCAAGAGTAATTCTAAAGACTGTGCTGTTTGTAGTAACGTAAAAGTTAAAAGGAGGAAGAAGAAAAATTTTCTTCTAACATGTGCACCTGTAAGCCTGGGACTACATCCTAGGGAGTGTTTTGAAAACTATCACACCCTAAAAAAATACAAATAAGGTAAAAATTCCTTAAAATACCAGTTATGTACAAAAATAAAGAAATTGCAAAAATTTGTATTAAAAAATATTAATATTGCCATATCAGAGGTGATCATGTAGGCATAGGTGGACAAGATATAAAAAAATTAAGGGCAAAGGGTTAATATCTGAATAATATATACCAGTATTTCTCTTCTCTACATTATATTTAACAATTTAGTCCTCAAGATCCTAGTGAAGGCATTTTCATAATCAATAAATACCATGTATATACTACGATTAAACTCACTTCTTTTTTCAATAATCTGTTTTAACGTAAAAATATAAAAATATTATCAGTACATGATCAACCTTTTCTGAAAACAGTTTATTCCTCTGATAAAATAGTTTGTGCACTCAGTCTCAAGCAATGAACTAAAATTTAACAGATTCTCATTTATGAGTTCTAGTATTATATAAAGCTACATTTAATTAGCATCCATGATATTACAAGATAATAACAGGCAGGTACTGTAAAGTATTTTTGTAAAAATTAGAGGGTAAAATATAGCTACATGATGTATAGCAGATTATAAATGAGTAATTTTCATTAAGTGTTTTTTTAAGACGTTTTATAACATTAAGGTCGATCAATAAATGGTATCAGAACTATGTAAGAGCAAAGATAGACACATAATTGGATTAAAAGTGATCAAAACTTGAATAAATGTGGAATTCATCAGTGATATTACAAGAAACTATAATGAGCACTTAATTAATCATGGCAATAAACTTATGCCCCAAAAAGTATAAACATGAAAATTCCATTTTCATGTAACTCTTTGTGGACCACTGAATGTGAAAATAGGAGGAGAAAAGATTATGGAGGTAGAAGAATTTTGTTATTTGGGAAGTAGAATTACTAAAGATGGACGAAGCAGGAGCGATATAAAATGCCGAATAGCACAAGCTAAACGAGCCTTCAGTAAGAAATATAATTTGTTTACATCAAAAATTAATTTAAATGTCAGGAAAAGATTTTTGAAAGTGTATGTTTGGAGTGTCGCTTTATATGGAAGTGAAACTTGGACAATTGGAGTATCTGAGAAGAAAAGGTTAGAAGCTTTCGAAATGTGGTGCTATAGGAGAATGTTAAAAATCAGATGGGTGGATAAAGTGACAAATGAGGAGGTATTGCGGCAAATAGATGAAGAAAGAAGCATTTGGAAAAATATAGTTAAAAGAAGAGACAGACTTATAGGCCACATACTAAGGCATCCTGGAATAGTCGCTTTAATTTTGGAAGGACAGGTAGAAGGGAAAAATTGTGTAGGCAGGCCACGTTTGGAATATGTAAAACAAATTGTTAGGGATGTAGGATGTAGAGGGTATACTGAAATGAAACGACTAGCACTAGATAGGGAATCTTGGAGAGCTGCATCAAACCAGTCAAATGACTGAAGACAAAAAAAAAAAAAAAAAAAAAAAAAGTAACTCTTTGAGGACCAGACCTTTCTTGGAGATGGTTAGAAAAAACTGTGCAATTATATTATGTTTGAAAAAAACTGTGCAGTGCCTTATGGTGACTATTCTTACGCTTGTGCTAGAAGTTATAAAATTTTTTATTTACCAATATTTTTTTAATCTTTTTTAAAAAATTGTAGGAAAACCAATGTAATTTCAACTAGAAATTTTTTTATTGTCATATCTTAATCAAAAAATTTTCTAAGGATTAAAGAACCCAAAATAAGAAATAAAAACAAAACAAAAAAATGAGTTTGAAGTCACTTAACTTAAAATTAAGAAACAATTTTACCTTGGGAATCATGATTTTTTTAGAATTGTTCTGTTTTGTGTTAAACCTGAAAATTTATGACTTTGGCAAAACATTGATAAATTTTAATCAAATTTATAAAATTAAATTTATAAGAATTGTCGTATACAAATTAAAATCAGGTTGAATGTTTTTAAGTTTCCGATCAGTTTCACTTGAGTTTAAAACACACCGCACATTTTGCGTATTATAACAACTCGCTAATAAATATTACTAAAAAATAGAAAACCAAACACTAAGATGAAATAAGTATAATATTACGATCCGAACGTCACAATGTTCTCGGTTCATCTACGTACTATGCAACACACCAATCAATACAGTATCGAAAAAAAAAATTGAATAAAATAAAGCATTCCTTTTCACTTTAACGAAATGAGATTTCACTGCCAACTCAAAACAATAACGAATGAACGACATTTATTACGCGACGAACACGATTAAATGTTCACTGAAAATAAAAACATACACAGTCGTTAAGTTAAAAATAATAATTATTTTTGTTTACGATATGAATATTAATTGCGATGTCACGTGCAACTTTAAACAATAACAAACGTAACATCTATCAAGCGGACTCCCATGACACAACCAAATATACAATCAGTACGTCATTTTGACACCGACGAAATTACGCAAAACGTTTCTCGCGTAAATTGAGATTGATGAAAAATCACCAGTTGATCTTTTTAGTATAAAAGAGAACCAAACGAAAATCTTCAAGCGGCCTTCAAAGGGTTAAATATGAACAAAATTAGTTAATTTAAAAATAAAATGAAATTTTAATACATAAGGGTTAATATAGTACAAAGGAAAAGACATCAATAAATTAAAAGAATACGTAATTATGTTAACGTGCTTCCGAATTAATCAGTCTTGTATGAAAAATCTTCTAATTACACTGGGAGATAATATTATAATAAACTCCCTTAACGAGTGAAGACTGAGGACATTTATCTGCCCTTCAAGATGACACTTTTTAATTACTTAATCGGGTATTGCTTCTATTCTTTTGAGTAATTTATAAAAATTTACATAAATGTGAAATTTGATAGTCCAATATAGTACTGTCTGGAGCATTATTATTAGTTGTACATTTTATATTTATAACATGTTTAGACCATTATAATTTAAGTTAATCTTGTATTGTACGTTTACATTTTAAAATGTCACCCACCTCTCAAATTTTGTTTCTATATCGGTGTTTATGATATATATTTATAGATAAAACAAAAATATGAACCAGGAGAAAGAAAACAAATTTACTTTTGAATGTATTATTTTGGATTCACAATAGATTCAAAAACTATATCAATAAATACCAATTCTTAAATGTGTTAACAGATTACTGGCCTGTTAAACTAATAGCCACCTTTATTCAAGTCACCTCAATGAATGATCACATCTTATAGAACATACATTCATAATATCAATATAAAATTCAGATCTGTTACATGACCACAGACACCTTAACCAGGGACAAAACTGAAATGAACAACTTCTTTTCTGTCATCATTTTCCAGAGGTACAGTCATTCAAAATTACTGGAATCTAGTGCAAATGACATTCTTACATAAGCTTGTTATACTACTCTTTTCTATCTGTATTGTAATGTTTATTTTTCTTATCAGTATAACATATATAGTCCTGGACAGGTTCATAAAAAAATAAAATGCTGCAAAATTAGGATAAAGTATAGAAGGCAAAATTGATGTTTAATAGTCAGGCGAGTCGATTTAGACAAAAAATTAAGAAAATTAATTACAAATAACCGCTACATTAAATGTGTGAATTTTAAAAAATCATCAATAAAAAAATTTTATTTGTTGATGATTTTGTAAAATTGTCAACTATTCAAGTATATTATCACAAGACCTTTTGTAATTAGTGACTAAATAGTAACTAAGTAGAGCATTAAAACAAGTATAAATAAAAGGTTAATATAAATATAGCAGTTAACTGTATTTATCATTTTAAATTTCTTTGTGTTAACATCTTATATTTTCGATACGGTATGTATAAAATCATTTTATTCAGAAAATAGTTTTTGAGCACATAAATCTTCATTCAAATAGTTACATTGTTATTAATATAAACCTAAAATATTTGCAGACAACTTTTCTAAGAAATGAAAATACAGATGCAGGAACTTTTTATGTATTAAATAAATACAGAATCTGATGTCACAGTTTTTAGAAATATTTCATAATTATCTGTGGATAATATTTAGAAAGCAAAGTTTACCATATTGCATATTATTGACTAAAAACTAAAAAGGTCACCTGTTTAACAATTCATACCAAAGTAAATATGATGTGTCTTCAATTCTGCACCTAAATAACTGTGAAACAAAAGCAATAAAATAAAGGAGTATGATTAGTGTTCCATGTGATTATTGTTAGTGCAATGAATGAATATTTTTTTAATTTCAGTAATTTATTAGGTCATTTAACTTATAACATCTTGTAACACGTGGTGTTTTTTAAAAGAGTATTTTTTGGCGCTTTAACGTTGCCCGATTATTGACATATTAATTTTAATCATGGATTTTTTAAAACAAAAAACATTACACACTAATGAAAAATTAAAACGAATTAAAGAATCAGTATTTGGAAACTACCAAATTTTGAGAAAGTAATTTCATAAATGAGGCAAACATTCATTTATGGCAAAAACAAAAAAAAAGAACTGATCAGAGCATCATGCAATTTTTAATTTTTCTAAAAGAGAAATGAAAATTTTGCCAAACTAGAGAAATAACTTAGAAAATACACAGCTGATTTACTGCGTGTTGTCTACTAGTATGATTTGGTTGGAATCACTAAAGGTAAAAGATTATTTATAACTGGACAGAAATTTTAGAGTAAATTGTAACTAGGATAACATTTTTAAATTAAAATTCTTTAAAAAAAACGATTACATTAGCATTGAGACTATGAATTAAAAGCAATTGAATTTCATCATAGCATTAAATCATAAAGAGGAAAGAAACCGTAAGCCAAATTGACAGTGTTGACCAAACATCACTTTTATTAAATACTATCATGGCAACAAAAGAAAAAGAAGTTAAAGTTGTATCAGTTTTAACAGTGAAGAAAAGAAAAAATTGTTTCTATGATAGTTGATTGTTATATAGTCCTGACTTTCATAGTACTTAAAAAGAAAATTTCTGTCTATTGAAGTGAATTTTCCTAAAAATGTTATGGTTTGTGCCTATGAAAAGGTTGGAGTGAAATTAACTTTGTTAGGGAACATCAACCAAAGATTTTACTGAAAACAAGGCAATGTCAGTAGTAGATGACTTGTCACAGATGCTTGAAAAATTTTAAACTTTTCAAACCTCTATAACAAGTAATATTTCAAGCCTTCCCTGGAACAAATAACAAAATGAATTTTCTTGGTAGTGTATTATTAAAGAAGATATAACATGGTGTTGCTTAAGGAAAAAAATGCTGTTATAAACAGTACAGATGAAACTGATCTGTGATTTGGGAAGATAAACCAGAGAAGTCTATTAACAACAAGGGAGTGATTACTGAAGACAGCAATGATAAAACTGAAGAGGAAAAAGATGACAGGACAACAGAGTAAAAATCATTGTTTTTTTTTATTATAATTTTTAGTTTAAAATCTTTTTTACAGTATCTATTTCATAACAAACAGGTAAAATTATAAAATTAATGCAATAAATGAATTCCTAAGATTAGTTATCTAACATTTTAAATAAAAAGAAAATAACTTTTAACTTGTACTTTCAGAACCATACATTAAATAATGAATATTATTAAAGAAATTAAAAAAAAATAAAAATAACGAAACAGATATGGAAATTTATTTTTTTCCTGTTATATCTGGCTAGAAAATAAGATTGAGTATATAAATTCAATCGATCTGTTTTTCTTATGGCTGTAACGCATGTAAAGCACATGAGGTACAAGAGGCAGTATTAAGAGTTTTTTTCTCTGACAGTAATGATATTCATTGTACATCCCAACCCCTTAAAGGAAGACACCCACCTAATGACGTTCCAGTCGCCGCCCCCCCCCCCACCCAATTCATAGCTCTGTTGGGCTTTAACAGGAGTCGTTTATCACCCTCTGACTTTTTACATCTCATAGTAATAAGCCTGGCCTCATTGGGATGCCACCGATGTAAATGACTCGGTAGACATTTATATTGGTGATTTATTAACTTGGCTTTTATCTTTGCTGTAGGCCTTGTCCGTACATCTTGAGTGTCCTACATTGTATCCCTCTGAACTAGCTAACTGAGCTCGCGGAAGCGCAAACCCCATGCCTAGTTCTACTTATTATGAGCCAATTTCATGAATGTCTCATAATTCGAGGCAATTTAACACAAAATACCACCAAAGATGTTGATCGCAACAACAAAATTTAGTCCTAGTTCCCTTAGTAAATTCAACTTTAGTTCAAACCCCAGACTTAAGTTAAATTATGCACTACGGTCTGATCCACTAGGGAGAGGGAGACAGATCTCCTACTCCCAATCGGCTCCATCGCAGAGTCCCGCGTGACATTCACCTCATAAACCATCGTCGAGATACCGCTACATCTCATGGCTGCATGGTATCCCATGCCCATCGCAGCGCAGTTGCCGTTCTGCCAACAGCTTTTACAATTATAATCACCTCTTGTCTAACTAACCATGGCTTGCTGCCAAAGCACCTACCTTCGGCCAGTCAAACTGTCCAGGCAGACCCTGGCCACCCAGGTTCCTACTCTACTAGATCTCCTCAACCGTCCTGCGCAGGGCGAGGAATTGAAGGAAGCCAGCAACAATTGTCTAATCTCTGCAAGTCCTCCAGTTGACTTGTAGATCAAAGAAGGAATTTACTCTCTCAAGTTCCCCAATAATTCTGGTACGCTCAGCTTTGTACCGCGGACAGACATACAGGACATGGTCCGTGTCATCGACCCTACAATTCAGACACAAGCTGGAGTCAACCAACCTAAACCTAAACAAACTATTCCTAAAAGCACCATGTCCTGAGAGAAATTGAGTTATATGCCGATTGGGGGGAACCCAGCTAATTGCTCACAACTCCCTAACATTTGGAAAAATACCATGCGTGTATTGACCAGTAGAAGAATCGTTCCACCTATCTTGACAAGTCAAAACCTTGGTCTTCAATTTCTCGCATATGCCCCAACGTTAAAAGGCCTCCCTTCCTGGAAATATAACCTGGCTACATTCTGTAGCCGAGATGTCAAGGGGTTTGATGCCGGTGATCACGGTGACTGCCTCTCGCGAGACAGTTCTGTAGCCACCGACAACAGCTAACAGTAGAAGACGCTGGGCTTGCAAAAAGAATATCCCTATAACATTGAAATTGTAAACGATGAGCCCAGACGGGCGCAGTGTACAACATTATGGCCTCACAGACACCTTTGTAAAGAATACACATGGTATAATAGTTTAACCCCCAGTCCGGATGAATGACTCTACGGACACCAAAGAAAGAATCGATGGTCTTCTTCGCTACAAACTGGGGAGGTGCTCCATGAAGAGAAGCCTCTCATCAAGGATAATACCCAGATACTTCAGAACGGTAACATACCTAATCGGAAGGCCGTCCATTATAACCTGCGGATGATGGGTTGCAGCTAGATGACCCTTCAAGAACACCATAGTAGTTTTCTCCGCACTGAAAACCATCTTATGCTGAAGACTTCACAACCTTAGTACCTTACATGCCTGTGTCGATCTGTGCTCTATCTCAGCACGCGAATTGCCCTCGACCAACAGCAGCTCATCATCGGCATAAGCCACGATGCAACGGCCACTGGGCATCCACAATCGCATGAGAGAATCGAACTCAACGACCCAGACGAGTGGACCTAGAATACTGCCCTGTGGACAACCTTTAGTTCAGAGGTAGGGTCTTTCCTACCTCTGAACTGCCGTCACGAAGGATGACAGTTCTGTCGCTTAAGAACTTCGAGAGAGTTCTGATCTCATTTAGCGTGCAACCATGCTGCTGCAGTTGAAACAAGGCAGAGGGCCACCACAAGTTGTTGAACGCCTCGGATATGTCCAAGAAGACACTGAGTACATACTTGCACTCATTGATATTCACTGTACAGCCAGTCCTACGGTAAAAAGAGTGAAGATAAGTATATTTGGCTCAGCAAAGAGTGCAATGGGAAACCACTTCACTTTCCTTAGAAAGTCTGAATAGGATTTTTGCCTTGATAATGTTTAGTTTCAAGACTGATTAGCATTTTAAGTCACATCATCTAACACTTATGGCAAAAAAAAAAATTAATGTGGATTTATATGACACAAGATATATGAAAAATAACACAAAACTGTAACTGCTTATTTTTTCATTTTTTAGTTAATAATTAATTAATATTTTTTGTTTTGATTTAGTTTTTAATTAAAAACGTATACACTGCTTTTTTGCTGTAGAATGACCTTGTGTAATGTATGAACATGGCACATTTCCTATAAATTTCAATTTTATATAGCTCTATCAACAACCATCAAAAAATCACATAACTACTTCACCAAAATGCTTGTTTTAAGACAGTAAATAATTATTTTAAATATTAACATAAAAAATATAGATTGAAACAATTTGGTACATAATTACAACACTATATATAATAAATATAAGCTAAAATTAAAAGTAAGTTTTTTGTATATATCATCAGTCATTCGGTTTAACACCCTTCTCTATTCATTTCTGTTCTGTGCCAATCTCTGAGTAAATTTATATAAATTTTCTTTTATGTACTACATCCTCATTTATCTATTTCATATATTTTAATCTTTGTCTTCCTCTATTATTTTTACACTCTACACTCCCTTTTAGCACCAATTTTGCTAACCTCAGAAGCCTAATACACTGCCTGAGTTTATCCTTCTTTATATAAGAATTTGTCATAAATTTTTCTCTTCTTCAGCTCATTTTAAAAACTCTTTCTTTATTTACAGACCCATGTGATGCTGAATCTTCGTGAATAAACACATTTAAACTGCTTTTACTCTTTCTTTTTCAAATTTTTTAATCGTCCATGTTCATTGACATAATAAACAATGTTCTTAACTAATATTTCTATGAATTCCTTTCTGAATATTTTTCATGGTAATTATCCTTAGCCAATAACTTAGGAGCATGAAATAAAAGTAGTATAAAATGCAATCTGCAGGATTTCATTAAAAATTATCTGAAATACAGGATTAAACAGCTGTCAACCTAATATTTGATAGAAATACTATACACAATCGAGTTGGCAGTTAAGATAATAAAGAGTTATGTAAGTAGAGTGTGTTAAGTGCTCAAGATCATACTTTGGTGTTAACAATAATAATTAAATAGAGAACTAGAAACTAACAAATGATTCTAAAAATAAACCGATCCATAAGTCTAGGATACATTCTACAGTACAGTATGTTAAAAAAAAAGCATTAAAATACACAAATCTTTCTTACAGCATCATTTTAATAAAACGTTATACAAAATACAATACATAAATAATTGAATTATATTACTACAAAATCTATATCTCCTTCGATATTACCAAATTTCATTTTTTATTCACTCACATACACATACTAATTTCATTTTATCTCTTCCATTCCTCTTTGGTTTCGCTTACAACACTTGCAGAAGTTTACTAAACTGAAATCAATTTATTATTAGAATATAAAAACTTATCGCAAGTGTATAAACATATATACAACAGCGTAACTGAATTTAGTTTCAGTAATAAAATATAATATTCCTAGATGTATCATAAAATACATAGTGTGACATTAAAGCTTCAGTAATGATACAAAATAAACTGCCTTTTTTGCCACCTTCCAACAATTCTCACTCTAAGCCTCAATAATACCACTAAAATCTTTTACATCAAATAGAGCAAAATGTTTCAAGTTTCTCAAATAATAAAAGCGCAGAGTGATTGAGCTAGAGTAAATCCAATGAGCCAATAAAAAAATGAACTTAAACGTTAAAAGTAGAAATAAAAATTTAAAATTACACTTAAATTGGCAAACTCATTATCATACGAAAAATAATAAAAGAGTAATGTAAAAAAATTACTTGTTTCCTGGATTTAAATTTTAGGAATTTTAAACACACGGAGTAAATAAATATAACCTGTTTTAATTAATGTAATAGAAAATACATTTAGAAAACCATAACAAAATTTTAATCAAAAACATCTTAAAAAAAGTATTTGAAAATTAACACGATACTTTTTCAAACATTTACATTTAAAATTATTAAAACATTTCTAACGATTTTTAGTAGGAAAATTTTTCCTTTGGTGATAAATATTATCTGCATTTAGCAACCACATTGTATAATGCAGCTGTAAATTACTGTTGTTGATACAGTATTCTTAAAATTTCAAACAAATTAAGTATTCTACATAAGTTTAGGTCATAACAATAACATATATCTAAGCTTCCTCACGGAATTTTCCTCTGCTCTCTCTACATTACATATGTTTCAAAACAAGAAATTTTTATTTAGAAAATTAAATTAAAACTCCAATCTATCTGAAATTTCTGATTTTAAAAAAGCATCAATCATGAAATATCTAAAAAAAATGTAGAACACGATATGTTCAAAATCACTTTCACCCGATACTTCAGTTTGTACAAAATGATTCAATTTTTAGTTACCGCAGTTAGAACAATTTTAATTACTCATAAACTTTAAATCACACTATGAAAATAAATAACCAAATTTAAAAAATAATTTTTTTACCGATTTCCATGGTTCTTTAACATTTTTAAATAAATAGAACTAAAATATATAAGCTGCTTTTATGATATACTTTATACAATGAAAAAATAATAATCCAAAAAGGATAAGAAATTATTTTTTTAACAAACAGAAAGAATTATACTCAGAAATGCACTTAAAATATCTTTCAAAAGTAACAGTAAAATATTTTTTTAAATCTAAAATAATGTAACACAAAGCAATAAAAATTTACTTCAGGTAGTATTTATTATGCCAGTATCAAATATGCATTACTGCTTTGTTTTATTTAACTTTATATAATTAAACGTAATTTAACCCATTAATATCGATGTAGATTTATGATACACAAACAAAAGGTTGAATTAACAATAATTAACCAATTTCAGAATGAAGTATAAAAACATAACCATAATATTGAATAAAACCCAGGACAAAACATTTTTATAAAATTTTAATAATATAAACCAAAATAGAATAATTCTGTTGATAGTATATTTAAAAAAAATTACCTATAGCAGCATATGAATCACATAATATAAACAAAAACCAGTTTTGTTAAATAGTAAGGACCAGTTTTACATCAAGAACATGATTTTACCATAAAATATAATACATTATTCATGAAATATAACTACATCTGTACACTTAAAAGACGTGAGAACATGAATAATATTTTATAAAAATAGAAAAATAGCGGCCGATTCAAAATTTAATCAGTAAACACTACAACATATAAAAAATTATATTCAGTTTTCCAATAACAGCAACTGAATCATATTAAAATATTGTAAAAAGACAAACCATCTCACAAATACATACATTACATGACAAAATTTAGGCTATGGAAGAAGTTCTTACTGGCTAAACTAACATAAAATCATTCATTACACATAATTTATTTTTCAATTTGCATAGACTGTTTCATAAAATTTTATATGCAAAATTACAATTAAAAAGTCATCAGAATCAATAAGAATAATAATGGAAATTATGGCACATGATGACATTACAGTGATATCAATGCATAATATATAAAACCCTAACTGTAAAATATACCTTTATCGATGTAAAGTATAAATGAAAAATATCTTCATATTAAACAAAATAAAATGTGAAACTTTAAATTATCAGACAATTTTTATAAACATAAATGGTATAGACAACCCAAAATAAAAGCTACACATTTTGACTCTGTTTTTATGTAAAGCTGAACAACTAACCCTAAAAGTGAAGATTTAATTATACCAAACTGCTGAATGTATATAAATTAATAAATATTTTGTCAACTGCTCTTCTGATACACTGACAACAAACACCGAAACAGTTTTTAAAAAATAATACATTTTTTACACATATATAATTACACATATGATGTTGCTTTACAGGCCCAGAAATTTAAACTTGTTTGTGGAATTTATTAAATTAAAGGATTAAGATATCCTTTATAAAATTGTTTTCAGTCAAGAATCGCAGATGGAAAAATGGAAGGAAATAGTGGAAGAAGGATTGGGATGTTTAAGGATGCTGTAAAATAAAGAAGCATTAAGGATATGAAGGAGCATGTTCAAAACTGAAAAAATATAAAATGGTAAGGCCATCAAATAAAAATATAAAATTTAATTGAGACCTGCCGAGACAAACTGACAAAAATAAACACAGGATTTACATGGGGAAATTTTGAAAAAAAGATTTAAAACTGTTGTTATACTTACATACAAACATATTAAATAAAAATAATAAAATACAGATTTTGAAACAATTCATAACGTATAACATTTTCAAATAATTCCACTAAATGTTTTTTTGTTTATATAGTTAGGGATCAATGCAGTGTTAACACTTGCTTTCCCTGTAGATCACAGTTTGAATCTAAGCAATTGTTACATTTTCATGCTCCTGAATCAATGAATTCTCTTTACGCTGCCATTCTGTAGTCAGATTTTAGTTGAGAACAAATACTGGCCTTGCAATCCACAGAAATAACAAGCTATAAGTATACTAATTATGTCAAAGAAGAATACAGCTGCCTGTAAAATTATTCAGAAAGTTGTACCAGGCATCTGAAGACTACAATATCCAGCAAATAAATTAGTAATCTTAGTTATACATAAATTAATATGAGTATTAGTTACCTCCTGATAATTGACTATTATGTACAACTTTAAACCAGAAAATAATCTATTTTCTCAATTTTGGTATATTAAATGATTGAAAACAATTACACAATTAAAATAAAATGAATACATTATATCGGCTTAAAATGCTGCCAATTTTACTTCAGTTTTGTCCTAATATCATAAAAAATTGATTATTTCTTGCTGGTAAGAAAATACCAACTTAGGCAATTATAAAAACATAAAAAAATAACATGCATAAAAGAAATCATAGTTATAAAATACAACAAAGCTTCATAATATAGCTCAAGGACTAGACCCGATTACAAATGTATCAAACCCGTAGTTTTTTTCTTTTCCTAAGACTAGTATGAAAGGTGTCAAATAACTGATAAACAATAATAACTAAACACAAAATATAACATGTTCACAAATACAAAAAAAAAAAAATTCACAATAATTTAATGTATGACCTTTTTAATCACTAATTAAAATAATTTACTTATATTAACAGCTCACTTTCAGAAACAAAAACATAAAAAATTGCTGTCACGATATTTAACCAAAATCAAGGATGTTTAACTATTTAAATCTTTCTTGGATATTTCACAACAATAGCTGGTGAGTTTATAAGTAAACCATTTTTTCATTAAAAACCAAGATTTTTCTAAACGTACACTTAAATTATTTTCCCCCTAAAATAATTTACTGATTTTAAAAAAAATGTTCAGGACAAATACAAAAAACCATAATGAATTGAATAATGTATGACAGTAGTATTTGTTGAAAAAGATGAACACTTTACAGTAAAAAATGTATGAAATATATATGTAGATATAAAAATCTGCTATTGCAAATGGTTTTGCTCTTATTTTAGTATAAGTTGATTAAAAAAAAAAAAACCTTATGAATTCTGTAATTATTTTTCAATAACATCTGTAGCATATTTCTGTGTTATTTGTTTATTAGAAAAATAAGACATTAAAAAATGCTAACTGGAATCAGCAATGCTGTATTTAACAAGCCAGCACCACCACATGAAAATTGCACGCAATAGTATACATGTTCATTGTTCAGTTATTCATCACTGTTATTGTATTAAACTATGTAAAAGAAAATGTTACGATGACATTTGTAAAATAGAGTAATCAGATGACAGATGAATAGTTAAATGTATAGTATTTATCTTTCAAATAGGAAGGCTTGCATTTTAGCAATACTTTATAGATAAAACCAGGAAAGGGTTAAAGGAAAAGGGTAAACTACATGATAAGCAGCCTTATAACTTGTAAATTTCCTTATTTCAGAATTAGCTGAATTCTAACGGACAAAAAATACATTACTTTTCAATGAAAGCAAATAAACAATTTTTAATCAGCATTACGAGAAAAGTTAAGTATATATTTAAAATTTTATTTACAATATCCTAAACATAACTCAGATGCAGAACTTTAAACAAGTAGATTATGAGATTGTAATTAGCAACAAAAATGATAAACAAACTGATATATTCATCAAAATTCTACAACATAAAGTAGCAATATAATGGCCTAACACATTTCTTCAATAATTAAGAAAATATAATAATCAATTCTGTATTAAATATCAATTGGAACTTGATCTTGAATTTACAGTAAAAAGAATAAAATTAACACGCTGAAAATTTGTATAGCAGATTTCATTCAGATAAAAAAAAAACTGACAACCTGGATATCTTATATAAAAATGCAATAATTTTAATCTAATACGAGTAATACATGTATATTTATTTCCATCTGCAGGAATATAAAGTTGTTATTATTATTATTATGCAATAACAAATGAAATTTACAGTACTATACTGTTTAAAGGTATTTATAAGAAAATCTGGCAAGGGAATTACAAATCAAGTCTAAAAATTTAGTGCTGTCTACAATGATAATTTAACTGGGTCCAAATTAAACTTTCATAAACAATTAAAAAAGCCACAGACATTCCATGCTAAACCAACAGCTGTACATTCTTTAAATCTTTATGAATTGTTCTAAATATTCTTCTTATAACCATAAATAAAAATCATAATGGAAATATAAAAATCCTTTTTACTTTTATTAAAAAAGATTAATTAAAAACTGATTTCTGAATTGCATTCATAATCGCAGTAAATAATTCAAATTGAATCACTTAAAAAGTAAATATTTTTTAAGTTTTATACAATACGGTCAGGTCAGAAAAGTTAGAATTAATAAAAATTATACAACTGCCAGTCCAATATTTGAGCAGTTTAGTACAGAATAAACCTAATTGTAATTTTCTAGATCTATGAGAAAAAGGTTTCGAAGTACCCGATTATCTTCAATGTGTGCATACATTCTTTGTGTTAAAATAAAATCTGTTTTAAAGTAGTAGATGAAGATAAATAATACAACACGGCAAGATTACAATATTGTTTATTGTCTCCGTTCAGAATAGCTAGCTGGGAAGTCATGCCACAGTTCTTCAGCCACTGCAATCTTCACTTTCCTTCTTATCTTTCATTTCTATGTCTTTCTTCATCAATCTTTCACTTTCTGTTAACCGATATAATGTTTGGCTACCCACAAGCACTTATGAACCACATCCATATCTGTTATCCATGTCTTATGAACCGCATCATTTTCATATCTGAAACGTATCAACAAACCCCACACCTAATTTGATCAGTTACTATTCATAAGCTCAGAAAATGGGGTTCTCAATCTGTTTTCATCAATCAAACTTACTTAGAGTACCACCTTCCAGACAGTAGAAGTCTCAGCTGCAAGACTGCAATGTTAACATATAATACCTCAACAAGCTTTTCAGACGGTACTTTTTTTATGGTATTAGTCTGTTGCAATATATTTTATGCACTTGTATAATCCCAAATCACTGCTACTCTGAAACATTTTATTATAATGAAAATTATTACATATGACTGATATACATCAGATACTACAAGTGGACTCGAGGGGGAAAATTTGATAATTCTCTTTCTACCTCTATTTGAATTGACTCTAACATCTGATAAAGTGTGCGAAAACTTGGTCTAGCAGATGGTTTTCTATTCCAACAGAGTTTCATAAGATCATATATCGGTTTAGAAGTGTTCTCAGGACAGTGTAAAACATTACCTTCTTTAATATATTTAACAACCTCCTCATGCGTCATCCCATAATAAGGCTGCAAAGCAAATGAGAATATCTCCCACAGACAGACACCAAATGCCCACACATCCGATTCGACCGTATATTTATTATATAATATGCTTTCCAAAGGCATCCATCGCACCGGAATAGCATCATGTTCATCACCTTTATAATAATCTTGTAAGTACATCTTTTGAGACAAACCAAAATCTGCTATTTTCACAACCATTGTATCATCGATCAAACAATTCCTAGTTGCCAAGTCCCTATGTACAAATTTGCGATCAGATAGGTAAACCATGCCTCCAGCAACTTGTTGTGCTATTTTAATTAAATCTAAAGATCCTAACTGAATGTCTCTAAACAGATCCCCACCTCCTTCAGCAGTTCGCACAATATAATTACTTGGAGAACACGATCTGAGAAATTCATTTAAATCTCCACGACCCATGTACTCAAAGAGCAAACACATGGGTTTACCTACTGCACAAACTCCTAAAAGTTTCACTATATTTGGATGATCAAATTCTGCTAACAGGCAAGCCTCACGTTCAAAATCTTCTTGCAAATCTTCAGATGCCTCATCCTTCAACATTTTTACGGCAACCATAGTAAATTCTTCACCTTTTAATAACCCAGGAGCTTTAGCCTACAAGAAAAGAAATAACATAAACAAGTACTTTTGACAATAAACAATTAGCATAAATTTAAAACTCTACTGTACACTAACATTACTATTTTCAGCCGATGCTAAACTTGCAACATCATAGAAATCATGATCATGGCATAATCTATTTCACTTTTTCATTTTAAAGCTAATCTTAAAAAAAAAAATTTTGTCACTTTCAATATTTGCCTGTTTTAAAACAATACTATTAAAGACATTTCTAAACCAAAACTGAAATAGTTTATGTACTGAATAGAGTTTAGTTTTTTTTAGTTTAATTATTCATTCATGTTTCCTTTTCTATCGGCTATAAACTTTTTAAAAGTGCTTTATACTATGTACAATATTAAGAATATGAAACAATGACACACTTGAGATTTTCTTAGAGAAAAAGAATCTCCAATTTAATTAATCTTTTTACAATCGGGTCTTTCAGAGCAGGGTTCACTAAAAACATCTAACATTTATTAGTATAAAATAGGATTGCTCTCAAAATCTCCATAAAAAATTCAATATTTAATATAAAAACATGAAAAGATGAATGTCATAAAAACTACAGCTGTTTATCAAGGTTACGTGAAAAAATTAAGAGTAATTTAAAATTTCTTTCACTGGTTCCTAAATATACTTTGATCTATAAGTTATTTGTGGAGTACAGTATCCACAGATTATGAAATTGTAATTAGTAACAAAAATGATACATAAACTGATATATTAATAAATGATTTACAAAATACAGTAAAAATGTAATAAAAAAGCCACAGTTATTCTTTTAGAAATACAAGAATTTATTATTAATTCATTTATATAAAACCTAAAATGTTACAATGTGAAAGATGTTTTTGTAACCATTTTAAGTATCTAACAAAATATATAAATACAGTTCTTATGCACAATAATGGCTACAAACTTCAATTTTCACAGTTTAAAGAATACATTAAGACTGTCAGAAACAAAAGGTTTTTAAAAAATCTGAAGTAATAATCAAACATAACAAAATAATAAGATTCATAAAATTCGACTATATTTACAAAGTTACTGCTGAAATCACATCGCCTGTAAGAAGATTAAAATCTCACTTAAAGTTGTTCCAGTTAGAATCAGGGGTACTAGTTCATTAAGCAAGGATGTGAATCTTCATCAGGATACCTTCTCAGGTAGCCAAATGACCATGCTAAGTGATTCATATTTACTCTCACATTTCTTTCTGAAACCTACATTTCAATTTTGTACCATCGAATTAATATTGCATTAATTTAAACAAACTGTAATGTGATCATACATGTAGCCTTGTCTTTTATAAATTTTTTTGTGAACAGTTAGTTTTCCACAGCCGATTCCTTTTTCCCCAGTTTATTTCTTAACTATTTTGTAATGACCTGGAACTAATAAAATATGTACAACCCATAAAATTAGAAAACTAAGAATTACTTTCACTGCTGCATCACCGTCACTTATAAATTTTTTTGCAATTTTCAACGATTTAATTGCAATATCAATCGGATCTTGTAAATTCTGTACTAACAATTAACTGACAAATTATGTTCGATTTTATGTTTCTGTTATTCTGAGCCAGTTGAACTGAATTTGGTTTTGCAAAAATACATACCATAAATAAATATCGTATCTACACAGCAGCCCGATATGTAACATCAACCTGAACAGTGTAAATTCAACTTAAGATGAGTTAAGACTTAAACATGTGTCAATAATTTTCCACCATAAAAAGAAATCTATGAAGATTTTTCTCAAGATACTAGTAAATTTACATGTTTGTTTGTTTTTATTTTATAATTCAGCTTTTATAACAACTAAATGAATATTTCAAAATTTATGAAATTATGAAATAAAACAACAGCCTAAGAACATAATTTATAAGTCAGTCAAAAAATAAAGGTTTGCAGCCACTATACACATAAATCATTTGCAATTATTGTTTACATGAATTTAGTGCATACAAATTATTTAAGTGTATGTTGTTTCCTTACTTTATCCGCCTTTGTTTACACTTACATTCATTACATTTTTATTCTAGTAACGATCCAGAATTTTCGCTACAAGAGACCAACAAAATGCCATAACCATAATGGTTTTTGTGGAGCTGACAGAAGAAAAAGTCACTTAGAAAATGGTATATCCATTTCCACAAACACAGAGCATACCACAACAGGCTTACAAATGAAAGTGAAAAAATGGTTCCCTGTTACCTTCTTCACAGAATCGAATATGGTTTTGCACATTAAATGTCAAGCCCATTGAATATTCAGCTCTAAAAGTGGCAGAATAATCTGTCTAACAGTAAAAAATATACAAATGTATAACAATTTAAAGGGTGCCTTAATAATATTCATGCTATCTAAGGCGAGAGAAAATTCACAAAGCAAAAGATAAAGTGAACACTATCCACTTTTATTTATTCGCTAAAATAAAACAAAAATACAGAATTGATAATTAAAATATATAACATAGCTGTAATATTATAAAAATTAAGTAATTCAAGAAACAAAAATTTCTGGTTTGGCACATCCAGCATTAGAAAAGCTTGTGCGCCAGGACTAGTAGTAATGGATTGTAGTTTATATAATCCATTTCAATGAATATACATTCATTCACTCATCGATTCATGTAATTTTTAATGAGCTAATTCAGCATTACGTTTGCTAGTTTGATACTAACATAGTGAAGTTGTCGATGTACAACAGTTAAATTTAAAATTGCTAAACTCATATTTCAATTATTTGAAAGATATATCATTATTTTAAATTTCAGGGTTAACCTCACCTTGAAATCAAGTAGGATCTTTGCATATAACTGCCTAATAGTTAATACATTAAATCCATTAAAACATACTGAACTAGGATTTTTTTTACTAAGTAGTTTGTAAGATTGTCCAACAAAAGAATATTTATGCAGTACTCCAACGCATCTCCTCAACCAAATGAATCGTAATTTAATATCAATTGAACACAAGTTAAATAGTTTTAGATCCTTTGCTCTTAAAATTTTTTTCAACTTATAAAGTTTAAAGAAGATGGGTTTCAATTTATACTGCATAAAGATGCGAATCACACTTTAGATTTTACATCTACAATAACCAAAATGTTTAATATTTAAAAACATTTTCCAATGTGATTCAAAGTAATGAATAGATTAAAAAAAAAAATCCCTTTCAGCACGCCGGAAGGCGGAGGTAGATTTCACTAATGTTGAGTAAGGGACAAAAAAGATTTCCACCTTAAAGTTAAGAAAACTTCAAATTTACTCAATACAACAATGGCTGCATGTGAAAAAAGTTTTCACATATTTAGCATATGACAAGCCCATCTTCTTACAATTCCGCAATATTTTGGTCATCCCTTGCAGTAAGAGTTGGTCATATCAAAATTTTTTCAGAAAAAAGTTTTAAGTAATGTTTTTAGAGAACTAACAACCACTTTAAACCGATTCGATACTGTGCCTATTACAGGAGGTATGACTTTTTTGTCTTCGAAACCCCATTTTTTCCACCACCTCGACCAATTAGTTGATATCGAAAAACTTTACTAACATAGGTTTTAGGCCCTTATCCAAAGAATAGTAGGAACTTTAAACAAATTTGATATTTTACTTAATAATAAAGTTATAGTGATATTTTGTTTTTTTTTTTTAAAAAAGGCCCCCATTTCCACCCACATGGTCTGATTTTTCCCATTAATGAATTCGACCAAGATTTTGGGTTATAATATTTTATGTATCAATTTGAAATTGATTGGTGCAAAATTACGGCAGTTAACCTGTCCACAAGAAAGTGAAATAATATATATATATATATAGGTGTTTATAAAATGAGCTGGCTATACTTTTTCAGATTCTTCTTGTAAAACTAAACAAAAAATATCCTTAGGAAAAATGGCAATTTCTTCTTTGTTCTCCCCGTGTCCACCATTTTGTTATTTTTATATAAATATTTATATCTCAAGTTCGGATAGATGAATCACATTAATATTTGGTAAGTGTCTTGGTAATAAAGTTTTAAAATTAGCAAAAAAATCAGAACTTAAATACCTTTGCAAATTACAAAATGGCGGCCATGTTTATTTTTCAATCTATTATATCTCCATAAATATTAGTTTTATCAAAATTTACATTATTTACTAACATATTAAGTCTTTTATTTTGAACAAAATGACATTTATTTTTTAAAATAGGTTAACAAATACATGAGTTATGGCAGAAAATTGATATAATTATGTGTCTGTTTTCATGTCCTCCACTTTACGTTTAATTCTATGAAATATTAATTAGTTTTATTTATTATTAATTCTGGTACTGAAAATTAGTATCAAGTAATAATTTTCTCACAATAATAGGCCTAATAATTATGACATAAAATAATTATATTTTAAGAGATTTCAATCAAATTGAAATGAGATTAGCATCATTTGATGCTAATACCATCCTCTGCTATAGAAAAACATTTTTCCAATCACTATGAGAAAATAATAGTTGTTTCATCCGCAAAGCTCATTATTTCGCAGTAACTTTTAAAATACGTCATTTTCTGATAAGAATTAAAGTACCAAGAGTACTTTTATAGAATCATTGTTTTTCTCTAATTATATGATATTGACAAAAATAAGTTATTATAATCTGTTCTAATATTCAATATAGCAAAAGAAAGTCCTATAAAAATTAAATATCCAAAGACTTTTACCTTATTTGTACACCAAACATCTTCAATAGAATATTAAATATAAATAACAACACTATCTAGTAGGTCAGTCTCTTATAAATACAGTCACAAAAAAATAATAAATTGAAATGCAATGTACACATTTACCTGAAATACACGACCAAATGCCCCCTGTCCTAAGTCTCTGATGTAAATTATATCATTTCTTGGAAATTCTAATTTCTCCAATTTAGGATTTAAGCTCGTTCCAGATTTATGGTAAGCAGAATTATTTGGTAACTTTTCTAAATCTATATTAACCTCCTGCAAAAAAATTTCAGTTACACATAAGATTATTCATCTATTATTAATTTATAGTTTTATATTGAATGATGATTTAGAAATAACTGATGGAAGTTTTAAAAGTAAATTATTTAGAAGAAAAAAATAAAAAATTGTTTAATGTTATCAAATATTTCTAAATTAAAGTTCTATTTATTTAACAAAGTGACAGTAAAGATCTATTTTACTTCATTACATATAAATAATATAATTTAATATACACATCAGACAAATAACATAACAACAAAATTAACATTAAACTTCAATAATCATTAAATTTGGAATAATCAATTACTGCAAAGTATCAAAAATCAATGTCCTTTGATAACTGTTGTACGTGGTTTACAGAACAGCATTTATTAACTTTAACTGGAAAATCCACAGGTCTATATTGGACAATATCAAAATTACTTGGTAAAAAAAAAGATAAGCAGCCAAATTCTGCCACTATTTAAAGGATATTATGAAGCGGGGTGGATAATTAAGTAGTTTACAATCTATCAAAAACAAAAATACAACTTTTGGAGAATGTTAAAAACATCAAAACAGAAAATATATTTATCACAGACAAAATTTTAGTAGAACATGGTAACTTTCTTTTAATGTTAACTGCTTACCAACCAGATCTTAAATTTTTATTTAATTATTTAAAAAAGATAAATAAATAAAAACAATAACCTATTTTCAACCTACCTGAGTTGCAGTTGGACGGTACAGTAATCGATGTTTATAAATACGCTGACAAATAATGCCAGCTAACATTACCAACATAATAATAGCAACTCCAATTGATCCCAAAATAATCACATATGGTGGTGTCAGGAACTGATCCACAATTAATTCTGTTCTACTTATTATTTCGGTGGTAGTAGTTGAATTATCTAGAATAACAATAAATTTATCAATTAAAAACACAATAAATAAATATAATATATGAAGTAATTGTAACAAAAAAAAAGCATAATTAAGAGGTAATAACAGGTATCAATTGCAAAGTGTTCTTTGTGTTGGAATAAAATAAATTTCATAAATTGAAAAATAAAAACTGACCAGAAACATTACAAAATACGTACAATAAACAACTACAAAAATAATCAACTAACCAATAAAGTTACTGGATGTTAAAAAAATAGTACACAACTGGATATAACCTACAAATATCAATGACAGAAGTTAAATAACATACCACAAACTGGTACATCACAATGCTGCCAGCGAACATCTGGATCAACGGTATAACACCATGGAGTGGGTTCTTCGCCGCCAGCATTACGACAGTAATTTTCTGCATTTTGAACTTCAGGGAAGACATCAGGTGGCCTGTCGTGCGAGTGTGGTTTATTAGTATCCCATCTTTGGCACGCTAGTCCATGTTTTGTAACATTGACAGTGCCCATGTAGAATCGTCCTCTTCCCTTAATACAATCATCTGAAATTAAGTTAATTTTTTATTAAAAAAGACATACTCAAACTTGCATGATGGAAACCAAGGAAAAACACACATCTGATTGAATACATTCATTACTAATCACAGTAATCAACTGTTTTTTTTTTTTCAACAGAAATAAACTAAAAAAAATAGTGTAATGTAAACATTACACTGTACCTTCACTTTACTTTCTGTCCTTTACAGAGAGAGTATACTTCTTGCATTTTTCTTAAACACATTAAAGTGTACTACAGAAAAATATGCATCTACCTTATTAGCATAATGGAAGAGTGATAAGAATAAAAAAAAATTTAATTTGCTTTTACAAATAATTTTCCCGATGTGTCTACCATTATAAAGACTGTTAATATTATTTTAAATAAAATATTTGAACAAACTGGTTTGTTACTAATCTACCTTCTTCTGGAAAATCATAAACAGCAGTAAATTAAAAAAAAACTACAACTGATAGTGAAGTATTTGTAAAAAGCCCAACTAACTTGACCAGAAAAGATTTACAATTTGAAATAAGTGTTATAATTACCATAAAATTCTACATAAGGTAAATTTAATAAAATAAAAAATACAGCTTTTACAAACTCTTAGATGACACAATAATAACTGAAATTTTATGAATACATTGTAATTTAATTAATTCATGAATAATAAGATGATTTCATAAAGCAGATGTTCCAACTGTTGAGGCATAAGAATTGGATAGGTAAGTAGACGAGCTGCAACCATTATACTCACTGAACTACTAGTAATTCTCATTAAAAAATCATTCAGAATGAAATTTTCGAGGTGTTACAGTATTGAGTAGTATTTGGCACAATAGAATAATAGGTTTTTTTTTCAACAGTACACAGAAATGATGTAAGACATAACAGTTTATCTGAAGTGACAAAATAATGGGTGTTTCAAAAAGAACATAACCCCTTTGTTTGATGAAGTGAATTTATTACAAAAATATTAACGTTACTAAAATACTTATACAACAATATACAAATTATCTTCAATTACTTTACAATATATGTTCAAAATGATTACCTGTGATCTCGATGCAGGTTCAAACACGTTTAACATCTGCAACCACTTTTCATAATGTTTGCTCAGTAATTTTTGAAATCTCACTTTCAAAATTAGCCTTCAATTTGCCAAGTGTATGAGGACTGTTTTTAAAAAATACACTTTTTAAATACCCCCAAAGAAAAAATTCTGCTAGTGTAAGATCTTTATTTATTTTTTTATTTTTCCTGTTTATCTTCTGGTAATTACCTTTCAGATAATATTTCAGAGAATGAATGAGGATGATATGTATGAGTGTAAATGAAGTGTAGTCTTGTACAGTCTCAGTTCAACCATTCCTCAGATGTGTGGTTAACTGAAACCCAACCACCAAAGAACACTGGTATCCACGATCTAGTATTCAAATTCGTGTAAAAATAACTGACTTTACTAGGACTTGAACGCTGGAACTCTTGACTTCCAAATCAGCTGATTTGTTAAGACGCATTCACCACTAGACCAACCCTGATGGTTGCTAGTGTAAGATCTGGAGATCTTGGAGGCCACAACCCTTTTGATATCAAATGATGTCAAAAAATTCCCAAAACACACCTAACGTTTCATTAGCAGTATGACACATTGTAATCGTGCTGAAATTAACATTCTTGTCCATGTAAATCTAACATGGCAATAAACTGTTTGATTAAGCTGTGATAAACCACACTATCTACAGAATTGTCAAAAAATAAAAGCCCTATTACACAATGCTGGGTGATTGTACACTAAACACCAATTTTACGTGCATGCAATGGTCATTCATAAAACATGTGAGAATTTTCTGTGCTCCATATTCAGCAGATTTGGCTGTTAGTGTAACCATCCAAGTGAAACCATGCCTCATTGCTGAAATAAACACGATCCATAATTTCAATACTGCTGTCAACAAGAGAATAATGAAACCAACGAAAATACTGTAAACATTTTCCGTGGTGTACTTTCAGTTCTTGAACGACACCGATGTAACAAGCATGTGATCCTAATTTTTTAGTAGCCCTGAAAGGAAATTTTATCTGAAACTCATCTTTTACTCATTCATAAGATTTATATGCGCAACAAGTCTCAATAATAAACACACATTTATCCTTGAAAAATGACATAGTTAACACAATAAAGATGAATTTATACTGATATAGCACTAGTGCATAAGGACATTTCAACTGTTACAAGCTGCTAACCTTCAGTACAGTGTTGCCTACTGACATGTAGGGAGAAATAAAGTTTACCTATGTGTGACTTCTACCTTCCTAATCTAAGCGTTGTGTCCTTTTTCATACATCCATTAGTTCTCATTTTGAAAATGTATCTTACATGGATACCACATATTAGTTTGAATGCAATAAATTTCTTTGACATTATTTTTCCAAAATGCACTAGTCGAGAGATCTTGAACTTATACTAAGGGAATCTTCCAAAATATATAGACCATAGGTTATTATCAACTATAAACTTTAATAGAATAAGCTTTCAAAACATACTGTTCCAGACTATGTAAGGAGATCATAATTACGGATGTTTAAATTTAGAACATGTAATAAAAATATTTAGAAATGTAAGTAAATTTTTTTACTAATGTAATTAATCACTATTTAATGAAAATACCTTTCTTTTTAAACTTCAATCAAGACTGATATCCCCCAACATATGAATATATAAAACACCTAACATGTAAAACCCCAACATATAAAATACCTAAACAGTCTAATAAAATAGAAATTATAAGTTAGAAATACGTCGTTCAGTCCTTACACCATCTTCAGTCTTGATTTTTAATTAAAAAATACATATAAAAAATCATAAATAACTGATTAGAAAAACTTTAAAGTTAAAACAACCAATTATAAATACAAATAAAACATAAGTAACACAGGTTATTAATTTATTAAGCATATGCATTAAATAAAATTATTTTACTCTTAATAAATGTAAACCGAAAAAAGATTAACTGAAAGATGTTACAATATAAAACCTGTTACAAAATGAGGATCACATTTTGTAACATAGTTTTTGAAATCTGCCTTCAAAATACATAAAATTCACAAAAGAATTATAAGATATGTTGAAGTAATATATATATATATATATATACATACGTACATACAACAATCCACAATGTAATCATAACCACATTTTTCTGAAGAAACTACATCCTCTCATAAAAAAAGAACAATAGAATCTGGCAATAAAATAAATTTTATGGGCATATGAATAACAAGAAAGAATAATGAAATAAATATTAACTTTTATAAAAAAAGAATATTACCAGTTACAACAAGTATTACATATAACATCCATATCAACAAAAAAAATAGCTTTCATAGAACATTTTATTAATCAATGATAAAAAGATATTAAACAATGAACTACATAATTAGTTTTAAATATATTATACTTAAAGCATTAAACAAATTAAAAGTGTTAAACAAGCATAACATTGTTAACAAAATAAAGTTTAACAAAAAAATAGTAATTTTAATAATGTTTCAACACCAATAAATAATAACAATGAATAAAATAATAAAACATATAAAACTTAGCATATAATAAAAACCACAACCAATAAATTGCAGAAATACTACAAACAATTTATAAGTGAATAACAAGCTACCCAAAAAATAGCAACATAAAATTACAAATACATAAAAAAAAATAATAATAATAATTAAAAAAGAAGTCTGAAGAACAACTGAGTGTATCAAAATATTTAAGCTATCATTCACAAATTATGTTTCAAAAGAGAATCATATATGTAAAAACTTTAAAGATAATGTGGTAACTTCTAAAACAGCGGTAAAAAAATAAAGCTTTTTTGCATATAAAAGATGGGAAAGATGTATTTATATGCTTAAAAATTCAAATTTATGGAAAACATTATAAATGAATAACTGCAAACTGAACAGCAATAAGATATAATGTTTTAAAGTTTTAATGTTTGTAATTTTTAAAGCTATTTTAAATGTTTTAATTTTACTTTCTCTTTTACCATTTCTGATGATGAAGGACACCTTTCAAAAGTGTTTAGATAACTGACAAACCTAAACAATAGCAGTCAAAAGATAAAAATGAGCAGATATTTATTTTTTGTAAATAAAATAAAAAATAGTTCAGATCTTTAATTATTACTGATAAGGTAATAATATGAATCAATATAAGAAATAAAGTTAAAATAATAAAATTAAAAAGAAAATATTTTTTTTAACTGATAAAATTAAAAAAAAAAATATTTCTTTGATATAATTAAAAAAATTATATCAATAATTTATTTTAATCATTAATAGGTATGAGTCTATTTGCAGAAGCAGACTCATATCTACTAGAAATAATTACAGTAAGTAGATTTACTATTCTCTGGTCCTTTATTTATTTGTTTTTTTATACCGAACATTATCATTACTGTACCAATAATCATTTTAAATCAAATCTATTTTTTAAAGGAAGTCACATTTAAAAATCAAGAATAAAGATACTACAAGAGCAAAAGACAAAATTTACCAACTGTGAAATCCATTTTATTTTTAGGCAATACTGATAAATTTTTTTTTTAACTTAATATTTAATAAAATGGATATTCACGCGTGCGTGCACACACACACACACACATACAAAGTGTGCATCAAGACCAGTAACTTACAAAAAAAAAAAAAAGTATATACGAATTTTTTTTACAAAAATAACAAAGTAAGTAATTAAAACAACTTACACGTGACCTCTTCTTCAATTTTGTCAGTAAGATGTGCATGTGAACAAACTCTCTTTTCAGGTAATAATCTTGGCAATGCAGTACAATTTGGTAATTCAAAGTGTCCCCTAGATTTTTTATATATACCTTTCTTTTTGTCACTCTCTATAACAGCCCAATCATTATAACAAAACAGATCACGAACTGCTATACAATCTTCATAACATAAGGGAAGCCCAACAACATCTTCATCTTGGTTTAGGCATTGAGGAAATGCATATGTACAAAGAAGACGCTATAAATAAAAAAATATATATTTCAGTACCACATCCATGCCCTAACATTAAATATTACTAAAAATAATCTCATATTCCCATACTATAACAACATTGAGATAAAAAAATCTTTAAACAGGTAAACAGTGGTGAGAGACAGCATTCAGCCATACATCGCCTAATGTATCATAACAGCCATTATTCTCTTACTATTTTGGTTCTACAGGTATTACTGTAGCACAATTTTTTATTTCAGTTATTATCATATGCAATGAACTGGTAAGCACTGAACTGATGAAATTCAGTATTACTCTGAATGATTTCCAACTCATTTGATTTTAGACTTTTCTTAATAATCTTACATAAAGCAGGTTACTATTTTTATCAGTCAAACTGTAAGGTATAAAAAAAATAAGAAAGATTTTAAAGAAATTATGGGTTTACATAGATAATGTAAGAGTTTACAAGGACAACTTAATTTTATACTTTGTATATTATTAGTTAGTTTTACATTTGCAACTGTGTTTCAGTTTGAGGAGGCAATTAAGCATATAATGGAATTTGTTTTAGTATCTACACTCATTATGATCATAATAGCAAATTAGAAATCATGAAATAATACTGCAACAAAATATTTTCAATCAATACATGTTTTCCTAGTTTTAAAAAGATCACTAACATTATGCATACATGTATACAGCTTGTCCAAGCCGAATTGGCACAGATCTGATGAACAGCATAGCTGTGTATCTTGCTATCTAACGAGCACGGGTTTATAATACTATTCAATTAAAAACAGTATGTATACAGTACAACTATTTTTTATTCCAATCAATAAACAAATTCACGTCTTATATTTATTATTTAATCCTGAGTTTATATATTATTAAATTAATAATTTATTTCTTTATTAGTAAAGTAGATATATGAAATATTATGCAGGCTAATCGACTGTTACTGATTAGTGTTTAGGCCAAAGTATATTTATTTAGAGTTTTATAACTGTATATAATATCCAAGCCAAACAACCACAAGATTGAGGTCTACTGTTTATGTTACGCTGTTCGCCCTTTGTTCTGGGAGTGGCAAACAACCACACGCTAGCCTAAGCAATGAGTCATACATAAGCAAAATTTCTTTATTTAGGTTTGTTAACCAAACGATATGTCATTCTAAACATTCAAATGAAACGTTAAATCTCTACTTATACGAACCGTTCCTGATTCATTCAAAGACTAACTTGTTTTTGTAAATGATTCTGTTCTAATTTATACTGTACTTGCAGTTGCATATATATATATATATATATTTATATTAGAAATTAAATTATTACAAACAATAACATGAATCATATGATTTTTGGCGGGCAGTTATGTTAAGACTCAACTTTCTCAAGTTATAAATTTTCACTCTTTTGTAACTCTTATTTAATGAATTTTTTTAATACGGTTGGTCAATTTAATACCAATTAATTAAAGACTCCACATGTATTAAAACTGTCCAGTTAATTGCGTGTGTCCAAAGAGTACGGTAATTGTTCAATTAAAGCATTCTCTGAGTTTCAATTCTTGAAAGTAGTTGAAGTCTTAAGTGAAATTTTAAAAGTAATTTATTCACATTAAATTAGTATATTTTTGTCGGGTCTATTCTTATGGTAAGGAACTGATTTTATCATTTTGCATATTATGTCTAATTTACGTGGAAAAGACATTCACCACCAAGGGAAAGAAATTACACACAATGTTTTTAATTACATGACAAGAGAAGCTGCAGTTGGAATGTTTGTTAATGACCCCAAAAAAGATGTAGAACATTTTGCGTGTGTCACAGGAGTCTCAAAAAGAACAGTTTATAGAATTGCTGGTGAGATAGCTTCAGAAAAAATTCAGTTCTCCTTGCAAAGGAATAAAATGCAAAAAGAAAGTGACAAATCCTGATAGTTTTGATCAGAATGCTATATGACATAAAGTGTTAAAACTTTAGTTGACCAAAGGCTTCTCTAAGGAAACTTACCACAAAACTAAAAAGTGACGGGGTATTTAATGGGCAAAAGTGTAGCTTACAGACACTTATGTTAAGCATGGAATTCAAATGGAAGAAAATCAGAAATAACGGGGCAATTCTTAACAAAAAACATTCAGTATAAATGGTTTTTGTATTTGAATAAAGTTGAAGAATACAGAGTTGAAGGAAGACCAATCATCTAAGTTGATGAGTCTTGCAGTTTAAGTTCTCTTTGCCAACATTTCTGTTGGCAACCTTCAAATGTGTCTCAGTGTTTTGCTATGCCAATTTCAAAAGGAGAAAGGTTAATAATTCTCCACGTCAGTGGTGAAATGGGATTTGTTCCCAACTGCTTAAGTATGGAAAGCCAAATCTTCCTCAGGTGATTATTATTCTAGTGCAACATGTTTTTAAAGTGGATAAGAGAAAAATGGATGCCTAACTTTCCAATAAACAGTGACATTATTTTACATAATGCTTCTTACCACAATGCTGAAGAAAGCCAAGCACCGAATTCAGCATCAACAAAAAAATCAATGATTGACTGGCTGCGGACTAACAGCTTATAATTCCATGAAAATTTGACAAAAGTCTAGTTGTATGAGACAATTAAAAAAAATAAAGATCATCTGAAAACAAAGAAGATAGATAAGATATTGGAGAAAGGCGGATTCCCTGTTTTAAACCTACCCATATCATCCCAATTTGAATCACATCGAGATGATATAGGCACGGGTGAAGAACCGTATTGCAGCTGCAAATGTACAATTTATGACAGCTGCAATACTGGAAATTTGTCATAAACGTTTACAGAACTCCCAGTCAAGGACTGGATAAAATGTTGCGAACATGTTAAAAAAAATGAAGATGAGTATCGCAAGCTCCAAAGACCTCTAGAACAAATTGAATGTGTCATCATCAATTTGGGAAGCAAGAGTTCATCAGAATCATCAAAAGAAAATGAAAACATGCAGTAGAGAGTGAAGTGGTCTCTCTCTCTCTCTCTCTATATATATATATATATATTTGGCAACTTTGTAATTTTTTACTGTAGTTATTTGTATTATGCTAGTGCTAGTTACAAAATTCATAACAAAATACATTATAATATAAAGTGTAAAAGTTCTACTGAAAAAAGGATTGTCAAGCTAGTAAAAACAATCATAAAAACAAGAAATAGCTACATTTCAAGGTAATAATTATATATATTTTTTTTTAACTTTAAGCTTTTAAAAATAAATTAGATAAATATTTATGTATTGTTTTATTCGGTTAGGAATTTATTTATTTATTTATATAAATATAAAACTAAAAATAATTTAAAAATTTATGATGTGAATTTGTTTATTGATTGGAACAGACATTAGTATAAAAAATACTAAAAAAAAACCATAGATTTGGTTTGGACAAGCTATACCTACATTCAAATAATAAGCATTAAAGCATTACACTTTATGCCAAGTATCACTGCCAAGACAGTTACCAATGTTTGTTTGACTACCTAATTAATTAAAATTAAATTACAAAGAACACGAAACAAGGACAATGAAACTTAATGATTACTACATGTACAGTGTACACCTTCACTTAACTACATGTTGTATGCCAAGCATTACTGCTGATGCCCAATGCTGAATACAGTCCAAACTATACTGCGGTCATAATCCTGTAAATAATTCTGATGTCAGCAAAGTTTGTTTCTTTTAAACAGGCTTACAAATACCATCATACAATAATTGAAAATTCTTCTAAAAAATGACATTACAAATCCAAATAAAGAAAATTGAAATATATGATTCTTTTGAAAAAAAAAGAAAACCAAAAATGACTCAAACTCAACGACAGAGATATACAAGAAAAAAAAGGTACAAAAAATCGTGGAATATCATTTAAATTACAGGTTCCTCTAAAAAGATTTAAAAACCGCCAGATCTATTAAATTTCAATTATAAAAAATATACTACCTTAGAAAAAAATTACTAATTAAGAATAACAGGGTATCTAATCCTGGTTTAAACTCAAACTTACATAGAAAAAAAAAAATTTATTATATAAATTTCACCTAAATACAAAATATTAAAACTAAATAAGACTAAATTCTAAAAAAATTAACTTGAACCTGAGGAATAACCGCAAATGCTGGCACAACATTTTTTGGTTCTAAAAAATATAACTTAAATTAAAAAATTAAATTAAAAAACCTTAACACTGAAAATAAAAATAAACCATTAAGGATATTTAACCTAACAAAAATTTACATGCGTTATAAATTTAAAGCCAAATTTTAAAACAAAAATCAAATTTTTTTTAAAATAATATTTTAAAGGAACCTTAAATGAAATTTTACAAACAAAAAACCAAATAAATTACATTTAAAAAAGGATCTTCTCCCCTGTAAAAACATAACTTCAAGCTACCCCTAACTGAAGTTAAATTAATTATAGCTTAAAACAGTTAATAAAATCATAAGCTAATAATTTAAATGAAAATATTAGATAAAGCTACCCCTAACATTACCTAATTGAAATAAGAAACAGTAATTAAATTAATAAAAAGTGAACTTAAAAGTTGATATTCAAAGCCACAAAAATATTAGATAAAGCTACCCCTAACATTACCTAATTGAAATAAGAAACAGTAATTAAATTAATAAAAAGTGAACTTAAAAGTTGATATTCAAAGCCACAAAAATATTAGATAAAGCTACCCCTAACATTACCTAATTGAAATAAGAAACAGTAATTAAATTAATAAAAAGTGAACTTAAAAGTTGATATTCAAAGCCACAAAAATATTAGATAAAGCTACCCCTAACATTACCTAATTGAAATAAGAAACAGTAATTAAATTAATAAAAAGTGAACTTAAAAGTTGATATTCAAAGCCACAAAAATATTAGATAAAGCTACCCCTAACATTACCTAATTGAAATAAGAAACAGTAATTAAATTAATAAAAAGTGAACTTAAAAGTTGATATTCAAAGCCACAAAAATATTAGATAAAGCTACCCCTAACATTACCTAATTGAAATAAGAAACAGTAATTAAATTAATAAAAAGTGAACTTAAAAGTTGATATTCAAAGCCACAAAAATATTAGATAAAGCTACCCCTAACATTATCACAACCTTTTACAAAAATGGTTTAAATATAAAAACGAATGTAAAAATTTTCATTCAAAAGTCACACAAACATAAATAATTAAACTAAATGTCATAATTTTTTTACAAAAAAAAAAATGACGGTTCTAAGTACTTAAAAATGAACTTAAACAGAAAATGATATTGATATTACTAACAAAAAGTATTATAATAATAAATTTGTTTTTAAAAGACCAAAATAAATATTTAAATAAAACATATGTAATTATCTTATTAAACTAAACCTCAAATTTAAATTTAGACCATGAGGTTTTTTTTTTTTTTTTTTTTTTTAATAATTATATATTTTTATATATACTTATTATAATATAATTATATTCCTTAGGTTTTTTAAACTTTAAAATTTATTAAAATGAATAAAATTATTTTTAATAAAATCATATTTAATTTAATTAAAGGTTGTTTTTAATTAAATCCTTATAAACTAATTATTTAATTAAAAATAAGAATTATTTTTATTAAATATCTAATTGATGCATTTAATTAAATAATTTATTTTAGATGATTATCTTTACAAAAACTATTTTACATTTAATTAAAAATCTATATTATATTAAGATTCTTAATTGAATATAAGAGGTTATTTATTATATAATAAATTTTTTAATTTATATAACTCTTATATATTAAAATATTATATTTTATAAGATTAAATATTAAAGGGAGAAATAGATATATTTAAATAAATATATTACTATATATAATATATATATTATAATATAATTATCTTTTTTCTTTTTTGTAATATAATAATTAATCAATTGAATGATATAATATAAATATCTTATTATAACAAAAAAATTTTTGTTGAAAATTTAAACTTAAAAATCAAAAATTACAAAAAATTGCAAAAAATTGCAAAAAATTGCAAAAAATTGCAAAAAAATCGCAAAAAATTGCAAAAAATTGCAAAAAATTGCAAAAAAATTGCAAAAAAATTGCAAAAAAATTGCAAAAAATTGCAAAAAATTGCAAAAAAATTGCAAAAAATTGCAAAAAAATTGCAAAAAATTGCAAAAAATTGCAAAAAAAATTGCAAAAAATTGCAAAAAATTGCAAAAAATTGCAAAAAATTGCAAAAAAATTGCAAAAATTGCAAAAAAATTGCAAAAAAATTGCAAAAAATTGCAAAAAATTGCAAAAAAATTGCAAAAAATTGCAAAAAATTGCAAAAAATTGCAAAAAAAATTAAAGAAATCCAAATAAGCAAATAATGTACCGTAAAAAAAAAAATGACAGATAAAAAAAAAAAAGGAAAAAAAACAATGGATTTTCATACTTAAGCAAGATGCCTGATTAAAGGATTACTTTGATGAAGTAAATAAAGTGAAACCTCACTCATGCTAAATTGTAAAATCCAGAATTAAACTGAAACTAAAGAAATCAAAATTCTTAATGCATCACACATCCTTTTACAAAAAGATAAGCTAAATTAAGCTTATGGGTTCATACCCCATCGATGAATAAATTCTCTTTTTAATTAAAATAAATTTATCAAAAATAATATTTATCATAACGATAACCATAAGAATTATAATAACAATATCCTCCAACAGAATAATATTCTCATGAATATCTATAGAAATTAATTTAATTTCTTTTCTACCCCTTTTAAAAAAAAGAAATAAAATAAATGAACAATCTATAAAATATTTAATTATTCAAAGAATATCCTCATCAATTATAATAACCTCAATAATTATTAACGCTATCATTAATTGCCCCATTAATGAAAGAATTTTAATAATAATGAGAATTTTAATAAAAATAGGTATAATCCCATTTCACCTATGAGTACCAAGAATCATACAAATAATAAGATGAGAAATGTGTATAATAATAATAACTATACAAAAAATAATCCCCACAATTATTGCAACCCAAATAACCAGAATTAAACTAATAATAATATCAATAATTATATCAATAATTATGGCACCAATCTCAGGAATAAAACAAACATCACTTAAAAAATTAATAGCATACTCATCAATCTCAAATTCACCAGTAATAATTTTTTCATTAATGATTTCAAAACAACAATTTATTTTTCTATTAATTATATACACTACAATCAACTTAACTATAATAAACACATTTAAAAAAAATAACATCAATTTTTTAAACCAAATCAATAATCAAACAAATTTAACAAAAATATCTCTAATAATCTCATCATTATCAATAAGAGGTATACCTCCAACTTTAGGATTTTTAATAAAATGAATAATTATGAAATCAACAATTTGTATAACACCAATAATCCCACTCATTATATTAATTTCATCAATTTTATCAACATTCATATACCTAAATATAATAATCCCTACAATAACCAAATCAAATAAATTAAAAATAATTTTAACTGAAGCTAAATAGAAGCTATTCACTGTTAATGAAAAAATTGATTATATCCAGTTAAAAGAATAAAAAGAAAAGGAGCCGCTAACTACCTTTCAAGTGTATTCACTTTATTCTTATTTATATAGTTTAAAAAAAACAATACACTTTCAATGTATAAATAAATAAATTTTATAAATGTCTAGAGAAAAAATTCATAATAACAATTTCAATGTTAGGCTTTTAATTAAGCTATCTAAACAAAAAAAAAAAAAAAAAAAAAAAAAAAAAAAAAAAAAAAAAAAATAAAACTTAAGAATATTTAAAGTAAACCTATCAAAAAAAAAACCTAACCATCGAAAAAATCCAACTAAACCACCTGAAACAAAATATTCCATCCAACCAGAATCAACTAATCTATAACTAAAATAACAAAAACTAAAAAAACGATTTAAAAAAAAACCTGAAGAATAAAATCTTAAAAATCATATAGAACTAAAAAAATAAAAATAAATTAAACCAAAATAAAAATATAAAAAACTTAAAACATCATAAACCAAAAAAAAAAAAAAAAAAAAAAATAATAAAGGAATTAACTTAAAATCAAAAGACAAAACAAAAAAAAAATCATCCTCAAATAATCAAAATATAAAAGAACCAACAAATAAACAAGAAAAATATAAAAAAAGAAGAGAAATATTTATAAAAAAACTGTAGCAAAAATTAATATAAGGAAAAAAAAAAGAATTAGAAGAAAATAAATAATAAATTAAACGCAAACTATAAATAAAAGTAACACCAACAAAAAAAAAAAAAAAAAAAAAAAAAAAATTCTATAATTAAACAAAAAAAAAAACTCTAAAATAAAATCCTTAGAGTAAAATCCAGAAAAAAAAGGAAACCCACATAAACAAATTAAAGAAACAAAAAATGCTGAACTTACATAAGGACATTGCTTTACCAATCCACCTATAAATCGAATATCTTGACTTCCTAAAAAACAATGAATAAAAATTCCAGAACACAAAAAAAGTAAAGACTTAAACAAAGCATGAATCAACAAATGAATAAAACAAAGAGTTAAAGAACCCAAAGAAAGAGTAAAAAATATAAATCCTAACTGTCTAAGAGTAGAAAAAGCAATAATCTTTTTTAAATCATTTTCTAAACAAGCAGCAAATCCAGATAAAACTATGGTAATCAAAGAAATAACTATTAAAAAATAAGTATCACAAAATAAAATAAAATAATTAAAACGAATAATTAAATAAACACCAGAAGTTACTAAAGTAGAAGAATGAACTAAAGAAGAAACAGGAGTAGGAGCTGCTATGGCCGAAGGTAACCAAACACAAAACGGAAACTGAGCACTTTTAGTAAAAGAAGCAAATAAAACTAAATAAACCAAAATAATAAAATCATTATTAAAAAAATTAATATAAAAAATATAATGAAAGGAACCAAAATTTATAAATAAACCCAAACACAAAATTAAAAATACATCTCCAACACGATTTATTAACAAAGTAATAAGACCAGAATACAAAGAAACTCTATTTTGATAATAAATAACTAAACAATAAGAAACCAGTCCCAAACCATCTCAACCCAACAATAAACAAATAAAATCAGGTATTAAAATAAAAAAAACCATACTTAAAATAAATATAAAAACCAGATAGTAAAAACGAATTAAATTTAAGTCACCCTTCATATAACCTAAACTATAAAATAAAACACAACCTCTAATTAAAAATACAAAAGACATAAAAAAACAAGAAATTCAATCAAAAAAAAAAATCAAACTTATAGAAAAAGAATTAAAAAAAAAAAATAATCACTCAAAAAAAAAAACAAGATTATACTCAACCAAAAAAAAAAAAAAAAAAAAAAAAAAAAAAAAAAAAAAAAAAAAAAAGATTGTAGCAGAAAAACATAGCCTATCCTCAAAAAGATCTTTGACATCACAAATCAAAATTTTTAATTAAAATAAATAAGCAAAATAAAAAAAAAAAATAAGTCAAACATTATATAAAAGATGGGAAAACAATGAAGAAGAAGAATATAAAATTCACGAACACAACAAGAATTAATTAAAATTAAATCACCAGAATATAAACCATGCTGAGTTAAAGAAAAAATTATCACTCTATAACAAGCAGAAAAAAATAAAATAAACATCAAAAAAATAACTGAAAAAAATCTTCATCTCAAAATAGAAATAATTAAACAAATTTCAGAAAATAAATTCAATCTAGGAGGACAAGATATATTCATAACACAAAACAAAAATCAAAAGAAACTAAGTGAAGGTAAATAATTAAGTAAACCCTTAACAATAAAGAATCTTCGGCTTCCTAACCGATCATAAATAATACCAATTAAAAAAAAAAGACCAGATGAAACAAAGGCATGAGCAACTATAAAAGATAATGAACCAACAAACCCAAGACCAGATATAGTAAATAATCCACAAATAACCAAACTTATATGACAAACAGAAGAATAAGCAACAAGCACCTTTAAATCTCTTTGAACTATACAGAATATTCTTACAAAAAAACATCCAAATAAACAAATACTAACAAAAAAATAACCATAATTAAATAAAAAATAATAAATATAACTTAAACAACGAATAAAACCATAACCACCAAGCTTTAATATTACACCAGCTAAAATTATAGAACCCGAAGTAGGTGCCTCAACATGAGCCCTGGGCAACCACAAGTGAAATCCAAATAAAGGAAACTTAATCAAAAAGGAGAATAAAATAATAAACATTAAATAATTATTCAGCAAAAAATCAAAAAATAAATAATTAAAATAACCATAAAAACTATTCAAATAAAAAATTCTAAATAAAAAAGGAAAAGAACCAAAAAGAGTATAAAAAATTAAAAAAAATCCCGCACTTAAACGTTCAGGCTGATAACCTCACCCAAAAATTAATAAAAATAAAGGAATCAATCTACACTCAAAGAAAAAATAAAAATAAAAAAAATCAATAACAATAAAATCCAAAAACAAAAAAAATAATAAAAAATGAAAACAAAAAATATAAATCTTAGACAACAAATCAAAATAATAATGTAAATAAACAGATAATAAAACAACAATAAAAATTCAAATTCTCAAGCAACAAAAAATATATGAAATCCTATCAATTATAAAAAAATAAGAAATAGAAACAAAAAAATCAAAAAAAAAAACAAGATTATACTCAAACAAATTGTTTTATTCATTTGTTGATTCATGCTTTGTTTAAGTCTTTACTTTTTTTGTGTTCTGGAATTTTTATTCATTGTTTTTTAGGAAGTCAAGATATTCGATTTATAGGTGGATTGGTAAAGCAATGTCCTTATGTAAGTTCAGCATTTTTTGTTTCTTTAATTTGTTTATGTGGGTTTCCTTTTTTTTCTGGATTTTACTCTAAGGATTTTATTTTAGAGTTTTTTTTTTTGTTTAATTATAGAATTTTTTTTTTTTTTTTTTTTTTTTTTTTTGTTGGTGTTACTTTTATTTATAGTTTGCGTTTAATTTATTATTTATTTTCTTCTAATTCTTTTTTTTTTCCTTATATTAATTTTTGCTACACTGACATACACTGACATACACTGACATAAACAGCATAGTTAAAATTTAGTTAGATGCTACAATTAGAAACATAGTTAGAATTCTTTATTTATTCAGAAGTCATGAATAATATATTCTTAAATCTTTAAAGGACTGGTGGAATGCAAGTAACAGTTGATGAAGTACCTGTATAGAATACTGTTGTGTACATTTGTTTTCAAATTTTACTGTTTATACTACCGCCATGGTAGTGAGGCCAGAAGAATTTTTTCTTCTGGTACACCAGAAGAAATTGGTTTTAAAATTAACTACTTTACATGGATATGCTAAACTAAACACCAACAATTACAATGAAGAAAATTTTGTTAGCATGTGAAAGTTTAAAAAGAATTGGTTTGTGCAGATCATCCCCTACTGTAAAAAATTAACAATAGATACCCACAGGTATAAGCCATGAATTTAAATGGCTAACTTTTAGTAATAAAACACACAATAATACACCTGTCTATTCAGCTGAAGCTTTTTGCTTTTATTAACAATTTTGAAAAATTTGCTAGATTAACAAAGTTAATTTATTAAAAAAACAAAGTTAACATAAAAAAGTATAAGTTGAATAAAAAGATTTACGTTATAGTTACTATTACACTAAAGGGCATATAAATTAAAACCAGGTTTATCACATACAAAACAAACAAAAGTGGGATTGTAATCAATGACTATATGTGCACAGTTGATCACAGCACAATACAAAAATATATCACAGTTTAATATGATAAATACAGATATATTAAAAGTAGTATCTTTCAGTGAATCATATAAAAAAGTATTTTATCTAAAAATAACTCACTTCTGCAGCACTACGACAAGGTTCTTTCAATGTTTCAATTACTTCTTCCCAAAGGTCTTTTACAATTTGTTCATTTAAGCCTCCATGCTGACTTTCAACTGATGTATTAAACCAAACAAAGCTTCCATTCAAGTAATTTTTACAAGCTTTGTTACTGTAGGGAGCACAATGATGTTGTGGCGGTTTCCGACCCCTTTCATCTGAAATAAATCCAAAAATATTCTTTTAGTTTTTTGAAAATCTCTCACTTTTAATATTTATTACACTTCAAGTATCTGCTCTGTTTTTTTTTTCAATTTATTCAACCAGTTGACTAAATTTTTTTTCTTGAATAATCAGTCAGGTGTTACAACATAACAAATGGAAAAAAATGTTTAGAAAATGTCCAAAGATCAAAATCTCAACAAAAAAAAATCATGTAGATCTGTTCATTGCATAAACTAATAGTAAGGTCCTCCCTATAGATCTCAATCACAACTCATCAATGACCATTATTTATGGTAAGCAGGCTTCCTACATTTTCAGACAAGTGCAAAATATATACTTATTTTAAGCAATAATAACAAATTTTTAAATTATTTCTAAGTCTGAACATGTTTGTTCAAGTAAACAGTAAAACTGAATAGTATAAGTACATGAATAATTTTTAAAAATGAAATAAAATTGTATTCTTTTTTTTTTTTGTCTTCAGTCATTTGACTGGTTTGATGCAGCTCTCCAAGATTCCCTATCTAGTGCTAGTCGTTTCATTTCAGTATACCCTCTACATCCTACATACCTAACAATTTGTTTTACATATTCCAAACGTGGCCTGCCTACATAATTTTTTCCTTCTACCTGTCCTTCCAAAATTGTATTCTATTAAAATAAATTTGTAAATACAAAATACATAATAAACAAAATATACATAAAAAATTATAATTCTGAAAAAGTTTGTTTCATCTTAAAAAATATAAAATTCCATAGAAAACAATAACTAACAACAGAACTGAAAAGTGACCATTTTATAATTTATTATAAACCCTTAGTTTGTAAAACAGTTTATATTGCGTTTATCAAGAAAAATAAAGAGCCCAACAATTTACCATATTTAACTGTATAAACCAAAATCAATACGTTTACTACACACAATCACAAAATCCGGTATAGAAGTTAGTGTAACCAGCACACTAATTAAGGTGTTCCAACATGAATCTGTTAAATACATTCAATTGGATCAGCCACTGAATACAATTTAAAATAAAAAGCAATTTTACTTATTTTTATTTTAGCATTGCAATCAGCTCAAAAATCATTAAGTACACATTTAATTAACAACAGCAACTTAATATTGTTGATTTTTGGGAAAGATCACATTCTTATTAGTTTTGCTAGTCATACGACCAATTACCCTGTTCCTCAAAAACGTTTTTCAATCCCGGTGCTAAAACAATGTATATTTTCAAATAAGTCCATTGTTTTTTACAGCAAACAATACACAGAATCTTGGGTATACAAAATCAAAAACAAAATATCTTATTGTAAAAATACTCAATTTAGAAATATCACAGTAGTAAATACCTATTTCTTCTGATAAATATCTTCTCTGATTAGGTTAAGGTAATGGCGTTTCATTAGTTTATTTAACTCTTAAGACCATCTAAATAGAAAAAAAACTATAGCTTTTACTTTCCTCAGAGTGCAGTTTGGATCTATTGATTATTCCTAACATACTTTCAGTCTGTAACTGAAAGAGCCAAGTCACTTCAAGAAACAAAATGCCCTCTGACTAGTGGTATTAAACAAATAGGAACATTAACCGAGAACTTATTAATTAGTGTAGCTCTGTAACATTATTTTCATATTATTATCATTAAGCTGATCAACTTTCAAAAAATGTCAGATTAAATCTTGGCTTATTAATTCAATGATTAATTTACAAAAAGAGAAATTTCAAGGAACGACAAGGTTCATGTAAGAATCATAATTCTCTTTCAGAGCATCTGAATAAATTAAAAGAAACACAGTTAAAAGTATCAGTTTTTATTCACTGTTCATATTATGAACAGAGATACTCATAAGAAATAGCAACAACTTGACGGTAAAATATTATTAAGATTCTTAATTAAATTAATAAATATCTAAGAGTAGATTGAATTTCCTGTAGGTTATTACAGTATTATAATAACCTTTAGTTAATAGAAAAGCTTTCTGTGTTTTCAGAACAAGAAGTTTTGATAAATTATGAATGTGAAATCACTAATTAAGCTACAAGTCTATACATAATGTTTGATGTGAAAGTTTATTTATTAGATATAAACAGTGTATACAATTAATATAAAATAACAAACAAAAATCAATTATTTAATCAAAAGTAATCTGACATACGACTGGAGTCCCTAGGTGCCCAAAAAATGAGCAACAAAGAAAACATTTAGAAAGACAGACATTTGCAATCAATATACTAAAATACATCAACTCTTTTTAATCCAAGCCATTTCACACATTTCATTTTTTAAAAAAAAAGCCAAGATAATTATAAAAAATTGCAGTATTCTAGTTGAAGATTAAAAAAATTGTATGTTTTAATATTCTGACACAATTTTGTTTTTTATCTATTCAGAATTAATTACTGCACACTTCTGAAATACCCAACGTTAAGAAAAGCAAAACCTTTGAAAAAGAATTTGCATTATATGAATAAATAAACATTTGTTTTTGTTTTAACCAAAATAAATACCTTTACGTATTCTCTGTATTAATTTTAGCTTAATTTAGCTTAAAAAACCTCAACAACTTTCACATATTAATTTTTATTTTAATAAAATATTCTATAACACTACAATCAAAAGATTAATTTAGTTCAAGGCACAATGATTGATAATTTTCAACGAAAATCTATTCACTGATCTATCCAGAATATAAAAATCCATTATAGAAAGTATAAAATAGTAATAATGCTAACACAACACCAATAAAAAATGTGTACAACAATAAAAACAGTTCTCACAAAATTTTGTTTCTTATTTAGATTTTGTGATATTACAAAGCACACACCTGATAAAGATAAAGTATAAGTCATAGTGCTAAATTTTAATCCAAACGATAAAATGAAACATTAAACTCATAGCATTATACAAATTATTACAGTTTATATCACTATACGTACATGTTAAAAACTGAGAATAAACTACACACAAAACATGAATATGACTTCCAAATAATAAAAAAGTAACTGCTGTTTGTTTATACTTGTAAAGTTTACCAAATAAAATAAAATTTTGGAATTTCTGATACTTCACACAGTCAGTAACACTAATTGCAAAATTTATAAATACAAATAAGTATCAGGTTGATGCAGGCATTTCTACAGAACTAAAGACCATCAACGTAATAGCTTGGAACTAAAATGCTTATAAATCAAAATCAAAATTATAGTGTTTCATAATGCTCTTTAGGTTACAAAACTACAACAAATAAACTGATACCATATTTACTATAATGAAAACAAACCAGGATGAAGGAAAAACTCTGTTTTACTTGTGCATGTTTTGATTAATTGCAGTTTACATAATCTGTTATGTTAAAACAATGTAGTTATTGTGAACATGTTTATTACGCAATTAGATAAGTCATTCTACATGATAGAATTTCATGTTACTAGGTCCAAAATAAGAGTATGATAACAACGTACCTAGTGACAATGCAACTAACACGAGGTATAAACAATAAAACAAAATGGTTGACCATCTAAAGGAAAATAACCCAACAAGTCACAGAAAACATGGATTATATTAATACTTGGTTTCACTGTAGTTCACATAAATCAGCCATTAAATAATGCTGCTAGTACCTCAAGAGCCACCAAGATAACACATAATTTTATCTTTCACCCGGGCAACTATCCTGTCCCATTTCTATAACAAGGTCCACTTCTACATAAACATGGTACCATACTGCTGGATAGGATATACATCTAAAAATGACAATTACCCAATGTTATGGCCCTTTAGAGCACCAGATTTCACAACATCCTTTTTGTGGTGTTACACAAAACAGAAATTATTCGTTTTACTGATCCTGCATAACAACCTAAAAAAAAACAACACATCATTTAAGAATACTGAGGCATTGGTACATTAGTTGGGATGTGAAATATATGATGTGTGCTGCACTACCTGTGAGACACACAATGAACATTTGTAAGTATTAACAAAAAAACTGCTCAAGTTTTTTGTTCTGGCTTCAGAAAAACTTTTCTTTTGCTTTGATTTCATCACAATACAACTGGTAGTTGACTTAAAGTAATCCCAAAGAATACTATGAAATGTCCTATATTCAATGACAAATGAGCTACATAACTCTTACAATGAGTTGCATTACTTTTAAAATCTAATCTATTTTTCAAGACGCACAGGTGAAGTAAAAATACATGAGAATAATGACTGAAAACAATAATGATGAATAAACCTTTAGATTTGATCATGGCTTTAAAATTAATTTCATTTACATCAGCTACAACTTACTACTATCAATTCAAATATAGAGATTTATTACTTTAAAACACTTAAGGTCTTTAACAGGGATTCACAAGAGGCATACACTACTTATTTGCGTGTTCATTCACTGATCTCAATAAGCATACTGCCCAGTAACAGAGAATTTGTTTTATGTTATTAAAAAAAATGCAAGGCTCTTGCTAGAAACTGAAGCAGAGATCAGCAAGCTGACCAATATAGCAACTTATGTAAGAGCCTGTATTTCTTAAACAGTAACATTCAAAAAGCATGATGATCTTCCTTGTTCCTTTTTTCAAAATGAAAAAAAAAATAGTTTTCTTCAAAACTTCTGACAGATTACTCCAAAAATAGCTTAATAATTTTGATGTTAAGCAGGCCCAAGGTCATAAAAATAAAAAAGAAATTGAGACAATAGCAATAAAAAAAACAGAGGAGAGAACACAGTAAAAACATAAAAATTGTATGATTAATTTTCTAAGTATTAATAATTAAATACCTCTAATTAAGTGTTTTAATAGCCTTTTCCACATTTGAAAATTTCTTAGAAAAAATTTGAGATTGCTGAGAAATAGCAGCACCTCATATCCTTACATTGGCTATCAACTTTAACATCAACTAAATAACACAACTACAATTTCTGGGAGAATATTAGATAATAGTGTGTGTTGAAGAATGTGTTAATAAGCGTTATTTAAAATTAAAAAAAAATTACCTGTATGAACGACCATTAAGTTGACCACAATTAAAATCCAATAAAACCAATCCATTTGAAACATCCACCTAATGCACTGAATAATCAGTCACTAGACATACTTTAACCTTGAAATCCATGGATAACTTTATTTCTACATATTATCTGAAAATATTCAAATTTCAGTTAAAAGCAGCAATAACATCTTATTTTAAAATTAAATAAATTACAAATATAATCAATAACACTAGTCTACAAATTAAAATAAATTCACATAGAAAGAAAAGTAGGAGACTTAAATCTACCTTTTATGCTGAATTTTAAAATAAAATAAAATAATACTAAAATGAAATTGAGATTTTCTCTTCACCCTCAGATCTTTAGTTATGATCTTTCAAAAATAATAGGAAAATGTTAACTTTAAGATCTCAGTATTATATATAAATAACATAATAATCTAATTATAAAATCTATTTATTTTATTAATAATTAATAATAAAAGAAAATTATAACATTATAATCTATATAATGACATTTTAAGCTTTTTTCTGTAATAACTATCACTTCAAAAATGACAAAGACAAATAAAATGTAAATTTGTACTTGTATTTTGCAGAAACTGGTGAATATTCAACTGAAAATTACTTTTTTCTTTTATCTAAACAGAACAGTCTTCTCTCTGTAAAAGGTAAAGTAGTCACTCATCACAGATTCATCCGATCTGCCTTGACAATGCTGATCTATTTGTAATATATCTTGATGGAACCTTTCTCTTTTCTCCTTGTTCATCGCTCACAGGGCCCAAATTTGAAGGAAAAAATCAAGAAGAGAGAGACTGTAAGTAATGAATTTTCATTGACATTCTGGTGTCTGGTTTTAACAGTTTCTTTATTAGCACATCATCACTATTTTCAGCTTTTTCTTTTCAAAAAGACCTTGCAAAATGCCTTCCAACAATTATCATGCCACTACTTCCTTAGAATTCAATTTGCTATCAAATACATGATCACGCATTAATTTTTTGATTTCAAGCCTAATGAATATTTCCTCTTTCAACTTAGTATTGACAGTATATGCACTACCCAGGTCAAACATCACAGCAGGAACAAATGAAGCCATCCATTGTAAAGTATTTCATTAAATTTTGATTCTATTTCTACAAAATAAAGTTCTTATATAACTATCTAATACATTCAACTAATTCAAGCATGAACCTATAATTATGAGTTCCATTTATACAATTTATTAAGACAAATAATAAATCATGAACATAAATCATTAAGTTCTGCTTGCAAGACAAGGTATGGTTGAACATTTGATTCTTTTGATATGAAACTTTTGTTTCTTGAAGTTGATGCTTCTGCATAGCATCACAAATTTCTTCCCAAGAGGGTGGTGTTGTTGAACTCAGAAAGTCTTCATAATGAAGTACTGGGCTCATAGCTGATGGGATTTTAGTACAAAATATTTGTTTTATTTTTGAAGTAAAACCGTGACATGCAACCATCAGAATGATTTGTTGGCTGTCACCAAATCATTGGTACTCTAAAAGGCAAATGTTCATTTTTCATCGTAACCACTGATTAATATTAACATAAATCTAATACATATTATAAACGGAACAATAAATATTACATATATATAATCTAATCATAATATATAATTATCATAACATAATAATGTATATTTCTATACATAATCTATTATATATACAGAGTAGCACACGAAAGATCCATTTGGTTTTGTTAAAAAATATTTATCTGAATCGCAATATAGAAAAGTAAAATACAATGTGTTTACTATATACCTGAAGATTATGTTCTGCTTATCACACGTTCAATATGACCACCATCATGTCTAGCAACTCTTCAACACGAACTCCTATGTTGTTAATAAGGTGACACATATCCTCGGTTAGCTCGTTGCACGCCTCAATGATCAGCACTCACAGTTCCATCACTGTTCGAGGATGTTTAGGGAAAATCTTCTCTTTTAGAAATCCTCAAAGAAAATAATCACACATATTCAAATCAGGACTGTTCGGCAGCCAGTTCTGTTCACACGCAAAGTGACTAGAAAATCAGTTTGAAATGACATTTGCGTTAAAAGTTTCATGAATAAAGTCTAAAACATTAGCTGTGTGTGGTCTGGCTCTATCCTGCATGAACCACTCATTTTCTGATCAAGACCCTTTGGCAGGAAGCTGAGGAACAAAATTATTATGCAGCATATTTAGATAACGCTCACTGTTCACTGTCTGTTCAAAAAAGAATGGTCATATTACCCTGTGACTTGAGACAGTGGCCTGTACTATAATTCTTGGAGCATGATACACCTTTTCATGAAGCACGTGTGGATTTTTTGAAGCCTAAAAATAAAAATTTTATTCATTAACAACTGCATCAAGGTGAAAATGTGCCTCATCTGAAAAATAAACATCGTTCAACAATACAGCTTGGTTCACAGCCCGTCCAGAAAATGCCATTCTTTGATATTTGTTGTCAACTGTTAATTTAGGTAGCACTGTTATTTTGCACGGATACAAATTCAAATCAGCTTTTAAAATTTGCTGTACAGATCACCTAGAAATCCCAAGTTGTACTGCTGCTTTCTTGTTGATTTGCCTGGGCTCCTCAGCAATGTTGCTGATGGCTTTGACATTCTGTAGAGAATGAACATCGGCAGGCTGTTCACACTTACTCTGAAGTACTGAACCCTCACTATTAAATTGTTCGTAAAGTCTACATATTTTTTTAAATGACAGAGCAACCACAGAGTTCGAAAATGTGCACAAAACCATCTTTGTGTAAGCACCTCATTTTTAGTTTCATTATATAAAAAAAAAACACAGTCTTTACGTGCTGTTAACAGTCAGTCTTCCTTTGCCAGCCATCTTGGAACAATACAGAAACAGTGCACTCGGAAAGAGAAGAAACTAAATGAACTGCTGTCACTTCTGCCAACATAAAACGCATTAATAATTATTAATTGAAAATAAAAACCAAAAAAATCACAACTGTTTTCCTAAACCATCATAATTGCTTTCCTAAATAATTATTGACAAAACAAATGTTGGATCATTTCATGCGCCACTCTGTACAAAATTTATTACCCCATTACATATTATATATTATAAATGGATTTTATCTTGGCCTTTCAAAGGATAATCAAAATAAAGTTTATATACAGTTTTGACACGGGTTTACACTTACTTTTCATGATCAATTCTTGCCAAACATAAAAAAATTTGGAAAATTTTGACAAGTGCAATTTCTATTTATGTAGTAGATTCCCATAAGAAATTATAATATACAGATATGTATTAAGTCACTTATTAATTATTAATAAAATTCTTTGGCTTTGGTATATAATAAAACAATGTCATATAAATTGCATATAAGTTACATCAAGTTACAATGTACAATTTCAAAAAGTATTTTAAAATTAAAAAGTTTCATCTCTCTAAAATTTACTACATCAATTATGAGCAGTAATAAGTCTCTGATTAAAATAAAAAATTAAAACAACTCTGAAAAAAAAAAACACCACAAACAGTTACACCAGTTAAGATCTGAAGTCACACACTAAAGGAAATTTGATAAGAGTAGAATAAGACATCGCTGTCAGTGCACATTTTAATTAATATTGCAAATGTATTTTTACAGTAACATGCCATCAGTCCTACAACATTAGTCATGAAGGAAATCAGTCATAAATAAAAGTGTTTACTAAAAAAAGTATTAACATGTCTGTATATCTTTTATACACTAAATTTATTGTGACATATTAACTTGAAAACACCTCATGATAAAAGTATTGTGAAATACATATTCCAATTTAGCATGAAAAACACTAAATAAAACAACCACTTCCTTTATGGTTCCACAAACTGCATTGACCAGGGAAATCAAAGCATTAAATCTTTTAATCTATAAATATATTGTCGGAAAAAATGTCCCACCCACATTCTCCAGTTCAGAACAAACTGTCTAGATGTCTAATATGATACATGACAGACTAATAAAAATAAGTTTATGAGTAATAGGAAACGTAATAAGATTTGCCACCTGAAACGAGAAGTTTGAAATCATATAAAAAAAAAGTGCAGTTCATCAAGATATCTAATACATTTTAGAATGCGAGCTTCAATTTGCACCTCCTCTAACAAGAATAGAGGAACAATATTAACTATCATAATATTATGGAAGGGGTAGTATTATGTATAAATGTTCATAGATGTCTGGGACATTTAAAAACAAACTGTTACTTGTTAGTTGAAAGTAATAGACTATAACAATAATAATTATGTGTGTGTATGTGTGTATATATATATATATACACACACACACTATATATAAATATATATATATTTATATAATGTATAACAAAATATATATACACACACACAATGTATGTATATATATATAATGTGTTGTGTGTGTATGTGCACGTGTATATATATATATATATACATATGAGTAAACAGTAATCAAAAGAAGGAGGTGATTGATTATAAATCAGCTGTATTCATTAACCTTTTGGAACATTTTAATGCTTGTTCCAGACTTTTAAAAAGCCATATTTACTTTAACATCTGAGAGAGGATGACTTACTCTCTTAATGTAATATTAATTCAGCTTCAGGTTTTTCTCTGCATCAATATACCAGTTGTATCAGTATCAGCATTAATTTGTTATAATAATCTTCTTTTTGACTGAACATAATCTCTTTCATGAGTTTATTGTAAATATGATAGAAATAGACATATGCTCTCCCTCTATGAATCATGAGACCTTGCTGTTGGTGAGAGAGCTTCAGTGCTCAGTGATACAGAGTAGCTGGACCGAAGGTGCAACCATATCGGAGAGGTAACTGTTGTGAGCCAGACTAACAATGATTCCTGAAAGAGGGCAGCAGCTCTTTCACTAGTTGATAAGGGCGTAGGTCAGGACGACTTAAACGGCCATATCAAAATCACTCAGTCCTCTGAGTACTGCGCAGCTGAAAGCAATGGAAAACTACAGCTGCTTTTTTCTAAGAAAATGTAGCGCTCTGCATTTTCATATAGCAATGATGGAGGCGCATTCCTTGGTAAAATATTCCGGAGGTAATCTAGTCCCCCCGTTCAGATCTCCAGGTGGGAACTAAGAAGGAAGGGGTCACCAGAAAATTAAAAAATAACATTTGACGAGTCGGGGCATGGAATATTAGAAGTTTAAAAAAGGTTGGTAGGTTAGAAAATTTAAAGAGGGAAATGGATAGGATAAATGTGGATGTAGTAGGAATTAGTTCGGTTCGGTGGGAAGAGGAAAACAACTTTTGGTCAAGTGATTTTAGAATAATTAACTCAGCTTCAAATAATGGGCAGGCAGGAGTAGCTTTCATAATGAACAAGAACATAAGGAAGAGAGTAGAGTATTTCAAAATGCATAGCAATAGAATCATTGTAATAAGGATAAAATCAAAACTACTATAAACCGACAACGAATGTTAACATCTATATGCCTACAAGCATCCATGATGACGATGAGGTAGTGTGTATACAAAGAAATTAACGAAGTAATTAAACACATAAAAGGAGATGAAAATTTAATAATAGTTGGAGATTGGAATGCAAGTATTGGGAAAGGCAAAGAAGGAAATATAGTGGGTGAATACAGGCTGGGCAAAAGGAATGAAAGGGGGGGACCGACTTATAGTTTTGCATGAAGTACAATTTAGTAATTGCCAACACCCAGTTTAAGAATCATAATAGAAGAATACACACATGAAAAAAGCCAGGCGATACTGCAAGGTATCAGATAGGTTATATCATGGTAAACAAAGATTTAGAAATCAACTCGTCGACTGCAAAACTTACCCTGGAGCAGATATTGATAGCGACCATAATATAGTGATAATGAAATGTAGATTGGGGTTTAAAAACCTGAAGAAAAGCTGTCAGATAAATCTATGGAATTTTAGAGAATCTTGATGAAGAGGAGCTAAAGAAGATTTTTGAAGACATTGCAAGAGGTCCGAGTAAAAAAGATAAAGTAGAAAATGTAGAAGGAGAATGTTAAAAAGGAAATTCTTATATCAGAAGAAGTGAATTTAGGCGGAACAAAGAGAACTGGTAGAAAACCTTGTATATTTCAGACAATATATATTTCAGATGATGGATGAAGTAGAAAATATAAGAATGCTAGTGATAAAGAAGTATTAAAAAATACTATAAACAGGAAGTGCAAACTAGCAAAAGAAGAGTGGATTAAAGAAAAATGTTCAGAAGTGGAAAGAGAAATGAACATTGGTAAAATAGACGGAGCATACAGGAAAAATAAGGAAAATTTTGGGGTACATAAATTAAAATCTAATAATGTATAAACAAAGATGGTACACCAATTTATAATACAAAAGGAAAAGTCGATAGGTGGGTGGAATTATATGGAGGAAATGAATTAGAAAATGGTGTTATAGAGGAAGAAGAGGATGAAAGGAGAGAAACAATACTGAGATGTGAATTAAAGAGAGCATTAAAAGATTTGAATGGCAGGAAGGCTCCTGGAATAGATGGAATACCTGTAGAATTATTGCGCAGTACAGGTGAGGAAGCGATTGATAGATTATACAAACTGGTGTGTAATATTTATGAAAAAGGGAAAGTTCCATCAGACTTCAAAAAGAGTGTCATGATACCAAAGAAAGCAGGAGCAGATAAATGTGAATACAGACCAATTAGCTTAACTAGCCACGCAACAAAAATCTTAACTAGAATTCTACAAAGAAGAATTGAGAGGAGAGTGGAAGAAGTGTTAGGAGAAGACCAATTTGGTTTCAGAAAAAGTATAGGGATAAGAGAAGCAATTTTAGGCCTCAGATTAATAGTAGAAGGAAGATTAAAGAAAAACAAACCAACATACTTGGCATTTATAGACCTAGAAAAGGCATTCGATAATGTAGATTGGAATAAAATGGTCAGCATTTTTAAAAAATTAGGGTTTAAATACAGAGACAGAAGAACGATTACTAACATTTACAGCAACCAAACAGCAACAGTAACAATTGAAGAACATAAGAAAGAAGCCGTAATAAGAAAGTGAGTCCGACAAGGATGTTCCCTATCCCTGTTACTTTTTCATCTTTACATAGAACTAGCAATTAATGATGTTAAAGAACAATTTAGATCCGGAGTAACAGTACAAGGTGAAAAGATAAAGATGCTACAATTTGCTGACAATATAGTAATTCTAGCTGAGAGTAAAAATGATTTAGAAGAAACAATGAACGACATGGATGAAGTCCTATGCAAGAAATACCACATGAAAATAAACAAGAACAAAACGAAAGTAATGAAATGTAGTAGAAATAACAACCGCTGAATGTGAAAATAGGAGGAGAAAAGATTATGGAGGTAGAAGAATTTTGTTATTTGGGAAGTAGAAATACTAAAGATGGACGAATCAGGAGCGATATAAAATGCCGAATAGCAGAGGCAAAACGACCCTTCAGTCAGAAATATAATTTGTTTACATCAAAAATTAATTTAAATGTTAGGAAAAGATTTTTGAAAGTACTGACTCAAGGAATGTTAAACACAATGATGTATTTTGTGTTCCTCTGCCCCCTAAAGTGGCTATTGTGGGCTACGTGGACGACCTTGCTTTGGTTGTGAAGGCTGATACCCGTAGGGAGGCCAAGTACAAAATACGTGAATCTTATCGAGCGGTGGCTGACAGGATGAACGAAGTAGGATTAAGTAAGGCCCATGAAAAAATAGAAATAGTTGCAATCTCTAACACTAAACGGAGACCGAAGATCTTAGTAGAGTTGGAGGGCAGGTGTGTGCGATCCAAACCCGCAATTAAGTATTTAGGCATATGGGTAGACGCGCGGTTGCGGTTCGGCATCCATGCGGTCGGGCCATGTGTCTCATTGCGGGCATCCTGCCGAACTGTGGGGGGGGGTCCCGGCAGCAGAGAAGAAGGCTCTGGGGTTGCCTACGCTGCGGTCCTTTACTGGGCGGAAATAAGGCCGTCTGCTATGAAATACCGCAAGTATAGAGTAAGTCGCTACACAGGAGATGCGGTCTGCAGGTGGCATCTGCTTATAGAACTACATTCAGAGAGGCACTTGAGGTCATCACGGGTATTTGGCCGGTGGATGTTGTGGTTGCATTACGGCCCAGAATGCGCGAGTCTGGTGACTTGACTCCTGCGGACAGGAACGTGGCGAAGACGGCGATTGAGAAGGACACTTTGAGGGCATGGCAGGAGAGGTGGGAAAAGGGGACGAAAGACAGGTGGACCCACAGGATAATTCGTGATATTAGCAGATGAATTGCGAGACCCCATGGCTTGTTGGATTTTTACCTCACTCAAATGCTGACGGGTCATGGGGGCTTCAGGGCATATTTATATCATTTCGGACTAGACTGCGGGGAAACGTGCCCTAATTACGGAACGGAAGAAACGGCGCAGCATGTTTTCTTTGAGTGCCCCCGAATCGCTATGGAGAGAGGCGAAATGCTTGCACTCCTGGGTACGATGGTTCTATTCCCGCCTGAGGAGCTTATGGACTTCATGCTGGTCAAAGAAGAGCATTGGCTTGCTGCGGCCAGGTATTTCAGAGCAGTCATGGAGAGGCTTCGGATGGCGGAAGAAGCAAGGAAAGCAGACAGATGCCCGAGAATTCCGATGCGGAGGACTGAGCCGCGGGCGAATGTCTAGGGGACCTCCCGACCATGTGAGGGTCGCCTGGATGCGGGAAACCCGCGGTCACTCCGATGACCGGAGCCGGAAGGTAAGCTCCGCTTTCTGTAGCTAATTTGAGGGGGGGGGGAGAGAAGAAACTTGAAGTACTCCTGGGTACGAAGGTCGCCCCGCCAAGGGCACAGAGGACGCAATACTTAGGGTAATGGATCTCGCTTCGTCCAGCGAGTGCAAATATGTACTCAGCGTCTTTTTGGAAATATCTGGGGCCTTCAATAACTTGTGGTAGCCCTCTGCCTTGTTTCAATTTCAGTAGCGTGGGTGCACGTTAAATGTGATTGGAACTCTCTCGAGCTACTTCAGCGACAGAACCGTCGTCTTCGTGACGGCGACTCGGAAGTAGGAAAGACCCTGTCTAAAGGTTGTCCACAGGGCAGTGTTCTAGGTCCACTCGTCTGGATCGTTGAGTTCGACTCTCTCATGCGATTGCGGATGCCCATTGGCTAATGCCAATCGTGGCTAATGCCGACGATGGGTTGCTGCTGGTCGAGGGCAACTCGCGTGCCGAGATAGAGCTCAGAGCGATGCAGGCATGTAAGGTTCTTAGGTTGTGAAGTCTTCAGCATAAGATGGTTTTCAGTGCGGAGAAAACCACTATGATGCTTCTTAAAGGTCGTCTAGCCGCGACCCGTCACCCGCGGGTCGTGATGGATGGCCTTCCGATTAAGTATGTTACCGTTCAGAAATATCTGGGTGTCATCCTTGATGAGACGCTTCAATTCAGGGAGTACCTAAATTTTGTCGCAAGGAAGGCTATAGATGCCTCCCCTTTGGTGTTCGTAGAGTCATCCATCCCGACTGGGGGTTGAATTATCGTACCATGCGTATTCTTTACAAAGGTGTCTGCGAGACCATAATGTACGCTGCGCCCGTCTGAGCTCATCGTTTACAATTCCAAAGTTATAGGGACATTCTATTGCGAGTCAAGCGTCTTCTATTGTTAGCTGTTGTCGGTGGCGACAGAACTATCTCGAAAGCGGCAGTCTCTGTGATCGCTGGCATTAAACAAATTGATATTCTAGCTACGGAACGTAGCAAGCGGTATATTTCCAAGAAGGGAGGCCTTCTTACTTCTGGGCGTATGCGAGAAATTGAAGACCAAGGTTTTAACTCTTGGCAAGCTAGGTTGAACAATTCTTCTACTGGTCGATACACGTATGGTATCTTTCCAAATGTTAGGGATGTGCGAGCAAATAGGTGGGTCTCCCCCCAATCGTATACAACTCAATTCCTTTCAGGACATGGTGCCTTTAGGAATAGTTTGGCTAGGTTTGGTTTGATTGACTCCGGCTTGGTCCAGACTGTAGAGTCGATGACTCTGTAGACCATGTTCTTTATGTTTGTCCCCTGTAAGAGACTGAACGTACCAGAATTGTTAGGGAACTCGAGAGAGGGGATTCCTCTTTGATCTGCCAGTCAACTGGAAGACTAGCAGAGAATGGACAATTGTTGCTGACTTCCTCCGTTTCCTCGCCCTGAGCAGGACGACAGAAGGCGTATAATAGAGTAGCACCTCGGATAGCTAGGGACCGCCTGGGCAATTGATTGGTAGAAGGTAGGCGTATTAGCATCGAGCCGTAGAAATTGTGGTGATTATTTTCAATGTTAGCTGTCGGCGGAACGGCAACTGCACTGCCGAGGGTATGGGTTACCATACAGCCGTGAGGTGTAGCGCCGTTCTGACGAGGGCGGTTTTTGAATGAGCAAACATCACTGTCAGCGGGATGGCGACTGCACTGCCGCGGGCATGGATCCCATGCAGCCGTGAGGGGTAGCGCCATTTCGACGATGGTAGAAGCCAATGTCACGCGGGACTCTGCAATGGAGCTGAGTGAGAGTAGGAGGTATGTCCGCCTCTCCCTTGTAGACCAAACCGGAGTCCGTACATTAACCTAAGTCTGGGGTATAAATTGAAAGGTTGAGTTCACTAAGGGAACTAGGACTAAATTTCGTTGTTGCGAACAACATTTTTGGTGGTATGTTGTTTAATTTACCTCGAATTTACAAGACATTTACTAGAATTGGCTCAGTAAAAGTAGAACTATTACTTCCGCGAACTCCGTTAGCTAGTTCAGAGGGCAACGATGTAGGACATTCAAGATGTCCGGACGAGGACTATAGCGAAGGCAAAAGCTGGGTTTAAAAATCACCGATGTAAATGTCTACCGAAGCATTTACATCGGTGACATTCCAACGAGGCCTGGCTTATTACTATGAGATGTAAAAAGTTAGAGGGCGAATGACGACTCATTAAAGCCTATCAGGGCTAGGAAGGGAGCTATGGTATGCCGACCGGAAGCGTCACAATGCGGGTGTCTTCCATACGTGATTGGGATGGGTACTAAGGTTATGTTCCCGCCCAAGGGAGTTATGGATTCCATGCTAACCAAAGAAGAGCACTGGCTTGCTGTGGTTAGGTATTCCAGAGTAGTTATGGAAATGCTTTGAATGGAGGAAGAAGCAAAAAATAGACAGGCGCCTGAGAGCTCTGGTGTAAAGGACAGAGTTGCAGGTAACTGTACAGGGGGCCTCCCGAACCTGTGGGGGTCGCCTGGATGTAGTTAACCCATGGTCACTCTGATTCCCGGGGCAGAAAAGTAAGTTCCCCTTTCTGAAGTAATGCCTCACACCAGTTTCCAGAAAGGGGGAGGACTATCAGAGGTGGAAATTTAGTCGGTTGGGTGCAGGCACACATACGTACTCGATAGCATATTGTGGAACCAGTTAGCAAGCCCAACACTTTGTATGTAAATGGTATTCCTCTCCTCTAAGTAAAAAAAAAGGTAGCCATTAACCTTTGCCGCATGTCATATTGTGTAGTTATTCAATGAGGCTGTAAGCTGACAAAAGATGTACATAATTGGCAATCTAACACGCTTGTAATGTAAAATTTTTTTTTTTAACATTTAGAAGTGTTGTGAGTAAGTGTCAGTTGTAGCAGAGTTTGTGTATACTTGGAGAGTGTTTATCTCTTTTGGATATAGTGAGGTAAAACAATTAATTAATCTGTTGCTTACAACTGCAACAAGATATAAGTTTGGGGCTAAATTTTTAATGGAAACAATGATTGAGTAACATTGTCTTATAGAAAGTTAACCCAACATGAAACAACAAACAACATAACATTCTTGACTTCATCATATTTGCATTTTTTTGGTGGATTTAGATAATAAATGCATTTTAAAATGCATAGAAAACCCACTAAAACTGATATATTTATTCATAAGATATCTAATCACTACATACAACACAGACATCCAACTTTTTTATACATGTTACAACATATTCACATATCTTCAGGAAAGACTGATAATGTGTGCACATAAAATCATACAACAAACTAACAAAACACACATTGATAAAAACTATGATAATAATAAACGCTGCACTGAAAATACAGAATGTACATACATCTACAGATAAAAGAAACACATACACACTATGTACAACAGAATTGAATTTTATAAATCGCCTTACAGAAACATGACAAAAATATACCTACAACTTGCAAGTTATACATAAAGCATAGAGAAAACCATGACCTAAACGATCAACCATGACACTATCATTCAAATCAACAATAACTCTGTAATAGCACATAAACAACTACACAAAAAGAAAGGTATACTTAACAAAAAATTATACATACAACTTACACCTTTACATTTTGAACACTAATACGATACTAATTTATAAAAGAACTATATGATTACACAAATTCCTGGATACAAAATAAAAGAGAAAAAAGTAGCATCCATTTTAACAATCCACAGAATGTATTAACAAAAAATATAAAACGGAACTAAAATCTAATCCTAAACAAAAAAATACTAATAACAACATAAGGAAACATTTCCAGACACAAGTAAAACTCAAAAAAACAACCCCTATCAACTATAAGTAACATTAATAAGGCTGTAGTCTTCATACAAAATCCGGCTAGGCGTAGGGACAAAACCATTAGATCAAATTCAACAGTTCAAAATAGGTCAAGAACAAATAAAAACTTATAGACAAAATTAAGGATACATACATTCTACACTTTCATCTTTTGACATGCCAAATTTCCACAATAATATATCAGTACAAAAAAATCAACACACCATGGAGCCAATTAAAAAAACAACACACCATCAAAATCCATAAGTTAGATTAAAACCTTAACACAGTCCATAACAGAGTAAAATATTACTCTACTGATAAAAAACACTATACTTGTCCAGGCCTAATAATGGCTTCACCCATATTCTTATCTCTTGACTGAAAAGTTTTCACAACTCTTTGAAGACACTTATAACAGACAAAGAGCAACATATGGAGAAAATATTACACTAGCATGGCTATTTTGATGACATCATTCTTCCGTACAAAGGAAATGTAAGAAAATATCACACATGCATAAAAATAAATTATATCCCAATTTGTATTCTGCTAATAAATATGAACACAAGTCATTTAACTTCCTAGACCAAAGCATATCTAATAATTCGGTAATTCTGAGCAATTACGTGATCAACTTCAATTTGGTTTATACTTTAATATACCACAGTAAATATACTTAGGATCAGGAAAACACAACATCTAAATGCAAGATTACAGGTTGGACAGCAAGTGACCTGTGCATGGTCAAAGTCCACAATGTGTTATCAGTACTCTCAGTTTTGTGAGTTACTGAAACCTATTCAAATTCTAATCCATTCTGTGTAGAGAGGTTACGGTTAAGGTTAGAGCTAGAAGTAAACATTAGGCTTCTGAGAAGAGAGGTTAAGAATACATTACCAAGGTATGACAATACCTAGCATCACCTCATAGCAAACTTGGCTGAATTTATGTTTAAACAGAAATATAATCACTACAGAGAAAGACTACACCACATGTTCTGTGCTATTAGTCATGTACACAACCAACAAATAATCACCTTACAAAGGGTGCGGTCAATCATCTTCAATGGCCGACTACGAGTCTGACAACTATTAAGGTTAGTTTATGGTTTAATCCTCTCTCCACAAGGCTTAACCTTGACCCTAACCTCTCTCCACAGAATGGATTTGCATCTGAACAGGTCGCCATAACTCACAAAACTGATAGCTAATTGACTACACTACTGATAATGCTGTGTGACCCTGATCTTGTGAGCACTTAACAATTTTTAATAATTTTATACATCAAGCACTATTGTTTAAAATATTAAGTATTGTTTGACATGAGCCAATCATTTTTATCTAAAATTAAAGTATTCTCTCTATACACACAGATTAACAGTAAATCAACTTAATCTAAAATCATTACTCATAGGTCTTAGCCTGTGAATGTAAAATATAATGTAATTAGCTGTTGTTAGGCGAGAATAATTACTCAATGTGTTATATTCACATAATTTATAATACTTGATAACTCTAAATATACAATAAGGGACTAAGTATTTAATACCTATACTCCTAAGAAACAGTATAAATTATTACAATATTTTGTAAATGAATGGAGATTGTTACTGTAAATAGCAGTAAATATAAGTTCTTTCATTGTAAGATTCTAGTGCAGTAGGTTGTACTGAATAGAAAACCTTAAATAATAAATATTCTTTGATTCTAACATTGACACCTACACTAAAACCTACAAAAAATGTTTTCATTGTCATTACTAAGGGTTTCAATCATGAAAATAAAACCAATAATTTACTTTTAAAAGAAGAATATCAAAATTCCCAAATCCAAGTCAAGGATTCCAATATTTGCTTAGAAGATCCCAACCTAAAAATAAACAACTTTTAACTAATCAAAAACGAAAAAATATAGATTCCTATCCATAGCTACAATGAAACGAGCATATTTAAGTTACACTGAGTTAGTTCAATGCAAGCAGTATTCCTTAAAGTGAAATGATGTTTCATACATTAAGAAAATTTGAAACCATACATTCCTATACCTGAACAAACAAATTAATTAACTTTTTTTAATGATTCTTTAATACACCTCGTGGCTAAATTAATCAACAATTTAATTGGCTACATTAGTTTTAACATGTATCTGTTCAGTACTAATGCTGCTTTATGGTCAGTACATTCGAAAACCATTCTATAATGTAGTTGCAGGCATACCTTTCATTCAAAAACATTCATACACCATGACATGCACTGCATCGACCTGTTTCAACTTAACTCATTAACTAACTATTTTTTTAGGTAACCTATCAACATGGTAGTCAAAGTTTTAAACTATATCAATCTCGCGCCTATAATAGAATGTATTAATATAATCTCTACATCTGACTTCCTACCGCACATTTCACAAGAGAATTGTATTACATGAATGAAATAAAAATAATAATTTCACTAACTATACTAATACTCACTATGGCAAAACAGTCTTCAGTGCTTCAGATTGTAATGTCATCGCTTATACTAGATGTTGCAACACGAAATCATTCGTAAAATTCAAGGACCTCATTGGAAAAGTTTGCAGAAGTTGACCAAAAGTGAATGAAGTCGCCGGAGAAACTGCTATTGTTAAATTAAATAAGTTAGCTAAAACACTGACATCGTTTCACATAGAACTGTTAGAAAAAGATCACAATCTTCATCAACAAAATAAAAACCATCGGAGACCGATGATTTGAATAAAAAAATTAAAAAAACGGCTGAGTGAACGTTCTGATCAGTAATTTCAAATTTAAATAACCAAAATTAAGATAAGAATTATCTTAAGATAACTGTCAGGATCATCACACAACATTTGAACTATCTTCTTTCATGCATCTTCAGTGGTTTTAAAAATCTTTAAAAACCTTCAAATTAAAATAAAGTAAGAATTCGCCTCCCTAATTAAAACTAAAGTGTAAAATTTCGAGTTCGTCAATTAGTTATTTAAAATGCACAACTACGTTAACAAAACAAAAACATGTAACGCCATGCCTTATCCAACAGTGTAATCATGGTTACGAAATATCTATACTTCATTTTTGAAATGTTCTAGACCTTTACACAAAAAAAAAGGTTATATAAACACATAAATAATGTAAAAATTACATGGAACAAAGAATATCAATAGAGAATATCAAACAGACAATAATGTCTCTTATTGTATTTATTAGACTAAAAAATAAATCTATAATTATCACTTTTAAATCTTTATCACAATTAAATTAACTGTTTATAGCTGAAATTAAGAAACATATTGTTAACTTGTAATATTTCGCGATATTTTCTGGAAATTTTGTGTACGTAAGCTAATAAGATATTTTTATTATTATAATAAAAAGGTTGGTCACACTGAAGTGTTTGAAAGTAGGATTTGAGATGAACGAAGTTGTAAAAGTTCCTATTTTATTATTATATATTCAGAAATACTGATTATTAAAATGGAATTTGGTCCTTATTCCAATATAAAAAACAGTATTCAGGTAATATTAAAGATTTCTTTTCACTGTTTTATAAATTCATGTATTGCATTTTTGTTAAAATAAATTGTTTTTAAAAGAGCTAATTAAAAAAAAAACTATGTGAATCATCAAGAAAAGTAACATTGCTAATAACTTATTAATGAAATTTAAATTTCATCCCCTGTAAAATAATTTGTACTTTTTATCTTTCTCCAGTAACAGAATAAAATTGTTTCTGTGCATTAACATCATTAATGAACATGCATTGCTTGTAATAATTTTAGTTCTTTGTTACCGAGATCCTTGAATTACACGCACTTATTTGTTTAAAAGATATGTCTATGTTCCCGGTTTCACATAGTTCAATTTGTCAACATATATAATTTAATAAAGCCTAACAAATATTACTGACCAATTGATCTCTAATGTAATTCAATTTTTATAATTTCAGGTATTGTTTATTGTAATGTCACATCCAAATTTTGTTGAAGTTAAGATTTTTCTCAGAAATTGTGCTTTTTTATAACTCACTTCTGATTAGTAATATTCTTTATAAACTCTTAAATATTGAGAAAAAATATTGTACATTATTTGCACTCTTAATTAGGCTTAGAAATTTATATAGGGTTTATCACAAAGTAAATAAAATATTTTAAGAACATGATGAAATTGAAAAAATTCTTAAAAACAGCTTTGAAGATGTTTTATTGTCTAGCTACAGCTACAAAAGAATTAGCCTCCCCAGATTGTAACTATTTATTCAGATTATAGACATATGCTAATGCTATGGCAAAAATGAATGATTCTAGCTACAAAGTAGACGGGAAATTTAAGTAATATGGTCTAAAGTGTGTAATTTTTCTTTATAAAATTATCATCAAATTTCTTTATAAAATTTTCTTGTTTATATTGAAAAAGGCTAATTTTAATGTTTAACAATGAATAACTGTAAAAAATTTTTATTATTTTATTAGTTGGTTATTATTATTTATGTTTGTATAATAATTTTCACGAATATCTATTTATTGTTTATTTTTAACATTTTTTATTAATACTAATTATCTGTGATTTCTAGAGTTTGATGTTTGTTATTGAATACTATAATACTATTTGTTATTGTATAACTATAATCAATAAGTAACTGAGAATGTGAAAAATTGTATCGTGATTTTTTTGTATAAATAAATATATCTGAAATGTTAAAATAAATTAATTGTTGGTAGGTTTTTTGTATTTTTATGATATGTATTGATGTTGATTTCATACTCATTGTTCAGTTATTGATATTGAGCTTTTCTGTTTGTTTGTTTTTTTTTTGTTTTGGAAATTAAGTTATTGTTTGTCTTAAGTACTGCTTGTATATCTTTTATCATGATTTTATTAATTTTATGGTCATAGGTGAATGTACTTTGTTATAGGTTCTTTTTATTTTTGCTTCTTAATTTTTAACTTCTTTGCTTCTGTCTCTTAATGTCTAGTGGTACTTTTAATACTGTTAAATCTGTTAGTTATATCTCTTATATGTTGCCATTGTTTTTTCAGTGAATAGTTTGATTGGACTTGTAATCTTTCTGTTGATTTTTGGTATAAAAAAAGTTGAGTTTACTGAACTGTTTATTTATTCTTCTGCAGTAAAATTTATGCTATCATTTACTCAGTTCAGGAGGTAGTGTTAATTTTGTTATTGTTTAATAATAACATAAATCTAACCCATGTAGTATATGGGTCTACCTAAATTACTGGTATTGTATTTGTGGTTGTGTTTTATTCAAGGTTCTCTAAGTAAAGTTTAGAAATTGTGCAAGAAACTGGTGATTCCATTTGCAGTCCATTTTGTTGACAATATTTATTCCTAAATGTCAAGTAATTTTATTTTAAAAATTATATTCAATATTTTATCCATTTTTGTATTTGTTATAAAATATGAAAATCTTTGTTTTCTTTCATTTTATTTGTAATTATATCAACTGATTCTTCAACCAGGAAATCTGTCTATGTTTGTAATATCAAAAAATCTGTTTGTTGCTTTTTTTTATTTTAGTAGCATTTAATGTGTTGGTTCATCACTATTTTTTTTTTTACAGATTTATGTTTTTTAATTTATTATTATGTTTCATGTATTGTATCTGTTTCTTTAGCTGTTTTATACAACAGAAAGGCTTAAAAATTTAATTATAATTGAATTGGTCAATCTTCTTTTGTGTATTTTAGTAATTACATTCATCCATGGTGCTTGTAAGTCATTGTTTTAATTTATTTATTTATTATTCTACGTATTTGTGTTTGACATTTTGATATGGGGTCTTTTTTTAGATCATCAATTTTTCTCTATCAACTCTGTTGTTTTATTACTGATACACTTATCTGTAATTACAATTGCAATTACAATGAAATATAATTTATTGTCCATTTTAGAAATGATATCTTAGTTCTTGTTTTAGTAATTATTTATTTTGTCCATTTTGTAGCTATAAGCATTTGGGGCAATACTTAAGTCTGTTTTGCAATTAGTGTGATTTTATATGTAGTTTCATTTTTTTTTTCTATTTTTAATGGTGGTCTTTATTATTATTATCATTTGTGTTTATTTTTCTTCTATTAGTTTATTAATTTCTGTTGTAATTTTATTATTATTTGATCTTGTATTTATACAGTCAATGCATATTGCTTTCTATCATTTTAGTTTTTATATTTGATCTTGAAAAGTGGTTTTAATATCGCTTCTAGTATATCCTGTCTTGGAATTTGTGTTATTCAAAACAAGTTCCATGTTTTTATGTTTGTGGTTATATATGTAAAGATGTAGTTTGTACCTTTTATTTGTGAATTTTGTGAGCTTATTGCATAAAAGATTGATTTTATTTTTAACATAAATATAAGGGTGTTGAAAACTAGGCGGTTGGTAAAGTATAAAGCGAAGAGATCTTAGGATGAATGGGAAAGGAGAAGGGTTTATAGCAGAATTTTGTAAAAGAGATTGAACTAGGCTGGTTAGCCATATATTAATACACCCAAATTTTATTTATTTATCTCCTTTATTTTATTGCTATTTTTTTGTTGCATAACATCTTGTGTCCCAAAGGATAGTTGGCAACATGCTAAAAGTACATATAAAACTTTAAAAAAATATATACTACAACAATAAGTGGACACAAGAGAATTCAGTACCAGAACCCAGTACAGCTTTGCATTAGTAATTCATCTAAAATTTGGTGACACATATATGTTTATAGAGAAAGACAAAGATTGGGGTTCATAAAACAGCTGATTGAGGATGAAGTAAGTTTAATAGTAAATTAGAGTTAAAGTATTAACACAGAATAGACTGGAATAGTGAATGAAACCAAACCAGTCATTTGACTGAAAAAAAAAAACAGTTTTAAATTACAATAAAGAATGTTTGTTCACTTTCACAAACATCATCTTTGCAGGTATTGTACATGGCTGCTGTTACAACATACAACAATATAATAAATATATAAAAAGCATTTACTCAATTGAAAAATCCTCCCAACTTATTTTTTTACTGAGAAATAAATACTAATTGATATGGTTTTCTTTTTTGTTAAATAATCACTCCTTTGTATTAACTGTGTTACAACTTGTAATTCTATGAATAACTAGATCTTGACTCAATTTTTTTTACTGATTCAATATTTTATCCCAACAATATTAATTAACTTCCAATAATAAATAATTGTTTTTTTTATTACTCAAAGTGCAGGTTCTTCCAATCTACTATGTCCACCACTGATAACAGGCAAGCAAAGCAGAACTATAATTATGTTAAAAAAGTAGTGATGAAACAGTATTGTATTAACTAAAAGTGGTCAGCAGCCTATATTTGGTCAGCGTAAAATCACATTGTTAGCAGTCATCTGAACAGTAATGTGATAAAATGTTAAGTGATTACCACCCATCATTCAATTCGCCTTGGATATAAGGTAATAGAAGAAACGATCTTCATTAATCACATTCTGTTCCAAATTCAGTTCATGCGTAGACTGAGATTGTTTTGTAGGATGATTTACTATACTTTATATTGTGCCATTTGTATTTTTTAGACTCCATTGATGGTTATTAAATAAATTAATTATTCAATTTCTTATAGAAATTGTCTAGCTAGTAAAAAAAATCCTTCAGAACTTTGAACCTTCTGCAGGTATTCTTTACATAGTACTTGTCATACTTTACTGTGGGATAAATAAGAATGTTGTGAGATTTGTCACTACTCAGCTGAGGCTTATATTGCCAAGCAATCTAAATTATGTTTTCTTCTGCAACTTGTACCAGGGGATCAGCTGTCCATGAAAATGATGAAATTGAATTTTATGAGTAAATAATCAAACAAACATTTTGAGGTTTGGTTCTGTTGTATTAGAAAAACTTTCTTGGTATTTAAAATATGCAGCTGGAGCATTTTCATTATAATATCCATAAACAAAATTGATATATTTTAACTTTTTATTATAAAACTGAAAAGACTTTTAAAACTGGTTTCTGTGTGCTGTATTCTATTGTTTATATACATGGAAGAGTTTACAATATGTAAAACTTAATCATTAAACAGCTTCCAATTACAAATTTTTTAAGCATAACTTTCTCTTTGTATTATTTACATGTAATTTTGAATATGTAGGTGCTTTTTAATTTTTTTCTTTATAAAGTCAGCAACAGTGCAATTAAAATGTTATTTTTGGTTTTCTTTTTATTTATTTATTTTGTGTGATTCACTTTACTTCTTACAATCTTTTTATTGTTCATTAATTACTATATCACTGTATACCCACAGGGCTAGTTACATCTTTGTTTTTTTTTTTTTTATATAAACTGAATTCTTTTTTATTTTAATGGGTCATGTCTTAATTCACTGTTTTATACAAATTAGTTGGATATTTCATTTTTTTGGGAGAGGAAATTTTTTCAGTTATTCATTGTTAAACATTAAAATGTGCTTTTTAAGGGCAATAAAATCTTATAAATAATGAAAATATAAACCTGATGTAAATTTGTAAATTTATTGAGAAATAGTTATTAAAATGGAAGATTTCATCCATCTTAAATGAATTTCCAGAGTTTCTACGAGTAGTTTGAATCATTAATTTTGCTATAAAATTAGTGTAACAGTTATGCTAAAATTTTAGTTAAATCTTTCAGCAGCTATGACTCAAAAAAATGTTTTTGGATTTATGTTTACAACAAATTTTCCCTTTCATTTTATCACTAAAACACACACCAGAATTAATAAACTTTATATTTGTGTATAAGTTTATAATAATTTAAATGAGGACACAAAATTTGTTGACAATATTATTACCATTATTAGGAACATAGTTCAACAGAATTATTTTGAATTTAATAATGTATATTACACACAAGAGAATACTTTACCAATGGAATTCCCTTTGTTGGCTGTCATGTCCAAAATTTATTTACAAGAATTCAAAAGTAAAATAATTTATGGTATTACTCAAATACACAAAATTCTATTATGGGTTCGATATGTTGATGATGTTTTGGTTATCCTTAATCCTATTATAAATGACGAACATCTTATAATTTTGAAAAACCTCACTTCAATACTACAAGAAAAAGAAAATTGAGTAATGGGTAGAAACAGATTTCAACTGTTCTGATATCAATAATAATAATATCAGTTTATTGATAATTCAGTTTAAATTACTGACAATACAAATAGCACTAATAATTTTCATTTTTAAAGTTTTTAATATTTAACAGTTCAGTTTTTAATATATCCTTGATAGTTTTCTATTATTATTGCTGGGATAAGAAGGGTATAAAGCATAACTAACAATTTCTTAAGTGGTACACTACAACAGATGGGCTAAAAGTCAGTTTCTTCAGTTACTATAAAGAAAATTTATTAAAAAAAAAAGACAAAATATTTTATTATCATATATTTAATACACTCTAAAGAAAGTTTTCAAAATGTCACTCTTCTATCCTTGTGCTTCATGGCAACGTTTAACAACTGAATTAGATTTTTAATAAAGTCTTGCTGCATTTTGTATAATAAACAGAGTTCTAAATTGATTGCTTGAGGCGGTTCAGGTTATTTGGGTTTGAAGGAAATACTATGCCTTTGAAAAATTCCCAGAATATACAGTCACAAGGTGTTAAATCACAAGAACATGGTGGCCAATCATTTGGTCCTCAGAATCCTACATTTTAAAAAGAAAAGTTTATTGATGTAGTCTCTAACTTGAAGATCGTGGCAAATACATACCCCATCTTGCTGCCTACTGTAGGAACTGCTGATGTCAAACACAGAGTTATTTAATAAGTCAGAAACAACATCTCAGAATATGAATTGTCTGTAACACTTCCATAAAAGAAATAAAATCGAACACTCTTTTTTTATAATCCCACACCAAATATGAACATCGAGTATATTAAGTTCTTCTTCGTAATACTGTAAGGGTTTTCATCAAACATATAAGCACAATTACAAGTGTTTAACAAAACATTTGATTTCAAGCATGTTTTATCAGTCTGTGTCAACAATCAAGAGAAATCAACTCTGTTTCACAACAAAGAATACATTTTTCACAAAATTCCACTGTTTCGTCAAAATCATCTTCACAAAAGACATGTCATATACTTAGCTGACAGTACTTATAATTCAATTCCTTTAAAGTCTTTTATAAACTTGTTCTGAGTATTTCTGACTGATGTTTTGGGTGGTCTCTATTAATGTTACTGCAAGTTGTTTGTTTTCTAAAGTGTATGAGTTCTCTCTTAACTAGTTCTAGGCCAGATCATGGAGCATCTTCAATACCTCCAGTGTTTTCAAATTCTATTTTGGCTTAAGCAAATATTGACAGGTTGATAGTGGGAATTAGGAAATGGAATTCTTCCCAGATAGCATACCCTTATTTTTTTTCCATTGATATTGAAGCATTAAAACTTGTTTTGCATATTTAAATGCCAATGCATGTACAAAAATGAACTGAAAAACAACAGTAATAATTACATAAGCTGGCTATTATGTACTGGAAAACGAAATTTCTCACCTGTAACAATATGTTACGGAATTTAAACCTGCATGCTGCTGTCTGTATGTATTATTACTACTCTCTATCTCTCTATGTATGTATATATATATATTTAATTCTATTAAATAAACCATCTGGTACAGAACATTAAAATAAGACATACCTTACCTTAATTTTTTATTACTTTCGCCAGATCCCACATCCTCAGTCATGAATGAAATAATTCTGTTATTGTATAATAAAAATCTAGAAAGAAAAATAATAAAAAATGAAAATTGCGTATTAATTTACAAAAGTGCTGATATATATTGTGGTTTTTATAAGATTGTCTCCCTCAAGCATTGTTTTGGTTTATAAAACTGAAACTTTGTTTGTATTTATGCATGTAGTATTTTTCTAATATATTTAATTTTAGGTCATCTTTGTTACTTTCTAATATTTCTAAATTTTTGTTCAGAAATAGAATGTTTATTATTTATTAGATCATCTGCCGTATTATATAAACTCTAATTTATTACTTTTGTAATTCCTACAATGTTCAAGAAATCTAGTTTTAAAGGATCTATTCATTTTTCCTATATAAAAACCATAATGATTGTGATGGTGTTATTCTGAAAGTATATATTTATTAATTTATTCACCTATTTTAACTGCACATTTATTTTAGTCACAGAATTAATCGACTAATAAAATAAACATTATATTATTTTATGCTTGTTTGATAATTACTTGTGAAATGTTTTTATACAAAGTGCATTTGTATATTTTGTATGTTGGTATAGCTTTTTTCCAGCAACAGATTACCAATACGTATACCTGGTCAGAAATGTAAAGATGTAATTATTTACTCAGAAAAAAAATATTTTGGAATTAAGAATATAAAACCCGAGTACAGCACAGAACTTATCAAGAAACGACTTATTAGGAAAAAAGGTATGTAATAAAACATTTTCTCAACTTGTAATGTTTGAATAAAATCATTATTTTTCAGGTCGTATAGTTTAATATTAGCATATAGATCTCTTTCTTTAAACAAAAATAATAAAATATGTTCACTGAATTTTCTGACTAGTAATAACTTTGATGATTTATGTATATAAAAAATAAGTATATGTAACTACTCGGTTAGTTCTTTACAAAAGGAAATGGACTATAATGTAGCTATAATTGCCTACTATACAAATTTCAATCACCAGTCATTAAAAGCATGCAGCAAATCAAGCTGAAGCACATGTCTACACATGTCAAAGTGAGGCACATGTCTGCATTGATTGAATGTATTTATCTGCATAAGTTTTTAGATTAAAATTAATAGAAACTCCTTAACTGTTACAACACTAGATTAAATTTTACGAAATGCAGAAGATCCAGCTTTATTCTGATTGGCTTCTCAGCCATTATTTGGCTTTTTGAGCTAGCCTGGGTAGGAAAAAGAGTTGTTATTGGGATGATTCAGAGGCAAAGTCACTGACTAAAACAGTTACTTTGATGGCTAGTGGAAGGTGCCAGACATAGCTTCATAATTATTGGAAGATGCTGGCATGCTGTTACAGATGGTGCCAGAATATTGCAGAGACACAATTTCCATGGTATGTGTCCAAGAATTAAGAAATGCAGGATAAGAAAAGGAGGAAGGTAGAAGAAAAAGACTGCCCCCCATAGAGGATTGACTTTTATCAGGCTATTTACCATTGTGTCTAAGAACACCAAAATGCTCTTAGTAAAAAGATAATGTGTTCTGGTGTTGAGCATTTTCAGTTTTTATGGAGTATTGCGAAAAAGGTTTGTGCTTTACAAGTGTTTTTGTTAATTTATATTAATTATATCTCCGTTTTATGGATCCTACAAATTATGTACAATAAAAACTTATACATACAATATACTACATACTTATACGATAAAAACTTATAGATAATTGATCAATGGAAAATTATTCTAACACATTTTTCCATTACAAATTATTAAAATTTTTTATATTAATGAAATTAGTATGATCATGAGCTCATACAGTATGTGATGAAGCCCCTACATGTTTTATGAAGATTGCCCACAGACTACAGGTTACTGAATTTGTATTAATAATAAGTATCCAGATTAGGTCCATCATAGTTAGTACATTATGGTTAATCTTATATTAGCTCTGATCATTAAAGATTAATCAAAGAATAACATTTTAATACTACCTATAAAAACTATTATACAGACTGCAGAAACTTTTCTGTGCTATAAAGACTATAACTGGGCCATACAAACTATTACAGGGTGCACAATATTTTGATAGGTATTCCTAAAATCAATATAAGAAAAAAATGAACATAGATCTAGAAATGTTGTTTAATCTGTCTGTCTGTTGTTTTTGAGTTTTTGAAATAAAAATTTATATCTTCAGAACATATTGTGCTATTTTAATGAAATTTTAGATTCTGTTTAAACTAATATTCTCTGCAAAATAAGTACATAAGTATGAAAATCTTATGTTCACCAATTTCAAAATGGTAACTATCTTAATTTTTCATTCTGCAGTTGCTCAAGAAATATTGATAAATATAATATAAAGTTTTATGGCTTTCATTATATGAAAAACGTCATATTTTTTTTTCAAATAGGATTAAAACAGTTGAGTTATAATTGAAAAAGTTAGCATAAGTCTATGCTTAAATTAAAAATAATTTCACCACAGTTTTTATTTACCCCACTACATGATAATAGTAATCACTGTCACCTGAGTTGTAGATGTTCAAATGCCACTAAACCAGTGATTTTTTACAAAAACAAATCCCAAAAAATCTATAAATTAAACATGAAATCCTAGCAGTGGAATATAATTATTTATAAAAATTAATTATAAATTACTCACCATTAAGCATTAAATATATATATATTCTTTTTCTTTGTTATGGTCTTTCAAAAAGATCTCTGATTCATCAGAACATATTAAAATATAAATTAATGTATTAAAACCATATCTGAAAAATTAGAATATAGAAAGCTATGTTTATTAGCCATCAACATAAAATGAACCATTTTACAGCTATTAAAATCTCTGGCAAATAATAGATTTATTCTTTTTTTATATCATACTTTGAATAATTTAAATTAAATGTATTATTTCATTTATTTATTAATTCATATTTTTATATTAATTTATTTTACATTGCTGTGTTTTTTATAAATGAATTTTCTAGAGAATAAGAAATATAAATGTATTATTTACTGCTAGTTTTTTGGACGTTGTTCTAAACTTGAAAATGTATGTTTATTATTTCTAATATGATACCTTGATTAATTTTTTTAAAATTTATTTATATTTGTATGTATGCTTATAAATTTTCTTAAAATCAGTTTTTTTGAATTACTATTAGGCATTCATTCCTATGTAAAACCTTTTACAATATTGCTTTCCACATTCTGTTTTATGATAGAATTTTAAATGCTCTGATGAAGTAGAGATCTCTGCAAATGCACTTTATAATGGGAAAAGAAAAACATATGTAGTAAGCAGTAAGTAAATGATTTTAATTTTTTTACTTTATGCCTTACATACTCTGTCCCCCCCTCTCTCTCTGCACATGTGTGTGTGTGTGGATGTGTGGATGTGTGTGTGTGTGTGTGTGTGTGTGTGTGTGTGTGTGTGTGTGTGTGTGTGTGTGTGTGTGTGTGTGTGTGTGTGTGTGTGTGTGTGTGTGTGTGTGTGTGTGTGTGTGTGTGTGTGTGTGTGAGTAATTTTTTGTACATTAAAAATATAGATTAGCAGGCATAATTGATGTGTTGAAACTGGTTGACATTACTACCACAGTTCACAGACGGATACAAATTTACTTCAAGTTATGGTCATTAGTAATCACTAATAGTAATAGCAAAATAAATACTACCGATAGAGGAAATATTTAGACAGTTTATATTATCATGAAATTGGTAAGTATTAGGACTTATTAATAGACATTGAAATTAAATTGAAAGAAGTTTTTATGTTGTAATAGTTTAGTTGTGTTTTAATTATTTAAGTCCATTACATTCAGTATAAAATAACATATCATATGATTGTAGCAGTCAGTAGGAAAAACCACAGAAAAAATATATCCAGAAATACAATTCATATTGTATCAATATTTTATTGAATTGTATTAACACATTTCAATCTCCCATTTTAAGTAATCTAAACTTCTTATTCTCTCTATCCTGATGTTACTGGAATCCCATCACAAATACTACATAATAATATTGCATATAAAAGTGTATAAACTGAAGACAAATGAAAATCCAATACAAAAGATGACATAAACACATTACATAGTGAGCCCTGTCATTTGTTCTGTCTCAAAATTTAGTTGATTTTTTATTTATTTGCAATTAGTGGAAGTACAATCTTTATTTTTGTTTATTTAAAAAAAAATTACATTTGCTTATAATATTTTTAATCCTTATTGTTTTAGAGCTTCGGTGTCTATTAAAATGTATGAAACAGCCAAGTGCTATCATCAGCAGTTTGGTGTCTATTGCAAGTACAAATTCAAGTTTGAAATACACTACAATACGCAATGACTTCAAACAAACAGATGTGATGAAAGAAATTTTAATAGGATCTTTACCGTTCTCTGAATTTATTAATTATGTAAGTAATCTCTCATACCTTCAAAGCTGAGTTATTTTACATAAACATATATATGTTACATAATAAGACTGTACAGTTTTGTTCAGAGTCTTTTAATTTTGTAGTCACTACCATATTCAATAACAGAATGTGTATGAGAATCAACAATTTTGAAAGTAATCATTGAAAAGAATGATTCCTGGTTGCTTTAAGATGTATTAATTTTAAAATAGAAATGTAATTGCACATGTGATGTTTATTTCAATTAAAGTTTCTTTGTATAAACATAATTTATTATAAGTTTTCTGTCTTTTAAGATTTCTAAAATCTAAGGATTCAAAACGTGTTAATAAATTAACAGAAATAAAATAAAAGTCATTAATTCAGTAATGTACAAAATACATCCTTAAAAATACTTTTTTTTATTTAACCGACTCTACCTCAAAATACGTTGAGTTTTGCTAACAGAGCATCTTTTAACATTAATTTGTATAGCTCCTTCAGTCAAGTTGCAGGTGGATGGTCATAGTTTCAGGTGAGTCGTAGTTACAGGTGAGCTAACTTTTGGAAACACAATTCCATATATCTTAAAAGTAGGACTTTTAAGATTCTTTAAAAAGCATTATCATATTTTGTTATGCTGATTAATGAATTAACTCTTTGGATACAAACTCAAATGACCAGTTGTAGATAGTTTTTGTATTTGTAATTGACTGCACATCATTCCTGATAAATTTATACATGTTTATCTTTCCATATCTTCCTACTTGTCATCCTAATATCGTAAATAAAAAGATTTTAACATCTGATATAACAAGCTTTCAAGTGCATAAGAAAAGATAAAAATAAAATACTTAACCTGTTAGACCTTGATGAAAAACAATGAAGAAAGGGCACTAGGAAAGTTTTGCAATGAAAGTTTATTTTTTTATTTTTCTAAATAATTTCCTCCTCACATTACACACATCCTCATCCTTTGAAACTAGTCTTCAAAGAAACCTCCCATGTTTTGTTGGAGATCTGGGCACACTCATCTTCCCAAGCCCTTAAGAGGTCATCATTGCTTACAAATGCCTCCCTTTCAGTCTGTTTTCAGACTAAGGAAACAGTACAAGGTCACTTGCAGGAAGATGAAGACTGTAGAGAGGGTGCTCTAACAGTTTTATTCCATTGCTGGTCAAATACTCAGAGCAGACTTTGGAGCGGTGCACTGGATTGTTATTGTGGTGAAGAAATCATGTGTTCATCCTTGAGTTTAGGTGTAGCTTCTTGAGAGCTTCGACAACTTTAGGCAGGCATTCCTGGTTACACTGTTTCCCTGTAACTGTCTTCTGAGTTTGCAAAACAGTTCACTCTAAAACTCCTCTCACACTAAAAAATATGGCCACCATTCTCTTCTTCACTGATCTGAATTTTTGAACAGCCACAGGAGGGGGTCCCATCACCTTCGAACACCCACACTTCATTCTGTGCTTGGCAGGGACATTTTAATAGTGCAGCCATGTTTCATCAGCTGTCGCAATACTGTTCACAAAGGGAATTTCAAAATTTTCAGCATTTCATGGTACCATGAAACATGATGTACCATCTATCTGATCATCGATCAAGTTATGCGTCATCCAAAGGTTACAAAGCTTTCTAACTTGAAAGTGATCTTGCAAAATATCACGAACTGCTGATGCATTAATGCCAATGGACACCTTTATTTGGTGAAAGGTAACATTCCTATCTGTCTCAAGCATTTTTTGTACTGCATAATTTTTCACTTTTACTTTGTAAACAACACCATCCATTATCACTATTATCTCCTGGCAAAAATATAGGTCTGACCTCTCTTCATTCAAATATTAAGTATTCTGTTTAATCTATCTGTGAATGAAAATTACCTACATGGATCTACTGTATAATTCCCAATTATACAATTTAATAATTCAAATACGAATTAGGTAACGGCCCAGAAAAGACTGTCAGAATTTAATGGACCATAATTACCATTATGACCACAATTACTTTCTTCATTTGTACGGTTTAACATTTTGCATAATTAAACCAGAAAAAAATTTATCTTAAATTCATTAAAATGGAACTTACATATTAGTAAATGTAACGCCTAAATTCAACTACTATTGTTTCTTCAGAATTAGATTACGTTATGTATTAAAATAAAACCATCAGTTGAAATTCACAGATATTAAAACAAAACATTTTGTTCTTTTAGAATCTACTGCCACATAATCCTTTACAGCGTAATCATAATGTATGGATTTCATTTTTATTAATTTTCATTACAATGGTTTACAGTTTTGTGATTGTTGTCTGGATGCCGAGTATATTTAATATTAATCCACTGATTGACTATTCAAGAAATATTTGTTTCATTAAAATATTTACCCTTAATCAATATTTTTTTATAAGCTTCTAAATCCTGAACCTTCTTCATCACTCTTGTCACCAAAATACAGTATATTGAACATCTTCAATCGCTTTTACCTCATCCGACTGGAGAAAACTTGATTCCTGGTGTACAGTCTTGTTCTACCATCATCTCTCCCTTATTCCCACTACAGAATCTTCTCCCCTTTAAATTCTGGCAATTAGTAACTTCCTTTCAAACACTTAGCCTTTACAGAGGGTTTGGTTTTACTCAATCAACTGAGATCTCAGTGTGATGATAAACAGAAAATATTATGTATAAAATGTTTCTATCACATGCCTTTTTTTACTTTTATGCCATTTAGAAATATTTCCATCGGTCTTTGTGGGTATAAAATCATATGGGCCAATACAGCATACCGTTACGGTTAACACAGCTATCTAAACTTGGAAGTCAGTGCTCCTTGAGACTATCTCAACATGAAATCACTATGATATTTAGTCACTAATCCAACATCAGTTATGAACGTTAATTATCCAATGGGCCATCAGAACGATTGTCGTTTTCTTCCGTGTTCTCCTTCCTTTATTCTTCATCTTTTCTTCAGTGAATGGGTACTGTGAAACTGTGTCTGCTTTCGCTCACACTCTGTGGTGCTACACTATAATAACTGCAAGGCAGGTTCTTTATCAGTTGTTCTTTGGTGGTTGGGTTTCAATTAATCACACATCTCAGGAATGGTCAAACTGAGAATGTACAAGACTACACTTCATTTACACTCATGCATATCATCCTCATTCATCCTCTGAAGTATTACCTAAACGGTAGTTACTGGAGGCTAAATAGGAAAAAAGAGAGAGGTTCTTTATCAGTATGACTCGGCCTTTAGGTTGCTACAGACTGCACAATAACCAAAGTTCTATTGGGTAGAAGGTGTGACTCCTACTTATCCTAAAACTTAGACATTAATCGAACCACAGCTACTGTACTTCAGGTGTATTATGTTTTCTCTACATAATGTTGAATCACTTGCTTTATTTATTTCTTTGTGAATCCTGAAGTTTTATTTTAATTTTAAAAAAATTTCTTGACTGGTAATATTTTTTTTTTAATTCAAAAAACTTAAACAGCAAATGTATCTCTTATTTATTTATTTTAACACATTCAGTTAATCTTCATCAACTTTATTACATTTTATAAATAATTAAGCTTTTATGAAAAAAGTTTGTCACTCCTGTGATCATCACGAGTAAAAATCAGAATATAAAAGAAGACATCATACAATCTTCATACTACTTAAGGGAGTATGAATTCCTCTTGTTAGTTGTTCCCATTTTTTACACCTTGATCAGATGAGGAAAGAAGATAATCCTGTGTTCAATCTTGTATTGTTGACAGGAAAGGCTCTTTGAACCTTACTACATACTCAAAGTAACCTGCTGCACCCCACCCCTACCTCTATAACTTCATTGTTATCACTTATTCCTTAAATACAGTTCAAGTAGTAACTTTGGGGCGGATCCTTTTTAATCATCATTTTATATTATATTTAGAAAATATCTGGTTATTTTACTACTACTTCCATAGTTAGAACCAAACTTTTTGTTGCTAAAAATTGTTAATAATACAACATTATACAAAACCGGTAAAGAAAGAATGTTGCTGGAAAGGTACAGTTTATAAAATATTAAACTGAATAAAAGATATAGAATTAGAATAGTGTGTTTCATTAAAAGAGAATTGTTTAAAGTAAAAAGAAAAAGATTATAAAACTACTAATCTCAAAAAAGTAGTAGATTTTGACTAGAAGTAGGTGTTGACTAGTTGAACTAGAAACAACTGTGACTAACTTTATTTACCTAGAGGTAGTCTTAGAGTCTTACTTGCATTCAAAAATACCTTATTTTGTGCAAAACATTCATCCTCTTAAGAAAAGAGTAAGTGTGACGTAAGTATATAAACATTATTGTTTATTTTTTACCTTAACATTATAATTTCTTGTGAAATAAAGTTAAGGTAAAAATTGAAACTTTAAGAAACACATGTGCATGCCCATAAACAGTTTAAATGACAGAAAAAAGAATATAATAATAAGTATTCTAAAACCAAAAAACATAATAAAAATGCTTCCGATTAAATAGAAACATAACTAATCTAAAAAAATAACCAAAAACATAGATAAACATCAATAGGATCAGTAATCTCAATAATCAGAATTATAATATTTATTTTTATTATATGAGAAACACTAATATTTAAACGAATTACAATTTTTTTAAATAATCAATGAACTGATGTCTTAATTTTTTTATTAATTCATATTATTTTTACATCTTTGTATTATACAATGCTTTAAATAAATGACATAATATTTAACCTATGTACTAATAAAAACCAGCATTAATTAGTTTAGTATCTCATCTGTTTCAGAAAGAAACAGGAGAGAAGATTATTTTAAAGTCTATTAAAAAACTCGACCTTGAATTGATCATTGCAAGTATGTGTCTGCTTCCGATAGAGTATCTCCGTAATATCGGGCATGAAGAAGGAGGCCGCTTATTCATTACAAGTAACTGACTGCCATATTGATAAGATAAGCCATCGTATTTATAACTAAATATTTCTTGAAGAATTCAGTGGATCAGTTTTATATGAATGTGTTTAATGGGCCTTTCTTAATAACATTTCTTTTCTTAATGGGTCTTTCTAAGTGACTTGAAATCACTTGAATTCTTCCATAAGTTAAAATATATAACTTTCAGGAGAAGTTGTTAAAACTTAAAAATATCAGAATTTTATTTTAATTTCTTACATCTCTGTAACGAATAGCATTATTTACTATGATTTGATTCAGATGTAAATGACTGTTTTCTATTGCATAGGAATTGGAAACATTGTACCAGTCAGTCCTCTAAAGAGCAACGAGAAGGTATATAATTTTCTAATGCGTTAAAAACAAGGGGTAGTATTGTAGTTTAATGTCATTATAATGATAAATAGGACCAATATTATGTATTTTAATTTTCTTTTACTATATAACATAATGTAAACATAAACACTAACAACGAATTAAGTTTATTCTATCCATCTTGCAAGAAACAGAGGAACATGATGTTCTGAGTTTTGAGTATTCTGAATTCAGATTTGTCCATCAGGAAATCATTTTATATATACTATTTCACTCTAAAACATATTAAAATGGCATGACAGTTGAACAGAAAGCGATACTCCATTTACGCTAAGAAAGTAACTTTTTAAAACTTTCTCAATAAAAATGTTTTTTACTTCTACATGGGCCGGTTGATTTCCACATAGCCATCCTGAAAATTTAGGCATTTATCATTATGTGTTACAAGTCATATATCAGATTCATCTTTCTCTACTGCCCATTGATTCAGAAATATAGTAACTACTTCCTTTAGTTCATCTTTTATGAAGCGTACCTGTCCAGTGTGTTCTTCAATTTCATAAAAGTTGTAGGGTGGATGATGAAAAACACTGTTACAAACATTCAAGGAGTCATGTTGTTTGGCTTTGCTTTCTACTGATCGTTAAGTGTGAATAGAACATAGGTCGCACAAAGTTTTTCACAGATGTCTGATTCTGCCTGATGAATTTGCCAGCATAGTACATTAAAAAGAAAGCTGAGCATTGAGACAGCCGGTACCGGGTTTGTTCACCATCATGGATGTTCTTCCTTCTTACATTGAACCATCAGACGACAATGGTTTACATGATCGTTGCGCTTTGATTCATCTAAAACACTCCATAAACTTTCTTAATCTATCGAAGAATCTCATGAAATCATGTATTTTTGCCTTTAGAAACTGACTAACAGACCTGCTTCATGCAACATAAGATTTCAGTATTATTGTTTATGTCACGCTCAATTTTATTGACAAAAAAACACTACTTTATCTGTATTTCTATTGTTTAAAAAGCATGGGAGTCCTGTGTAAGATGGTAAACTGCATTCCTTTAAACCTGATTATTCTGTAACACATCTCAAATGTCTCAAGGTGTAGCATTCAAAAGACTGAAGGGTATGTTCTAAGGTAAAATGCTATGGCCTAAGCCATATTTAATAAAGTGGTTTTGTAGATTATCAATTGAGAACATTAGGCACAGTTTCGCCTCACATTTTTGACATATGTTAGTGCATAATATCCAAAACATGTAATGAGCATAATGCTCATAAGCTGCTAGTGCCACTTAAAATTGAAATGAAAACAAAATTCTGAAGTTTGAAATGAATTTCTCTTATGGAGTATGATAAATATTACTGAGACTATCAGACATTCAGTTGTCATTGACAGACAGAAGCAAATTATAAATAGTTACAGACACAGATATTACTATCTATACAAAGTTCAGAATTCATAGAACTGAGAGAAAGAGAACAATTCTTTTACTATGCTGATAGAGTGCAGACAGGCCCAACAGACTCTTTAAACCCACTATTGGTGAAAATTGGTACATATTAAGATATATAGCCAGTAGCTTTCATTCATTGAGTTTGCTTCTGTTAGTATTTCACAAATCATTATTGTTTTGTATTATAAATCTTGTCAAAAGATACTGTGTACATCAAAATATACATCTTGTCAAATATACTACATGTATTTAGCGCATATACTACTGTAGCTGCAGCACTATGATAGGTATGAGGATACCTAGGCTGGATGACTGTAGTGCATGTTCAGGCCACAGACAAGAGCAAAATAGCTAAACTATTATTCATGATTAATAAAAATTATATTATACAAAATTATATTATATTATACAAATATTTTTTTCAGCTCAATTATCAGTTAAAGTCGATTGTCTAGTACTTGTAACAGTTATAAAACACCATAAAATTTGAAATGCAATGCATATTGTTACAATGGAATGTAATGCAGAAGTTTAAGTTTAATGAAGTATTAATACAAGGGATATTCACAGTAAACATACAATAGCTGGATGGAAAATTTTATTTATTGAAACCTGACATTGCATATGTTTAGCTCATAATTATTTTTATTTTTTTTTAATTTAGTCACGACAGACCTCAATAATTTTGATGTGCCTAGAAACAAGTTTCTTCTCTTAACTAAGTAATCTGCTCTCTTGACTAAGTAATCACTACACCTTGAACATTACTGTAGTCATGAAAAGTTTTTTCAGTTGGACATGCTTTCAGCTTTGTAAATGAGTGACAGAAGTGAGGTTTTTGGGGAGGACTAAGTAGGCAAAGGATAGGCCAGATTTTCCTAGTTCAAAAGGGCCGTAGCAGTTTCTGTTATGTGATTAGCACACAGACGTGCATTATCATCCGGTTTTTGTGTGACAGCATACCTCACCATTAGTTTTAGATTGCCTGTTAGTTTTTCAGCATTTCACAGTGAGTACCAACATTTATTGTATCTGTTCAAGGCAGAAAGTCCACAAAGAGTATCTCATTCCAGAAGATGATTGCTGTGATTTGCAAAGTCTTATGTTCTTTTCATTTATAGAAAGATTTTTATCATAAATGAAATCTCTTTTCATTTACGAAATCTTTTCCTATTTTAAATTTGTAACACCATTTTTCCATATTTTGCCTATTCTTAACTTTATCAGAAATAGAAACAAGTATGTGATAATTTCAGAAAAATTATCCTTTCATCCTAAAGAATCAATCATTGAATGTACCTTCTCCTTTGTGGGATTTGAATTTTACATGATGACCATTTTAAAGATATGCTACAAACACAATAGGGCTATGACAAACTTGGTAAACTACCATGTCATACTTAAACATATCAGACCCAGCAATCAACTGTGAAAAAGTAATATCCCTTGAATTTCTTACTGATTTTAAATCTTTATTTTCAGAACAACTTCTGTATTTATAAATAAATAAAATATAATTATACTTAACACAATTACTGTTACACAGTGAGCAAATGAGCAAGTGTAAGCAAGTTTTAAATGATTTGTTGTTATGACATATCATTAAAAACTGTTTCTGCTACTTTATAGTGGAGAAATTGTTTCTAATGTTTTTGAGGGCTATTTTTTAATTAAATCTACAATTTTACTGCCAATTCTGTCTTTTTCAGTTACTTTCTATTTTTTAATTATTTAGATATATTATTTGGGAAATATAGATTATAAGAGAAAATTTATTTTACGTTTGTGAATCTATTTTAGTTAATTGTTTCCATAAATTTTTTACTGTTTCCATAAGCAAGTATACATTTTGTGAATAATTACTTTGTATATGAATGGTTTTTGAAGAGGTTTCTCCACCAATTATATTTTCTAGTGGAAAAATGAAATTTCAATGATGGTAGCTTTTATAAAAATGCACACACACATGCGCGCACTATATATATATATATATATTTGGTCATAGTACTTAGCACTAAAATCTGTTACTACATATTCTATAACACATAGCATTAATAGTATCACAGAAATTTTAAAATTAGATTTAGTATGAATTAAAATGATTTTCCTTTAAGAATTGTTGTGTGCCATTCACAACATCATTTTTAGTTGTTATTGTTTATTTTGAAAGGAAGATTTGTCCTTTTCTGTTTGTAACTTTTAATTTCTTTTTCTTCATTTGAATTATTTAATTTTTGAATAGAGATCCTTTTTGATATTTATATTAAAGAAATATTGTGATCCATTTAATCAGAAAACATTTAACTAATATTGTTGTTGGGTAGACTCAATGAATTTAAAGCAATCCTCTGAATTTTTCATCCAATTCAATGGAAAACTCCCTTTCTGGACTGATAGTTATTATTAATTTTAGGGATTAGAGATTTCATATAATTATTTTTTACAGAAAATTTAAAGAAGCGATAATACAAATTAATGTGTAGAATGTATTTTGTTCTTACAAATTCAGCTTTTTTCATATATAATTATTGTATATGCATGTACTTTGTTATGTGAACTAGAAGATATAAATTAAAAGAAAAAAGTTTCAGTATATGCAATATATACACTAAAAATGGAACAGCAATGATTACATTAATTTCTTTTGACACTCTTTAAATAGTGAAATCTGCTGAATCAATTTGGACTAACACTATTCTTTCCAGAACCACTAAAGACTTCCTGTACAGATGCTGTTAATAATTTTTGGAGTCATTTTAAAATATTCTAAACAAAAATAAATGGTTTGTTTCAGATGTTTCTCTGGAAATGTCATCACAGTGTCTTAAAAATATATTCAGTAAATTTGGACAAGTGGTTAAATTACTCATTGCCCAGGTTGAATCTCAGGAAACGGCTTGTATATATGTCATGTATAGAAGAAGTGTAAGTATCTCTTTGTAGACTACTTTTTAATCAGAGATTTATCAGTTATCATTACCAAACTGTTTTGTTTATTTATTCCAACAAATGTTTACAGACTTCATCTCTTCAGCAAAACTTATTTACATTAATATGTAAAAATACCCTAAGGAAAAAACTTTTTTTGCAAAAAAACATAGAAAGTCATATTAATATAATAAAAAATTACTCTATAATTATATTAATGATGCCCATACATTTAATTATTTTAACAATCTTTAAAATACTAAAAAACACAAAAACACACACATCTCCAATGGAGTTATCACTTGCAATGCACCTATATATACATGTAGAGCTCAACTTAAAAGAGGGTCTATCTCTTAGTTCAGTCTATAAATAATAATTTATTGGCAGACACTTCATAATAATTAACAGAAAGTTTTGAAAATGATGTCCATCATCCATTTCTATAGACTTGTCAACATGTTTGACCATGCTCCTGACTACTCTTGTTAGGCTATACCCTGCCTACTTCCAGGATAGCATTGATATTGTCTTCAATTGCTGCAGGATGTTTGGATTACTCCTATAAATGATTTCTTTTAATTAACCCCACAGAAAGAAGTCTGGACTAGTCAGATCAGGGGATCATGGTGGCCACATTCCTTTAGAAATGATTCTTCCACCGAAAAAATCCTGTAGCATCTCCGTAATAGAGTGAGCTGTATGGCAAGTGACAGTGTCCTGTTGCAGCCAGCAGTCACGCTCATCCTCTTACAGTAAGGCTATGAACTGTTGGATAATTTCTTAATAGATGGCAGCATCCACAGTTTTTTCAAAAAACAAGGGTCCTATTATTCATCACCTTGAAATTGCACACCATATGCCTATTTTTTGTGGGTGTAGAGAAGATTTGAAGAAAATGTGCAAGATTTCAGTACCACAGGTCCAGTAGTTCTGACTATTAACATACTTATTAAGGTGAAACCACACTTCATTTGTGAAAAATGTATGATCTAAAATGTCAATGTTGCCTCTAATGAAGTTCTTGAATCGTTAACAGTAATGAACTCTTTTAACATAATCAGCATCAGTTAGCTAATGGAAAAGCTGCATGCGATATGGATAACATTTCAGCATTCTCCTCATTGCATTGTGGCTGAACCTAGTGAAATGTTCTTTTCCCGGCTTGGTCTCCGCAAAGATTTATGAGGAGATCTTGTAACTGCTGCTTTAATGTCCTGTATGACCTGCATCTTTAAAACTGACCTGTGTCAGGCATGTTTCTGCTCTAATATTGAACTTGTTTCACAAAATTTTTTAACTAAGTTCTAAATAACACTTTTCACTGGTGCTTCCTTTTAAAATTTCTGTCTGAACTTTCACTGACACAACACGAGATTTCACCTCTAAATAAGTTTTCATCATGAATACATGTTCTTCAACAGTTAACCCCATTTTAACAAACAACAATACATGATTACACAACCTTGTTCAAAATCCAATGCTTGACACAGACTGGCAATACTGTGCAGGCAAGAAACAGTCCTCCCCACTCCAGCACCAGTTGTACCAACATCTTCCAAATTATTTTACCCATCTCACAGCAGTATGTGCATTTTAACAAAAATATATTTAAAAAAATGTATATCTAGTATAAGCTACTGAGTTATGGGGCCTCCTTTAAGTTGAACACTCTATATATGAGATCTGTGTTTGATATGGATTGAATATGCAGCTGCAGTACTATTTTATGCATAATGACAATAAATTTACCTTGTTACCACATATTTATCAGATTTTGTTCCATTTTTATTGAACAATAAAAGATTCAAAATATACAAAATAACTTCAACTTTTAAATACTTTTTCATGCATAATGCTGACCTGCATGTAAAACAATCTTATCAGTTCTGAAGGATAGTGTCTGCTTTGATTTCTCAATAAAAAAGGTCTCAATGCTGGGCTTGTAGCATTAACAGTGAAGGAAATGTAAATCAAGTAGAACCATGCATTTAAAAATGCTAAACATTTTGTATTGCTATGCATTTTCATCATATTCTTGATGAAGAGTAGAAGGACTTTGTTGTACACATGAATGAAAAAATCTAAACAAACTGATTCTTCATGATTAAAGTTCTTGCCATGAAATTTTCAGATATACGAGGGTTTTTTTTCAAGATCCGATCGGTCGCGAAATAAAAATCCGCGCAAAAATCGGATGAACCTTTGCGCATATGTGTTGCGCAGCGTCTCTAGTATAGCCTTCAATCACGCCGCGTCACTTCGTTTAGTTCTGAACACGTAACTAGCTGGTAAACATGTCTACAACAATAGCATCTCCCGCCAAGTGTGAAGTGCGTGTGGTAATTCGCTTTTTTCAGGCTGAGGGGTGTAATGCAGCTGAAATTCATCGACGAATAAGAAATGTGTACGGTGAAACTTCAATGAGTGACAGCAAAGTGCGACAATGGTACAGGATCTTTAAACCAGGACGTACAGATGTTCATGATGCAGGCGGTCAGGGAAGGAAGCGAGTGTCAACCGATGATCTCGTTGAGCGAGTGGATGAGGCAATTCGAGTAAATCGTCGGTTCACAATTTCTGTATTGAGTGATTCGTTTCCTGAAATTTTAAGGTCAGCTCTCTACACCATTGTGAGTAAGAGACTTCAGTATTGCAAACTGTGTGCGAGATGGGTTCCCAAGATGCTGTCCGACCATCACAAAACAATGAGAATGGACCTCCCTAACGTTTCTCCAGCGCTACCACAATGAAGGAGAAGATTTTTTGAACAAAATTGTCACAGGGGACGAGACATGGGTCCATTTCGAAACTGAAGAAACAAAAGAACAATCCAAACGGTGGATGCATTCTCATTCTCCCAGTAAACCAAAGAAGTTCAAGCGAACCTTCTCCAACAGAAAGTATATGGCTACTGTGTTCTGGGACCTAAATGGAGTTCTCTTGGTGGAATTCGTGGAACGTGGCACGACCATCACTGCAGTCTCATACTGTGTGACTCTTCAACGTCTACGAAGGGCGATTCAGAATAAGCGGAGAGGAATGTTGACATCAGGAATTGTCTTTCTCCATGACAATGCTCGGCCGCACACTGCAGCTGTAACAAAGAAGCTCCTGCAGCGTTTTCGTTGGGAAATGTTTGATCACCCACCATACAGCCCGGACTTGGCTCCATTCGATTTTCACCTCTTTGCTCACATGAAACGCTGTCTAGGAGGACAACATTTTGGCACAGACATCGATCTGCAGACCAGCGTAGAAACATGGCTGAAAACACAGGTGGCTCCGTTCTATGACGAGGGTATTGGAAAGTTGGTACCACGCTACGACAAATGTCTAAATCGGAGTGGCGACTATGTAGAGAAATAGCGTAACTATGTAAATACAAATAAATATGTTACAAATAATTTTTTTTTTTTTTCACTGTGGTTTTAATTTCGTGACCGATCGGACTTTGAAAAAAAATAACCCTCGTATTAGAATATAGTGTACAAAGTTTTTACAAAAGTTAGGCTGCTGTACAATTTACATAAGATGAATTCCAAAAGTATCAACTCCTATGTTCTGAAATTAAGGGTAGCAATCACATATGCATTTCTGGACTCTTACAAAGTAGAAAGATGGAACATTTTTTATTTATTTATCATGACTGTTGATGAGTCGTGGATTTATTATTTAATATAAGTCAAGGATACCGATAATTGAAGGAGAACAAGAAAGTGAAAAAAAACAACAAAAACTCATGTACAGGCAATAGATTTTTACACTCAGATGTAAAAAAAGTGTTCCTCGATAAGAAAAGTGCTTAGAAAACTGCAGTGACTAGAAAAACAGGATATGTTCAAGGAGTGTTCGATAAGTTCATGCAAAGCCAAGAGACGGCGCTTGTATAACATTTCTAGGTCTTTTTTAATATTCTGGTCTGAAAATATTCTAGTGAATCAGCTCTGTCAATTAGAACAGTTTACAAGTGGTTCGGTTATTTTTGGATCGATCATATGAATAGAAACGATGCCAAATATGTTCCAAATGGCCTGTTGAGGTTACAGCTCAGATAGTATTGAAGAAATCCACAACACGGTGATGAAAGATAGAAGATTGAAAGCGAGTGAGGTCGCTTAGACAATAGGCATCTCAAATAGATGGATGCTTCATATTTTCCATGAATATTTACATATGCAAAAACTGTCCCCGAGAGATGGATTTCTCGATCACTCAATCGATCAAAAGCGCATACGAGAAAACATCTCTAAGCACCGTTTAGAGCTTGTTCTTCGTAATAGAAAAACTTTTTGCACCGTTTCATAACAGTCAATAAAACTTGATTCACCATTAGCTAACGATAGCTTTTAGAAATCGGAAGATGCAAAGTAAGGAAAATGCCGATGGCCAAAGCCATTTTAATAAAAAACTATACGAGTAAGATTTTTTCTACGAAAACTATTTTTCGTAGTTCTCAATTACTACTTCGACTTTTATCGTGCAACCCAAAATAAAAAGCGGTCTTTGGACGATCTTACAGGCAGAGTTGCCGCCTCGCAGAGCCGCGATGAAGAAGCAGGGATCCTGTGGGTATCTAGAAGGTGTTGGTATAGTGCTGTAGGTGGAACCGGGTTGGCGGCCGATATATTTTCCACGGTACTTAACCGAGATAGTAAGGGTGAAAGATATGGAAAGGGAGACGGTAGAGTAAAGGGACGATCGATTCTCACAGGGACAACCCCTAACAGAGGTGTTCTTGTCCGAGATGTCCGCACAACTCTAAGTTCTGCTTCTGTAGTGAGAAATTTTGAAGAAGTTGACGATCGGGAAGTAATGCGATGGAATAAATACGGTAAATTGTTAAAAATAAAACCTTCAAATAATTACTACGTAAGTATTTCTATTTAAATATAAACCATTTTATTTTATTTAGATCTGCTAATAGATTTTTTTTTGTCTTTTTGTTTAGATATCTGCTTTGAAGTTCTTAGAAGCTCACCATAGAAAGATCTATTTCGGAAAAGCGATGAAAGCTTATCGTAGCGTACCCAGTCGTCAATTACACTATTACTTGCTGAAGCTATCGCATTGTCGTTCCAACTGTTACGTCAAAATTATCACATTTTTACTATCTACAGAATCCGAGCCCGAAAATGTTAGATCTTCAACCTCTAGAATAAATTTAAATAGTATTACTGATACGATCACTGAAAGTGCCTGTAATGAAGGCACAAATTTTGAAACGAGAGCATCCTACGCTCATACAGAAAATGAATGCGATGCGTTCAATACGGACGAAAAAGTTGATTATGGAAAGACGCCATTAAATTTATCTACAAAAACATACCTCGCTCCGCTTCCTATTAATCGACTGCTTAATAAGGAGGATGAAGCCATTTTCCGAAGGCCTATCAGTTTGCCATCACACTTCCAACATCGTTGAGCGATTTCAGGTAAATGGAATCAATAATTAATTACAATTATGCCAACCTCTACAGTGGAGTGTCTCAAACTTTTGTTCAGAAAGTTCCGTGTTTGAATTCCGGTCAGGCTTGGCATTTTTTCATACGCTACAAAAATCCATTTCATATTCCTATGGTAATAATCATAAAAATAAAAACATTTCCCGGTTGCGGTAGGAGGGTGGAGTGATATATTTGTTTGTATTTCCTCACTTTATTTAGTCGTATTAAAATAGCCGGTCGATTTTTCACTACATAAACCATAGAACGATCCCATAATCCCATGAATGTCCACAATTAGAGTTTTTCTGATGTGGAGTATGAATTGCAGAGCATTATATACGTACATTTGATCTTGCAACACCGTTAAAAAAAAATAGTCTATAATATATCCATTCTCAATTTTTTACTTACTTTTATTTTATACTTTATACGTAACACTTATGTATATTTTTAAAATTATTAAATATTAAACGACTTATACCGGGAACATTTTCTTCCATATGACTTTTCAGAAATAATTAGCAGCACTTTCTTCGATACAGTTACCGGTATATACTTATACCGGTATACTTATACCTGTTGTTCATAAACTGTTGTTAACGGTGCCCCAACAACAGCACTACGGAAAATTCCAGCGAAGAAGGTTCGGCCAATTAGCTCTGAAAGGTACTACAAAAGGCAAGGTTTCACTATTTTGAAAGGAAGATATTTAATAATTTAAAAGAGATCATATTTTACAGATGCAGAATTTCTGATTGAAAGTTATAATTATTTTCAGGGTACTCGTGTTCCTTTTGCTACACAGACCGTTCCAACAGGGAGTGTCAATAACGAGTATAACAGTTCAAGACTTCTACATAAGCAGAGTCTGAATTTTAGAACTGACTCGGGGTATCTGTAGTTAAGCCGAAGAGATAATTGAGCCGACCCTATCGCATCTTACAAGCGCTTAATACAAATCAATACGCTGTTATACTCGTAAATATACCTGCAAACACAGTAATCAAAGTAATTTTTTTCATGTAAGATCAATAATATGCGTTTAAGCTGACGCTGTAGTAGTTGCAATTATGCCTGTCGGTAGTTCTTAAATTCCGATACGCTTACCATTAATTATATCCGGGATCATCTTTCCGTGCGCACACAGTACCGGTTGATTCAAAAAGGACTTTATAAGTTTAAAAGCATATAAAAATTTATTAGATAGCTTACAGATACGGTTGACGTCTCATTTCATAGCAAAACACATCAAGTTTAGACTCGGGTAGTTCATTAGTACCGGATCCACCGGGTTGATCTAGTGGTGAACGCGTCTTCCCAAATCAGCTGATTTGGAAGTCGAGAGTTCCAGCGTTCAAGTCCCAGTAAAGCCAGCTATTTTTACACGGACTTGAATACTAGATCGTGGATACCGGTGTTCTTTGGTGGTTGGATTTCAATTAACCACACATCTCAGGTATGGTCGAACTGAGAATGTACAAGACTACACTACATTTACACTCATACATATCATCCTCATTCATCCTCTGAAGATTATCTAAACGGTAGTTACCGGAGGATAAACAGGGTAAAAGAAAGAAAGGCGTTATATTTATTGTTGCACTCATGCTTGTTGCTTGTTCAGTTTTAATGCTAATTATCTGAACTATGTTTTAGTTTTCTGCAAATTAATATATATTTCCTTTATTAATAGGACCAGATTATTTATATTCGTTAAAACCTGAACTTTATAAATAAGAAAAAAAATAGAAGATTATCAAAATCTGCTGCTTTTTGTGGTTTATGGTTTTAGGAGAGATCCCTCTCTTTCATTTAAATGAGTACCAAATACTACATACTTTCCTTGAAATTGTCCGGTGTAATTTTTTTTAAATCGTTTATTCAATACGCCTACCAAAGATGAAAACACAAAACATCTATTCTACTCCGTTATGAACTCAACCGTTCATTATGAGGCACCGTTCCTCTGCTTAAAATTACTAAGCAGACAAATCTATCTAATTAAAGAATTGAAAACGTTATGTTTCCTTTAAAATTAAACAAACTTCATTAATTTGCACGATAAAAATTCATGATTTACTATGTAGTTCATAAACATCAAAATAATAGACTATTAGTCTATGCAACAAATGTTAGCAGTACTATGTAATTGTAGTACCCAGTGGGATATAGGAAGCTTTTGCTCATTCAAAAAAAAGATTATTTAAATATTAAAGTTTTTATTGACAAATGAAATATTTTTATCACAAAGTGAACTTACACTTTCGGTTGTATGATGACTGTCAACGATTCTACATTACTAGTATTAAGAAATTTGAAATATTTATTGTATATATCATATCTCTAGAACGAGGTGACTGATTACAGTTCTTCAAAATGATTTTCGAGTTCGATAACTGTAACTTACAATCATGAATTTATGAAATAATAAGGGAAAGATGAGAACATTTTTTTTTGGTGACCGAAATAATATCTTAGCATTTTTTAAAACAAACCAATTGTATTGAGGTTTCCTCTGAAGACATGCATTTGTTTGAATTCATAAAGACCGTAAAGAAAGGACAGGTTATGTAAACTTACACAAAGGGTTATTAACCCTTTAAAATCTGATACCTCCCCTTTAAGAACTGTGAACCCCTTTAAGGTAACTGAAACAAATATGGTTACATTTTTATAAGAAAATTACATTTTTTTATAAGAAAGAGGTACATCATCTAAGGTTCACTCATGTAAAAACTGGTATGTGATTATATTGGCACCTTATATTCCAGTGCATCAATATTCTGGAAATGTAATCTATATTTTTATGAGAAAAAAAGTGAATACGAAAAAGAAATTTGCTACAAAGGTGTGACAAATTCCATTTGTGACTATTGTACATTTTATTTAGTGTCTGTGAAAGAACTAATGTCAGTAAAATTTTACGATAAACTACTAAATATTTATTAAAGTTTTATCACAGATCGGAACATGTATATCTAAGATATATAATCATTCGTTTTCTCTAAAGAGGCCAATTAAAAGTAGGAGGAGAAAGGTTGATTTTCGAGATCAATAGAGTTTGTTTAATTGCCATATAAACAATGCCAGAAGAGTGCTCTGCGAACAGTTGGAGTATAAGTAAAGAGAAATATCAGATGTTTATTGTCGAAAAACTGGCTCGATTAGTACACACTCTGTTAGAAGATGATGACCCAGTCCCTGCAACCCCCATGAAAATTCTGGATCCGATCTAGATGATTCATCTGATAATGCAAACTTAAAACCACAAAAATTCTATCAGTGGTATATCGTGTTCACAATTAATAACAATTTATATGTACAGTCATAACAGAGAAGCATTTTTGTTTTTGTTTTTCTAATTTTTGATCGTACAAGGTTTCCTTTCTGAGGATTTATGTTTGATATTTTGAATATTGTATTCCAATTAACTATTTTAAATAAGCTTCCTTTGAATCGTAGAATTTTAGTTAAAAGTTATTTTTTAGCATAACTTTAATCCAGATTTACCTTTTCCAGGTATGCCGAGGCGGTCAAAACAAAAAAGATACAGATAGGATTAAGAAATTTAAAGAAAATGTAAATATTTAAGCAAACTAATATGTATTCTACTGAGCGACCTAACTGATCCAAAAAATTAAAATTAATTTCTGTTTTCATTATTTCAAATACAAATTATTGTATTTAATAAAACCTTAATACAATACAAGTTATTGTGAGAATTATTTTGTTAATTTTTTTATTTTTTTATTAAATATTTAAACAGTTTTAAGAAAACCTATCTAAAAACATATCTGTAATGATTTATTTTATTTAAAAAATAGATATTGGTTCAAGGAATTAAAAATGTAATATATACATATATATATATATAAATTTATATGTATAGACACATACATATATGTAATGAGAACACAAATTCATTAACGACTCTTGAATTAGACTCGTTAATGAATTTGTGTTCTCTTAGGCAAAATAAAAAAAAGAAGTCAATTTCATACATTATGATATTATAACATCACACTAGCTTTTCCAGTTTAATAACTTTACTTTCAGCTATCAATTTTAGCCACCTTTTGTTATTTCAAAACAAATATAGAAAAAAATTTAACAAAAAAGGTTATAGCTTATTTAATATACTTGTAATTAACAATAACTGTACTTATACCATTCGACAGAGTAATCTTATATTTATCATTTCTATTATATTAAAAATTCTTTAGTTACCACATTTAACAAATAAATCTTAATGTCTTTTTATTAATTCGATGTGATATATATGGTAATTTTTTTACTTTTTTATATTGTTAATTCTATTGTATAAAGCACTGCCATTACATTTTTCTTTATTAATATTTATATAATTTCTTCTTCTTCTTTTGATTAGACCTTTTTAGATCTTGTTGCATTTCCTTTCTTTTTTCCATTGTTTCCAGTACTTTTTCATTCTTTCCAATAGTGTTTGTTTTTGCTCTTCTAAAAAATTTCTGGAGTTGTTTGGTTTTTCCTTTTAATTTAGTTTGAAATCCTCAACTATTTTTCGAAATTGTATTCTATCTGTTAATATTTTTTATTAATTTATAGGTCTTGGTTTATTGGTGCCATCCTATTTTGTTTTTCTATCTTTGTTTTATAAGACTGTTGTCACTCATTCTAAAATAAAAAAAATTTCATTCTTCTTTCCAACATTTCCGTTTGTAGATCTTTTATTTGCTGGTAATTGCTTTGTTAGATTTTAGCTTATAACCTTCCTCTGTTCTTGTGGGTCCAAAAATTTTCCTTTAGATTCTTCTTTTAAAAGATTTCTTAATTAAATTTGCCTAAACATTCGCTTGCGTATAAAACTTTTGGGCAAATTACTGTTTTGTAGTGTCATAGTTTAAGCTTTACAGCTTAAGAATTTTTTGTTGTAAACATCCACTGTCAGTCTATAAGCTGTTTCCATTTTACAAATCCTACTTTTAATTCCTCCTTTTTTGAATACAATCTGTGTTCTAACTGTATCGGAACATCCAACTGTATCAAAATCTATTATCTCCCCAAAATATTTAGATTTGTCTACTTTATATATGTTTGTCCCTTTTCAAAGATTTTTCCTTCTATGCAGTTCTTACCATCAGTTATAAATTCTGTTTTTTATAAGAGATTTCTAAACTTTTTTTTTTTTGCTGTTTGCAAAAAATTAGCTGTGTGCTAATTTCTTTTTTTAATTGTCTAAATATACAAATTCTGAGATTCGGTGTTTAACCAGTTCTTTATTTCATTTTCTAATTACTTCGTCTAAGGCAATGTTGAATAGAATCGGGTAGATTCCATCGCCCTGTGCCTTACGCCTGTTTTTATCTCAAATGCTTCTGACTATTCTCCGCTTAATCTTAGATTCAATGTTTATTAGTGTTTGCTTAATTTAATTATTGATACGTGAACGATTCACGGTGTATGGAATCGTAGGATATTTTATAAATCTTCAAAAACTGCGTATATTTTTTATCATTTTTGTTAATATAATTTATGATAGTTTTTAAATTTAGAATTTGTTCAGTGCAGGATCTTCCTTGGTGAAAACCAGCCAGATATTCTTCTAAATAATTCTCAACTTTGTAGATTATTCTGTTTTGTAGTACTTTACTTAAAATTTTGTAAGGAACTGGTAAAAGTGATGTCCCAGTTTAGTTGTTTTGGTCTGTTTTACTTCCTTTTTTGTACCAAATTTGTTCACAAAGTTTTAATTTTGTTTATTAACTTGGGGGAATAGATTTTTTAAATTTTGTTGTTATGTTATCTTCTCCAGAAGCGTTATTATTTTTTAATTGTATTATTTCTTTGATTTATTATTTTTTCAAATTTTGAACTCCGTTTACCTGATTTTATGTATTTTTTAAAGATTGTAGTGAATCTACTTTTACACTATGATCTAGTAATTTAAATTAAGAAAATTGATCTCTTTAATAATTATTAACTCCATTGACTTTACTACGTCTACCATTAAAACTTTCTTTTAAAAATACTTAAAGTGTAAGTGGTACAGTAAAAAAAAAAAAAAAATCCATTTTTTCTTGATTTATTAATTTTATTTACTATTAACCATTCTGTAATGGAATATTTACTAGGACTGATAGTAACTGATTCTCAACCTCCATTTATGTAAACAAAGATTTTAGATAGGTCATTGGAGAATAGAATTTTTTAATCAGTTATTAATTTGATAAAAAAACTAGTTAAAAAGCTATTAAAATTAGAAAATATGGAGATGTAGATAAAAATTGAGCAGTTGAAAGTTTAGAAGTATGCAAATCGTGACCACATGATTGAGTTTAGATACTGGTTTATAAAAGATCCTTTTTTTAGTAATCGATTCTATAGATATTTTTATTTAATAAATTAAAGAAATTTTAAAACAGAAGGTTAATTGATGAAATTATTGATAATATCAGATTAAAGAAAATAGTTTATAAAAATTTTTTACATGAAAAGATTAATAATTTGACTGATAAACTTTCAGAATAGCATAACCATACGTCCTTAAAAATACAAAATAAAGAAGGTATCATCTGTTATCAAAATATTTTTTTAATTAAAGATTGATCATATGATGTTCTAATACTGTCAATTAAATTATAATCAGAATAATTTTTTACATCAGTTATATTAAATAATTTTAATGATTTTTATTCTGTATCACTATAAGTTATGTTTTTAATTCTTCTTGCAACAAATGATAACAATTTTCTGTGTTATCAAATATCTTGGATAATGAGAGGAAATTTTATGTATGTCCTCCTATGACTTAAAATTACTTTTATTTACAAAATTATAAAATTAAAAAAATAAGTGCATATTTTGACTGTTAAATAATTGTCATCATTAGACACGGAGGAATTGACGAAAGTAAATATTAAAAAATAAACCAAAAGAAATTGACTTTGTGTGATAAAATTCTACAACAAAAAAAGATTTAATATTATGTGACAGAAAATAACTAAAATGACAAATATACTTGAGCTCAGTTTCTAGCTGATCTAAATATTCGATTAGTAAACTGAAATTTGAATGACACTTTAAATTCTTGTAAGTTTTAATATTAAAAGACAATTTAAATGACCCTTTAAGTTCCTGTAAATAAGCTTTAATACTAAAAGACAAATTAAACCAAAAGACTGATTCGTTATGTAACTTATATTGTTTAGAAATAAGATTTAAAAATATATTGAGAATTAATTTTATTCTCTTGAGACTTATTTTTGTATTAGATTGACTACTTTAAAATTTTTTGTAAATATTTATAAAAAAAACTTTTTTATATGAATTTTAATTATTATTTAAATATTTATAAAGATAGCTCTAGTCAATATGTCAATTTTATTGTGATAAAATACTTTTTATAAATCATACATTTGCCCAAATTTTTCATTTTAATTTTATTTGTAAATAGTTTAATTTTATATGGATTAGTATAGATACAATGTGATGAACGAAGAGTGTACTTCGTACAACGCCTGTACCGATCGGGCTAGTGTTATGTAAATAAAAAAATATTGAAATAAATAAAGCATTGTTGTTGAATTATAAACAAATCTCTTAGTCTAATATTATTACGCAGTAATACATTATGATTTCACCCTCAAAATGTACCTATTACAATGTTCTGACTGACAAAACAATAAAATAAAAGTGATTGTTGTAACAATAGTAAAAAATAAGCTACTCGTCTAACCTTTAATGATAAACAAACTGTATAAATTTAATGAAAAATAGGTATTTAATTGCAACCTTACTTTTTTGCATTTTTAATTTAATGTATGAAAATATGTGGAGGTTATTATTCGTAAAAACTAATCTATATCTGTTAAAATTTTAAGTCTTTCAAATATTTTGTAGATTTTTTTAACTTGCTGTAAACTGTTTGAGTACAAATGCAGAATGTGTTAATGGTGATCCAAATTTACTGTTACTAAATGAGAAATTTTTATTTGCTGTACTTATTAATTAGATATGATTACTTAACAGTAAGGTTATATTTATAAATTGTTTCATAATTGTTCGTACTACAATGATGTTAATTTTATAATGTTGAGTTTATTACTTGATAATCTCTTAATAAAAAGAAAATTGTTTGTAATATAATTTTGATTTTTTTATTGTTTCTCTATCAAAAATAATTCATACAATATTTAATGCTGATAAAGAATGTTTGCTAGTAAATTTCAAAAATAGGTATTTAATTGAACCCTCATTTTGTTGCATTTTTACTTTAATTTATGAAAATTTGTGGAGGTTATTATTTGCAAAAATTAATCTATATCCGTTAAAATTTTATGTCTTTAAGATATTTTACAAAGAAAGGTCTAGTCAATAAATCAATTTTATTGATATAAAATACTTTTTATAAACCATACACTTGCTTAAAGTGTTCATTTAATTTTATTTGTAATTTTATATGTATTAGTAGCATAAATACAATGTGATGAACAAAAAGGGTACTTGAATGCCTGTATTGATCGGGCTAGTGTTATATGAAAAAAAAATACCTTAATCTTCGTAGTAAACAGAATTTTATTCTTTTCTGAATTTATTCTCAAATTTTTGTATTTCAGGGTCTACCATGCCTCTGTCATTGTGTGAAATTTATTCACATTAGCAAAATCATTATGTCATTAGTGTAAGGTTGTGCCTGAAGACAAACCAGTTGTAGATCCTGCTAGGCAATCAGAGTTTTGAATATTCTGCATCGACTATTAGATTCATTCTAAGCCAATTCTTTTACAAAGGGTTAGACTCACACAGTAGCCGTGAGGTAATTGCTTCTTAAATAGCCCCTGATACAAGTTTTCTCCCTAATTCAGCTTCTTGCTGGGATTTGATATAAAGTCTTCTGATATACTGCTCAATTTAGCAGGAGCGCCTCTAATAGATTACATGTTGCTGTTACGAAGAGGAGGCTAAGAGAAAGGTTTTCCTTATCGATCTTATATTATCACACATCCATTCAACCCTAGATTTGAAATTCTAAATTTCAAATATTAATTTGTTTATAGCTTTATCAGCTACAGAAGAAAGAAATCAGATTTGTAGTAGGAAAAAAGAAATATGGAACTTAAAAACAACTGTAAATTAATGAGGTTTCTCCATTATCTATTTATGAAGCAATAACTAATGTAAGTCGAACAATTTTTACAGAATTGTAAAGTCTTCAGAGGACTATTACTAGTTATAATCCATCTTACATACAAGTATAACTAAAGTTCATGGAAAAATTACCTTATACCTTTTATCAGTTTGTCTGATAAGACATGTGTTCTCAAAATAAGTTAAAATTATTTCTAATTTTGTGCCTTGGAGGTATACTACATTATGTACCATTTTCATGATTTTACATGAGAAAAATTTGAAGTTTATAACAAATATTTTATTATGTAATATTTTGTGAATTCTTCTTTCAGCTTTTTATTGCTTCAAAATATGTTTACCAATAATGGCTCATTCCAAATCATTCTAATGTATGTATGGACACAGCGTTTTATATCTCTCGATGTACAAATTTTTTGCTGCACCATGTGCAGATGAAATATATTAAATATTATAAACCGTGTTTTCTTTACAGGCCAAAGAAAACACATTAAAATGTATGTAAAAATTTGCTTATTTAAGAAAAGGAAATTAACTTCATCATAAAAGAAAAAAGAAAAAATTTAAAAAAGGAAATTAACTTTAATATAAAATGCTTTTTATTAAATGAATAAAATAGATTTGAAGTTCAGTTCTCCCATTTTTTTGAAAAACATTTGATATTACAGTACTTAAAAGTGTAAAAAAAGACTACATAATGATAAATTTGTTTGCTTGATGACAAAAACATAAAGTTTAAAAAATTACTAGTTTTATAGTAAATGACAATCTAAAATACTAATTAATTACCTTGTGCATGAAAAAAATATTAAAGGTGACTGCCCTTTTAAAAATCTTATTTTATAAGTTAATAATGTATTATCATTAAAAATAACGTTAAAAAATGAAAAAAAACATGCCTTAAAATCTATTTTAACAAGGAAATTGACTAACTGCATGAAAAAAGTGCAGTTATTTTCACTGAAATTATTAGGATTAAAATAAGAACCCTTAAAAAATGAAAAAGATTAAAAAACAGGAAAGACAACAATCCATCTACAAAAAAATAAGTCTAAAATAACTAATGTATAAAACAATATTATTAGGATTAATACTCTTCTAAAAGCATTATTTTCTGTCCTAAAAAGGTATTATCAAATGAAATAACAAAAATTTATAAGCTAATAAAGTAGAATATTTGATGATTTCAATCAAAATGGTGTCATATTCATTTAATTGTTCAATCTTCTTGGTTTTCCTCTGGAGAAAATTCCTAGCATTATTTTTTGACTTGAGTCCTTTGTAGAATGCATGGCATTCAGTCAGTAAGAAGTCTTTAGACTTCTCTTACAATCAATCTTTCAATCTCTTAAAAGAGATAAGAGATTGTTATATTTCTGAACTGAAATAGGTATCAGATTATCTGATATTGTACTTAACGCTTCAGGAAATGCAATATCGTCTTTTATTATGTTTCTTCAGCAGTTAACTTCAACAAATTCAATTTCATCAAAGGAGGGCTTCATGTAGAGCGATCCAATACTTTCTTGTCTAACCTGCACAAAAACACTTTCCGATAACAGAAATGGGAGTTTATTAACATCCACTATTTGAGAAACTAAAGGTGTTGATAAGGGAATGTTATAAAGAGATTTGAAGTCTTTAAAATCATGTATCCCCAAATTGTTCACAGAATAATCTTTCAAACATGATTCGATGAACTGTTGCCAGTCCATGGTGTTAATATGGTCAATGTTGATGCATTTAATGATTTTGGTTGATACATTTAACTTGCGGATATTTATGAAGAATGAAGAAAAAAATACATTAAACCTATCAGATTTTTATTTTGGCCTTATCAGTTGTCAGACCAAATCGTCAGTTCTTTTACTGTAGGATTTGGTATATCAGACCAATCCTGTTTAGAATACAGGATGCTATCTTATTTCCTCCCCTTCCTCCATTTGACTCATTCCACATCATGCACGATGTAGAGATATTTGTACCATTATAAATGGTGAAATTGAGGTCCATAATTTTCACTTATAAAAATTAATACAGTTTGTTAAGACTGGTGTTGGGGAGCATTTTTGAAGACCTACTGTTAAAAATTTATGCTCTTGATTTCCTTTTGCTGCCACCACATCAGCAGTTTTTAAATTAAATTGCATTGCAGAATCTGCAATCTGCAAATCGCGTTCATTTTGTAACTGCTCTTTTTCTTGTAGGTTAAGGGCATTTAGAATTTTAGGATCAAAAGAACCACAACTATCAAAGTGTCAGAAGATGGTAGTTTAAATGAAATATTAAACTTTGTATTAAAAATATGACTGTACAACCATTCTACATTTTCTTTGGATACTTGGTTTTCTTTGCAAACTCCAAATACAAATTATACATGCCTTTTAGAGACATCTCTGGGTTAAAAAAGGTTCTCTTAGTTTTTTCTCATGAGTAATGACTCTCATATTTAGGCACTGAAGAAATGTGCTGAATAACATTGATTATAACAGCTGGGGTTTTGTTACTTGGTGTCTGTCTTCTGCGTTGGTCTATCTGTATTATTCCAATTGGTTCTTCTTTCTTAAATAATGTTGTTACTACCACAGAGTTAGATATACTAAGTGTATTTAAGAACATTGTTTTACATACTCTAACTTCAGTTCCTCAAATTCTAAAATTGTATACAAACATATTTGTTAATTTTCTTATCCCCTCTTTGCTTTGGTTTCTTTCTTTAGGTTTAATCTGAATGCGCAATCTAATAAATTGTCGTTTTAGGTTGTAATCTTTCTTTTCATCCCAGTACAAATCATAAATCATTTTTCTATTAATTTTTGTTACTTTTTCATAACACTTCAAGGAGGTTTCATAATTTTTGAGGAGGCAAGGAGGTTTCATAATTTTTGCTGGTACAACCTTCCCTTTTTAGACAGAACTTTGTCCTGATAGATGTTTCATTTCTCTTTGGTTGCATTCCCATAACTCTGGATGTCTTTGTCATTTTCTACCTTCTTGATTAATCTTACATTTGCTCACTATTTCCTGAGTTTTTTCTTGATTATTTACATTTTGAATGTTCTCAGCTCTATTTCTACCCTTACTGATAACATGTATTACATTATCTGATTCTGAAGAATAATCAGTATCAGTAGGTGGTATATAATCTTCATCAGTTGATGTGTCATCTGGCTCCGAGCTACTCAGAAATAAGTCTTGGTGTAAAATACCTATTTTATCTTGTACTACAGTTTGAAAATTATTTGCTGAATTGAGAGAACAGCTTGCTTCTCCAGTTGAATGTGAATTATCATTTATATTGTAATTTTTATCAGGCTTATGAATATGCTTATCAGAAATATCACATTCTGCAAATAACACAGAATCTTGATAGTAACCAGCAAAACAGTGCAATACTGATGCCTAATAATTGTCACTACTTAATTACCTACTATGCCTAAAAATGAAAATAAAAGGTCTTCACAAAATAAATATCCCAAAATATTTATGACTTGATAACTAATTAAATTAATAGATTTATTTAAAGTGAAGAAATTATCTAACACTGCAGATAGTCATTACTGTTTTAGATGGCATTTTTCAGTTCAGATAGGATAAATTTGTAATTGGATGATACAGTTTCTAAATAGGGTAAAATTAATTTAGACATGAACAGGTGTTATGAACAATAAATATAATAAATAATTGACCCAGTTTGCATATGTGTCCTGCGCATTCATTAGCATATCCTGCCAAAAAGAATTTTCTTCCTAAAATACTGAATAAATCCATGTATTTTTTATTGACAATGAACTAATTTACATAACCACTACATTCATAAGTACACCAAGAAGATAAGCATTTATAATGCAAATATACCTACTTTAATGATTTATCCTTTAAAAAAGCTACCATTATAATTATTAATAATGAAATGTTAATTAAATGAACTGGTTATGCTGTTGCTTAGATACAAAATTATCACAAAACAGCGCACTGAAGGAAACACTGTTTTCTTTCTTTGTTATTGTTTTTTTTTTTATGTTCAAATTGTCCTATAATTAAAGCATTATCCTTATATACTTAACTTAAGGCTGAAGCTACATATAAGCCACATTATGACCTCACAACTGATCAAATCCTAGGTGACCAATTTATTTGTTTTAGACTAAGTTGTCTGACTGATACAAGTTGGGAATAGCTACATGAATCATCATGAGGCACAGACCACTGGAGCTTTGGCAATACAACTTAACATTATTTTATTCCTAAAAAGATAAAAAATATTTTAATTTACTCATTGTGCAGAGAACATTAATTTTGAAGATCTTTTCTATTATAATTTATCACAGTTAAAACTATATTGCTCCATTTACCTTTGTTGAAAACCATGTGATTTTCCTTCTGTTGTTCCTCTATACAACTCATAATTTTGTCATTTCTTGTTATAAAATACACTTTATCACTATAACTCGTTATAAAAAAAAATAACATTAACTTGCACAGAATAAAAATAATAAAATATGTTTCAGAAAAATAATCACGCATAAAAAGAATACTACATTTTGATCTGTTGAATATTGCAATGAACTGTTGGCAAATAACAAGAACTAAGTCCCAACAAAGTTGTGAAGAATTGTGTAAACTCAATTTAGACATGTACAAACATCCATTTATGACAATGATTACACATCTTGAACATTCTGAAGACAAAGCCAAGCAGTAATAGGTATTTTAGGTTCAGGATTAAATTTTAGTTTAGCTTTAGCGTTGCCTGATACCAGATGGTATTTAAACCAAAAGAAATTTTTGGGCTAGATACTGAATCATTTCTGTTGAACACACGAGTTTTATTTTATTAGCCAGATAAAAATATTGTCGTGTGTTTGCAGCTCAATCAGGGTATTGAGAGATTAACAACTGAGAATATTTATGTAATTACAATATATTAGTTTAAGCACATAAATTAAATAAAACAATCAATAATAACAATGACAATAAGAATAATAAACGACAATAATAAGCAAGTCACAATAATCACAATAATAACAATAATGACAACAGCAAACAATAATAATAAATGTCAATAATAAACAAGTAATAATCACAGTAATCACAACCACAACAATAATAATAAATCGTGATTACATATATAACAGAATTTAAAGTAATCGTCAAGATTTATTTACAGGTAGTTAAATATTGAAAACCAGAATTCAATCCCATTGACAAAAGACGTTAGCATGACCGTTAATCTTAACACTTTTAACCACTGTATTGTATTAACAATAATACAATAGATAAGACAAGTATAAAGTTCATTTACTGAAAATATCTTTGCTGTTCACAAATAAAACTACCCTAACAATTTATGAATGAAATTTAGTACATTATCTCTTTCACTTATAGTCTAACAGTAACTCACCAAACCATTTTTGTTTTCATGTACTGTCCACACTGGAATTATTTGTGATGTCATCTTAATCGTGTCAAATGTGTACGCACTAGAAATTTGTTTCTTCACTGACTTCCTCACAGAATACTATCACTTCAAATTTGCATAATAACCCCTCACTTAGAACTCTATCGTAGCACTCTCTCACAGGCTCTCCTTACAGACTCACATCTCGCAGAACTCTGTCGTAGGATTCTGTCACAGACTGATCTCAATTTGTCTCCCTGGAGTATTTATACCCTTATCCTCTTTACCTGCAGGGCCAGACCCTACTCAAAGGGTGAGAATGATCGTCTGCCCTCACATTTTCACATAAAATTCCTATTGTGGTCCAATAACCCTTCTCATAGAACAACATCTGTTTAGGTGTGTCAGGGGCAGTATTATAAATAATGATTGTTAAATGGAATTTACCAAAGTTAGCTTTACTAAAAGGGTTTCTTTTGGCCCCTTTCTAGATTCCTCCCATTATTATATTTTCTACTACTTTCTTCTTAACTGACAGGAATCTGTTACTCAGGTCTGTTATACCAGTCTTGTTACCGGTATAACACTGTCATATATATATATATATATATATATATATATATATATATAAAAGTAAGTAAAAGTATATATATACATATATATGATAGACTACTCTTTTAGTTCCTAGCAAATGATTTTGAAGGAAACTAAATAACTGAGTTATTAATTCAGAAGACTGGGATGAAATTTCATTTAAGTTTATAAAGACAGCTTCTGTATGTAGCAGTTGGGCTCTTCTTTTAATTAATAATTTGTCACTTATGTAAAAGAATATGCTTTCTCCAAAAACTAGGTTAGTTTTAATTTATTCATGAGATTATATGTAATTCATGAGGTTACTTATGAATTAAACTTCTCTTTAAAAAGGTATCAGAAAGTAATAATAAAAATTATACCTGTTATACTCCTAGTTATACCAAAAATATTTTAAAATGATTGTATATAATAAGATTACTAATTATTTTGAAAACAATTTACTAATAAGTCATAAGTCAATATAGTTTTAGGAAGAGATTAATTTTAAAAATAAATCTTATATTGAGATCTATAAACTGGTTGGCAGAGTTTTAGATAGATTTTCAAGATATTTCTGTTGTCCAGGAAATATTTTTGGAAAAGCTCAACTCTTAAATTATCGCAAGAGTTGAGGTGGCATAACTTGGATTGTACTTTAGAGACAGAAGATAAATTACATATTTTTGGGAAGTTTCACAGAAGGTGTTTCTCAATGTATATTGCATCCTTTGTTGTTAAATTTTATTTTGTATACATTTGCTACTATCAGTACAAGAACTCACTATGAATTATTCCGTGAGATCTGCAATACCAGTTAGTATATTATTAATTCAACGTAAATGTGGTTTGAAGAACGTTTTCTTAAACTGTAAAAAAATGTTCCCAATAATATACTTTAAACACTTTGTATATTGCTCAAAGTTACTTTTCAGGTAATTTTAATACTCAACAATAATGTAGACTGTAATTTAGTTTACGTATTAATAATATTTAGTTTTATATTTTGTAAAAATCTTTTTTGATTGGCATGCATTACATTCAAACTGACCATACTTTCACATGATTGGTGGGTGCGACTGATTTTGTAATAAAATGTCAGTTTACACATATTTTTAATCTGTATTATTTTATCAATATGCAAGTCAGTAATCTCAGATGAAATAGAATTTAAAAAAAAAATAACTGTCTGATCAATTGTAGTTGATTTTTTCCTTGGCTGCTACAGAAGGCTTTAGTGCATAATTAAATTCACCTTTGATCCTTTAGTTGACTAGTACTACAAACATAAAGATGTAAGATTAGAACATGCTGCACCCTGAAGTCTTTGTACACCCAGAAGGTAACTACTCCAGCATCTAGGATCTGGCAGCTCACCAGCTGTTTGTATTGTTTACTTATTATCTTTTTTGCGGGTTATTGAAATGTGTGGATTAATAAAGCATATACTTTATAAAAAGTAAACGTTTATCTTTAACAACTAGTTAAACATGTAATTTATAAACCTAATGTACATCACAGCTTACAAAATATGGACTAGCTATAAAAAACGGACATAAAATGGAATGTAGAAAATTAATAAATATTGTATGAATTGTATTGAAGGATTTTTTATAGTTTTTGGATACCAGAACAAAACACAGTAATGCTTCTGTGTTGGATAAACAGTAGATGAAAAGGAAATTGAAGACACAAAATTTTAAAATAGGTAAGGAGAAAATATCTTATATTATTAAAAAATGAACAAAGTTAGACAAATTATAAGTATAATACCATTTCAAATGAATTTTTACTCATATTTATGCAAGAAAGGATACAAGTAGAAATTAAATTTTTAATGATTAATTGAATTTTTTAGTATGTGGTCAAAGTATAATAAGCTATGTAAAGCTATCAACTTTTTAATGGCAAACTAAACAGAGTATAAAAAATTATGTCATTATACTTACAACACCAGTATCTGAAGACAACTGTAAAAGTAGTTATCTTCAGATACTGGTGTTGTTCTTACCTTGTATCAGGTGGTATTATTTCTGGACATTTTGTTGAGTTAGAAAGATAATTAAAAAATGGTCAGAAAAATAAAAACAATCCCATTGACATTAAATAACAACTTGTAAATTTTTCACATTCCTCAAGACGGTACTTTTACCGTGTTTATCCAGCAACACCTCCCATAATGACTGTAAAATATGTTCAGGAATAGCACACTAAATACACTGTCTATAATTCTTTTTCAGTACATGTACTTAATACTCTAAGAAGTTTGCTTTATTTACCACATAATTAATATGAACATCCCAGCTCAATTGCTTTCAACATTTAATCTGAGGAACTTACAATCATCCTCTAACTGAACCTCTGAATCGTTCATACACATATTTCCATTTTTAGATCTAGTTTTAAATTTCATGATTGCAAATATCTGTTAAATAATATTTAAATAATTTAATGAAAGTAATCTATAATTGACTCTATGGAATTACGAGTATTTATGTTAAAAAGCAAACGATCATTATTTATACCCCAGATGAACAACTAGTATTTTTTGTATAGGAAATGACTTTACCCTAATTAACAGAAAGATTATTGTTATAAATAATAATAAAAAGTGGGCCCAAGAATGAATTTTTTAAAACTTTTATTTAATTTAGTTTAGATTATTATTAAAAAATTAATACAACATAATTTTCATCATTGCCTGTCATGAATAAGAACATAGCAAAATAATATGCAATGTAAATGTTAAAAACTAGTATTCTGCTGAAAGATTTTTTGAAAAGTAGACCACCCTCATACCACCTTCATTATTTATTTTTAAGGCTTAGTATTTACATTTTAGACTAGCCACCTAACATAGAGAGTTTATCCCCGAGTTATTTTTATTTTAATACATAGTTTATTTTATTTTACTAATTATAAAACCAATTTTATTTGTTAGATTGATATGAGGATGGTGGAAGCAAACTTTGAGTAGGAACTAGTATCCATCTTCCTAGATTTTAATAATAAAATGGTTGTTAATATTTTATTAGTAAGAGTTCCTAGAAACAAATTCCAGATGGTGTCATTGACCCAAAGGTGAGTGAAGTGGGGAATTGCCAGATAAGCTATAATTATAGAAGAGGAAATTTAACAGAAAGTTATAAAGTGAAGAAGCTCAAAGAAGAGAAATGATTTTAGGAAAGGATAAAAGGATAAAATAATAAAATGAGCCATCTATCAAATTGTTATAAATTTGCACTGATGAGGTATATGCTTAAAAGCCAGGCTTCGTCTTTCATTACATGCATTGTAATAAGTAACCCATGTGTAAAAGATAGATCAAGACATTGTATGTACTAATTCATGTTACATAAATCTTATATAATTTTTTTACATTGAAATTAGTAATACATATGCCTTTTCTTTTCATAGTGTGGTTACATATAATTATTTTATATAGATATTCAGAACAATGGCTTTAAGTAGTGTATAAGTTAGGTAGGATAGTACGTAGCCATCCATTGTTACTTGACATACTATAAGTCTGAAAATATTCACCAAAGCCAAAATGTTTTAAAATACATTAAAATATTTTCTTCTACATAAACAATTTTACTCTGCTGATGACATTTTAAATACACTAATTAAAAAAAAAGAAGAAAATCTGAATTTTTGCATCTTTCTTCAACATGTTCATAAATGTCCTCAAATAATTTTCATTAATGCCTTCATTATTGTGATTTATTTTGTAATTATTTTTTGTGTTTAGTATCTTCATATAATTACCTTAACATTATTTCATGAGTTTATATTTAAAATAATATATACTTTCATTGCATCTATTTTTTATTTTATAAAACATAGAATGCAGTTTCCTTTGATCCATTGCAAATGTTGGGTGGGGGGGATTTAAAAGGCAGTTACCTACTGAGCATAAATCATTGATCACATGGAATATGTAGAAGGTAGCTAGGATGAATCATTGAAATGTGCATTTTATTTCACTGTGTTCCATCTGTCGATTTCTTCTATAATTCTTTTCTTAACTGAAAAACAGAAAGAAATAAACAAATGACTTTCACATAAACAAATAACTCACATTATTTTTTAATCCGTTTTATTCCATTTATTTTAAGAAAACAAAAAAACAGATTTTAATAATAAGAATGGAAATATCAATAATTTAATATAATAATATCCAGTGTCAATATTACATCTTCAATTATATTTTAAAATATCCTTTTTTTATTCTACATGAAATTATCAGATGAGAATCACACAAAGTACACAGCATCTACAATTCACTTCAATGGAAAAGTAACCACTAGAGTAATCAGAATGTTTACTTTGTGAAATTTTATATGGTATTGGTAGATCATTGCTATCTAATAGCAATACAACAGAACTGACTCTTTCTGTAATAGAAATGTTTCAAGTTAGTTTTGTTAACTTACCAGTCGTTTTTAACACTTAATTATTGTTGGGTATCTTAATAGTATGATACTGCATTTTATATTATTTAATTCTTCTAAATGCAATTTGTTTAACGTGCTTTTTAGTAACCTTTCTGAATTATTCAACAGAGCTCAGTGTTTAAACATTCTGGTGGTACATTACAATGGAAATAAAATCTAAGATGTAGATAATTCAGTAATGTCAACAACAATGAATATTGTTGTCATTGCAAACACTACCAAAAGGACTGGTCAGTTTTGAAATTCTTGTAAAAGTGCTTGAGATCATACCACCTGTAATCAAAATCTATTATCCATACAAATACTGAAACTATGGTTATGTGCCTAAATGGTGTTAATGGACAGCCTTCAGATATTAATTTAATTTTGGGAAGTATCATATCAAAGTAGGTTTTCTTGTTATATTGGTTGTGCAGCAGGATATTTAAAATGTTCTTTAGCCAATGATTGATTCTAAAGTGCATCACACCCTGTTTCCGTATTAAAGAAAATATAGTAAAAGTATCTGTTGATCTTATTCATACTAGTATCTTTAATAGTAGTATCTTTAATCTGCTTTCTTCTTAAAACATTACTAGATTTCAATGTGTGCAACATTTTGTGCTTTTTATAATATTTTTTTTTTTTAAAGCAAGATGTATTTTACTTATCCATCAGTTAAAACCTAGGTTGGAGATACAATTTTTTAGGATAAAAATTTAATTATAAATTTTTACTTTTTATGGTAAGAAGTGTTTATCACAAGGGTTGATGGCTTGGTCTAGCTTCATGTCTGATATTTCTTCTAAGGACATAGAACTCATTTGGCAAGCAAAGAAAGAAGTGTTGATGATAGATTTTAGGAGAACGGTTCCAGTAATTACACTTTTGATGTTTTCAACACATAATCTATGGTTATATTGTGAGCAGTAGCATTATAAACCATTATAAATTAAGTTGTATCAGATGTTGAATCAGAATAAAACAAAGCAAAAGTTGTAATTGCTCCCGTGGCAGACACACTGAATCATTAGGACTAAATCATCCAGTAAATCTTTCAGTAGGAAGTAGGGTCTTAGTGTCAGTAAAAGAGTTAAAAGGGTATGGAAGGTAATGATAAATAATAGTGTAGATGAAATGCTTGATACCGTTGATCAATTTGATAAGTCAAACGTCAATAAAGGATCTGTATGATAAGAAACTTCAACAAGAGTAACAGTAGTATAGCACATAATTACTCTTCATGTACGCTTGTAGATGTCAAATCTGTCAGTACTCTCAACAAATATGAAATTTCAGTTGTCAATACTGGACAATACTCAAATGAATCAACTTCATGCTACAGAATGGTAATTTTTGGTATCAGTTTGGCCACTAGGCTAAGTCTGAAATCTCTGTTGTTGATCCAATGTCATGCTAGAATGTTTCAGTTTCATTGTTCATATAATGATATATGTTGGTTTTTCTATAGTAACAGGTGTGCTCATGTCTTTTGATATTTTTAAAAGAATGTCAAATATAGCGTTTAATAATGGTAATTAAATGTTGAATATTATATATTTTACATGATGTATCTTGCATCGATGAAGGATTTATTTCATTGGTAGATTCTTCAGGCAAAATTAGGTTGTATTTTTTATTGGCTCAGCCAGTAGGCTGTGCAGGAGTTGTCAATACATCAGCAGGTCCTGTTGACATATATTGACATACATATGTATGTTCTTCTTCACTTTGAGTATAAGTATCCAATGTTGGTTTTTCAGTTGCAACAACTGCATTTGTGTCCATCAATATGTTTAAAACAGTGAAAAATATAGTGTTTAATAAAGGTGAGTAAATGTTGGATGCCGCAGATCTATAATTTGTATCTTGCATCGATGGATGCATTATTTGATTAGTAGTTTCTTCCGGCATTATTGGACTGTATTCCTTATTGGTTTGACCAGTACACTCTGCAGTGGTTGTCAAAATGTCAGCTTCTCCTGTTGATGCGTCCAAAATTTCTGTTGCTGATCCAGTCCCACATTCGGATGTATCAGTTTCATAATTTGTATTATATTATACAACATTGGTTTTTCAGTAGTAACTGATGTGTTCAGGTCCGTTGATATTTTTACATCTGTTTCCATTGTATTTTTTAATAATGGTGAAAAAATGTTGAATACCATAGATCTAAACTTTGTATCTTGCATCGATGAAGGATTTATTTGTTTGGTAGTTTGTTCAGGCATTATCGGAGTGTGTATTCCGCATTGGTTTGACCAGGGGACTCTGCAGTGATTGTCAAAATACCGCATTGGTTTGACCAGGGGACTCTGCAGTGATTGTCAAAATATCACTTGTCCTGTTGATGAGTTTGAAATTTCTTTTTTGATCCCATGCAATACTCTGATATATCAGTGCGATTATTAGTATAAATATCGGATGTTGGTTTTTCACAAGTAACAGATGTGTCTGTGTCCATTGATATATATAAAACAGTGTCCAATTTATTTTTTAATATTGATGAGTAAATGTTTGATGCCATAGATCTACATGATATATCTTGGGTTGATGAAAAATTTTTTTGATTGGTAACTTCTTCAGGCATTATTGGAGTGTATTCCTTTTTGGTTCAGTCAGTAGGTTCTGTAGGAATTGTCAATATGTTCGTGGGTCCCATTGATGAGTGTGCAATTTCTGTTGATGAGACCTTGCCATACACAGATGTATGATCTTCATTTTGAGAATTAGTATCTGATATTGTTTTTTCAGTTACAACAATTGTGTTTTTTGTGTCCTTTTTGTATAAAACAGTATCCAATGTTGTATTTAATAATGGTGAGTAAATGTTGGATGTCATAGATCTATATGTTGAATCTTGTGTTGTTGAAGTATTTATTCGATTGGTAGTTTGTTCAAGTGTGATCGTCTTACATTCCTGTTTTGTTCCGGCAGTAGGATCTGTTGGTATGGTCAATATGACCTCGACAGTCAATATGACTCTCGAGGATTCTGACCTTTCTTCTTCATTATGATTATTAATATCTGATGGTTTTTTTAGTAGTAACAGGTGTGTTTGTTTCCATCAATCTGTGTTCAACAGTGTTTAATATATCGTTCAACAGTGGTGAGTAAATGTTGGAATGCGTAGATCTACAAGCTGTATCTTGTGTCGATGAAAAGTATATTTGTTTGATAGTTTCTTCTGGCATTATCTGTTTGTATTCCTTATTTGTTCAGTCAGTAGGCACTGCAGGTGTTGTCAGAATGTCTGCAGGTCCTGTCAACGAAACTGAAATATGTTTTATTGATTCCATACCATAGTCACATGTATTATTTTCATTTTGATTATAAGTATGGATATTGTTTTTCAGTAGTAACAATTGTGTTTGTGTCCCTCGATGTGTTTAAATCAGTGTCCAAAGTAATGTTTAATAACGGTGGGTAAATATTGGATGCCGTAGAACTATTTGATGTATATTTCAATGTAGGATTTATTTGATTGGTAGTTTTTTCGTGCATGATCATAGTATACCTAGTAATCCTTATTGTTTCAGCCAATAAGTTCTGGAAGTGTCATAACAATTACCGGAGGTCCTGTCAAAGAGTCTGAAATTTCTGTTGTTGATGATGTGCCATTTACAGATGTATCATTTTCACTTTGAGTATAAATGACCAATTTATTTTTTCTGTGGTAACAGTTGTATTTCCATCTGTTGATGTATTTAAAATAATTACTAATATATTGTTTAATATTGGTGAGGAAATCATTGCTGCTGTAGATCTATATGATGTTTCTTGCGTCATTAATAGTTTCATTTGATTCATACTTTTTTTAGGTGTTATTGTCGTATATTCCTTATTGATTCGATCTGTAGAATCTTTAGTGGTCACATTATTGTCGAGTTTCTTCTCTGTATTTGAGAACGTATTTTGGTACGTCCCGATCTTGTCACAGATAAATCAGTTTTACAAAGTCCACCAACATTTGATTTCTTTTCAATATAATCAGGTGTGTTTGTGTTAGTTAATGGTGTTGATCCAGTGTAGAATTTGATGTTTATTATTTGCAACAATGAGTTGTTTGAATCTGTTAATTTTTAAAATATATTTATTGAAGGTCGGTTTCTTTGTTACGTGGTTTCTTCGGGCGTTATTGTAGTATTGTACACATTTCTTCCACCAGTAAGCTTATTATTTGTAAAATTACCGTCGTGGCCCTCTGAACTATTGGATATTTTATTTATTGAGGTCATTTCAGATGTTATTATTGTTGTGTAGGTGATAGCAGTGTTAGTTTTCTCGATTGATGACATAGCGTATAGTAGAAAAGTTTTACCCTATGCTGTTTTGACTTTGTTGTCATTTGGTAAAATTCCTTTTTGTAATTAGTTTGCTTTGTATTTTGTTCTATTGTGCTAGAGTTGTTCTCTTTCATAGTTATGTTGATTTCCGTTACCTTTAATGCCACTGTTTTCCTTTCTTTCATTGATTTATTTTTTTCATTTTTGTTCATACCCTTCCGCTCTAGTATTTTCCATTCCTTATGATCAGATTCTGTGTTTGTTTTTGTGGTTTTTTCTACTTTTTTTTAGTTTGTTTCTTTCTTGTGGTTATTTTCTCCTTTCTAATGACTGATTCTGTGTTTTTATTTCATTTTTTGGTTGGCATTGTCACCTGCTTGTTTTTTTGTATTTATTTCTTTTTCAGTGGCTTTTGCAAGCAATTTTCTGTACGTTTTTCTTCTTGTCTTATTTGTTTTTCCTTTTGTGTTTCTGCTAATCTTCTTGCCTCTTGTTCTAGTGATTTTTATTTTTTTTGCACTTACTACGGTATTTGTTTTCATGCATTTTGTAGGTGTAATTTTCTTGTTTCAACCAGATATTTTCATTTCTTTATTATATTTATTTTTCTGTGTTGTAATCTAATTTGACTTTTGATCTAATTGTGTTAGAAGTTGTCTTTAATTGCTTTTACATGGTTTTTAGTATTCTGTGAAATTTCAATTTGTTGATGGTTTATTTTAATTTTAGTGACTATAGCTTATGTCGATTAACGTTCCTCCTTTTGTTTTCTTCTCTTTTGGTATTTTTAAATGCTTTGTCTGTCTTTGATGTTCTGTCGTCTACAGTAATTAGGTGAAAACCAATCAAGAGATTAACAGAATACAATTTATTGTGTTCATCTGTATATGCTTTAATCGAGTGCTTGTTTTTGTTTTATCACAATACTTTATTTTGGTCTTCTGCTTTTTCATTATTGCGGTAATCAGTTTTCTAACATTTTTCCATTTTTTATTCCTCTTATTTTTCTTTATTTTATATTTTTCCCTGCTTTCATTCTTTCAGTATGTTTCTCTTTTGTTTGTTATGACCCTTGCAGTTCTTTTTTTACCTTTTTTTATTTTCTTGTTCCGTTTTTCTCTTTTGGCCTCTGCATTTTGTTATTTTTATCCTTTATTTTTTATATTTTGTTCAGTTTTTCTTGAATTTTTTTTCATATTTTTTTCTCCTCTTTCATACTTTCTTACTTCTAAAATAAAGTTATTCCTTTTATGTTAGTTAAAAATATATATGGATTAATTAATTGTTCTAACATATTGCATTTCAACTGTGAATTTATTGTATTGTATTGTATTTATTGTATACCATAATGAACAATTAAATACTGTAATAAATAAACTAGGCGATATGTGAGCTTTCTTATCGACAATTTTGCATTTAATGTATTAATTAATCATTTATTAATCAGTGTGATCCAAAAATACTTAAGTACACCAGGGAAGAAAAAAGTTGTAGCGAAATTGCTTTTTTTTATAATTGTCTGTAACACGTTTTTATTTTTGAGAAATCTATTTCTTTATTCTAGGTAGCCATTATTTATATATTTCATCTATGAATTTTGTATATTTATATATTCAAATAACATCTTTTAACTTTTTGAAACTGCATAAAAACAGTGATAACACAACTTTTGTTAATTACCATTTGAGGTATGAAAGGAATTTGTTCTTTAATGCCGAGAAAGAATTCAAAGTCAGAATTTTTCCATCACCTTATGTTTTTGAAAAATTTTTTAATTTAAATTTTGAAAATTATTGATATTATACATTGCATGATTATAAATACTTTTTTTTATATTTTACATGATTATTTAGTATTTATGCACTCAGTACATATTTTAACTCCATTAATCAGTCGTTAACCATGAAACAATAATAGAATCATAACACAAACATCAGTTGTACATCTTTTCTGTACAATTGAAAAAACACAAAAAGCTTGTCGGCTTTCTTAGCTTATTGTTTTTAACAGTAAAATATCTTCAGTCAGTGTGATAACTATGTTAAGTGAGTGTATACTGAAAGTCTCATAATACCTCGTAAATGTGTAAATGATTTTGACAGTTTCTGTTACATGTGTAGGGAGTTCACAATAAAATCACATAAGGAAAACAACATTATAATATAATATTTACAAACTCTGTGGTCGACTTAAGAGAATGGCTAGAAGGCATACGAAAGGTCTTACCATTTGGTGTTTCTATCATCTGGCATGAACCGAAAGATCACACTACCAATTGTTATTTATGTTTAACTAATTCGTCTAGAAATTTTAAGGAGTCTTAAAACATTGTACTCCAACCTTTATTGCCACCTATCAGACCTGCATCTCACAGTGAATCGATTCCAGCTCCAGAGGTTCTTGAGAACTTGTTTCATGAAAATAGTGATGAAGAAGCGGACATTATGGAAGAAGACAATCCAGTGAGCCACATCTTGTATCACAAGATGAGATAATGACTGTAAAAGATTCAAATCTTTTAAAAAATCAAGCTGAACTTTTAAGCTCAAGATTCTAAGGTTGGAATTTACTGAAAAAAATCAAAAAATCTTGGGCTATTGAAGCCAATGGGAAGTTTTTTCTCAATACTTTACCGAAGAAAATAACTTAGTTTCCTGTACAAATATTGATGAGATTATGTTACAATTAGGAGGAATTCATGAACTTTGAGGAGTGGTGCATTCTCTTTGACTCCACCAAGTATAGCTTAAAGTAGTTCTGCTTCATGATATTAATAAGTATCTTTCTGTACCGATCCGTTAAAGAATTAATATGAAAGAAATTATGGTGTTTAACTATTATTATATGTTTAACTATGTGTTTAAATAAAGCCTTTTAAAATGAACCATTGACATTGAAAATAATACTGGTTTGGTACATCTTCCTTTTTAAAAAGAGGGGCTTTCTTTGTAACTTTCTTTGTAGTACTTTGATTTACAAGAAAACAAAGTTATTTATATACATAATGTTATTGGTGATATTATTTGTAAATTTTTCTGTTGATTTCGGATAATTTGAATCTCTTCGTAAGGGACAGTAGTTGTTAACATCCAAAATAATGAAGTTCTACTGTAGGGACCTACATAATTAAGAGGTTCCTGTATAAATTTTATTTTTATTGTGGGTTTTGAAGTTTTTATTTAAAAACGTCAGTGATTGTTTATTAATCGATAAAATTTTTATTGATTTCGATCGTTAACTATGAAAACAAAAAGAAAGAATGTTCTTGTCCGTGACAGTGGGCGATGATATTAATTTAAACTTTTTTAAAAACACACCGACTCAAATTAAAAAAAATAAAGTTTTAAAAACTTCAAAATGTTTTAAATACTAGGTGTTTAGTATGAAAATGGTCGCAAAGACGACTGAAAAGCTGCTTAAACTTTTATTATACGATTCGGTTCGGTATGTCGTTACAAAATTGTAAATTTAGAATTAGGAAAATGTATCACGGTTTTTTTTTGTAAAATTATATTCGCTTTTGCTCTCCGCTAACGTTAAAAATGGTTTACTAAGATCAGGACCAAAGTAAAATTATTACTCGTACAACTATAAAAAAACTCACCGACTGGATTATACGTAGCATTACTGGATTACACACATGGAAGCACCATGGATCACTCTACGTATGCGACTAACGTGCTACTTGAACAGCGACAGCTAGCAGTTAGGACAAGTAAAGTTGACGCGTTCTACTTAAGTGGCGCTGCTAATCCACTCGTTTGTACTTCTTCAGTAGCGAGATGATTACTACCGTCCTTCTTCTTGTTCTATTTCAGTAGCGCTAGTGAAGCAGAAATTCGTATGGTTTCGTATTCTCCTCGCATGCTCGAAGTTGATGCTGTTCGTTGCAGCAACTTGAAAGTACTTATCGCTTGAGTACGGTTTAAATGGCAGCATTTTGTAATTCTTCTGTTTAGGTTTTTGCATTATGTTTCTTTGTAACCGTTTTTGCAAATATGACAGACTAATGGTAAACCAGTGAACAATTCTGTTCCTTAACGGTTACTCCAAGGTTGGTCACGTACGATATTTCTCTAGACCGGCTTCAGCCTGAATATTTATTTTTTCATCAGTTAAAATTAAATAATTTTTTCATAAATTAAAACTAACATTTGTTTTCGTTTTTCATTTACCCCAATATCCCTTTCCTTTATACGGCTGATTCGGAGCATCAACCGTAAGTATAATTTTGAATTATTTCTTTTAAATTGTTTCACTTAAATCATATAAGTGCAGATATTTCTCGATTTCTAAAATTAAGTTTCATTTTACGTGCGACTTCGTCATCGCACAAAATTTAGGAAGCAAGAAAAACTACATAAAAGTTATACATTAAAAGGAATGAATTATATGAAATAAAAATAGGAATCCGTCTCTGACGTCGGACGGACTACATCAAGTTAAAATCAATGCGCCTGTAGGCCGGAAAAATACCAACACGAGTTAATTTATCTGAAGGAAAAAAATAGAAACGGGTGTGTAAGAATTCTTATCGTATTATACGCTAACATCACATAATAATGCCACTGTTTTTTCTCAATCAGATAAACGTAAATATATTCGTTAAAAAAATCCTACTCAAAGCCCTGGCTTTACTAAGCGAAATTCTCTTAGATACCGCGTCACGTTACAGTTCGAAAAGAAAACTCCACTACTATTAATTTTTTTTGTAGATAATTCACATATTTTTTTTCGAAGCATCGACCCGGTTTCTAGAAATACATATTTCGATATATAACCGTAATATAATTATTGCCACCGGTACTTAACTGCTATCGATTAGAATCGAAGAAATTCGCGCTACATCAAAGGTATTTACAGGCACGATGTAGCTGTAACTTAAGTGGCATCATTTAATCTAATTACAAATTGTCGTTTCACGGATATCTCGACCCTGTTTGACGTAGGTAGAATAAGTGGAAAATATGGCGATGATGATAATCGACTCCTCCCCACAACGGTTGATATTTGGGTACCAGTAAGGCAAAGAGGGAGTATTTTCACGGTATTTTAAAAGTATTTTAGTTTAAAATTACTTACAGTCGTTAATAACTGTTTTCATCTAATCGTTAATGTATCTTTTTTTCTTAACGATAAAATAGAATTTAAAAAAAAAATCAAACATCGAGAGAACATTCATAAAAAGATATTCTGTTTTAATTATTTTATCGATATCGTTTATTGTAATTCGGAACCTATGTCGGAACCCTGTATTACTCTGTTTTTACCCTGTAAAGTCGATATAAGTAACTCGACTTTCGTACACGATTACATATAGCTTCCTCGGAAACATACAAGAAGTATCGACCGCATTTTTAACTATCTTTTTATTTTACTGTCTGTTAGGTTTGAATATAAAACTGCTATATGTATTATTATCGGTTATAAATAACTTAATAGCTCGAGTCGAAATGAGTAATTATTCATTTAATTTTATTAAAAATTTAACCGTAAAAAAAACCGATTTAAATAGACTGTCGTACCTCTAAAGATTCAGAAGCCGTTCGATCGAATAATATAATACTACTACTCAAAATTAATACTCATAAAAGCTTCATTTGTTTTTTTGTGAGGACGGACAAGAGTTATTCGAACATTATTGTACGATTTATAAACTATAGATCGACTTTCAAACGATCTCTTTAATCGCGCAGTAAATATACTTGGATTATTAATTTCTATAAATTTCTACCGTATAATAAATAATTGCAAATTCTAAGTATCAATAGGTGATTCGTACCTCCGATGTATCAACTTTAAACACCTTACAGAATGTGATACGGATAATGTTAAAAACGTGATAAATTTTGAAAATATGAGCACATAAACTATATACCAAAAATTTAACGACTTAAGAGGAGCTCTAACTTTCCATATGACGTAAAAGTTGTCGATTACATTCGTATTATTGAAGTTCGTTTGAAAGTTAGAACGAAAGGTCCGACTAAAATAGGACATCGGATGTGCGTAAAATATATATCTATACTATTTTATATCAGAAAGTATTAGTAAATTCCCGATGAACATCTCGGTCTCGAGTTTGACTATTCGGAAAGCCAACGGATAGGAATAAAACAGTTCGCGGACGAGTCTGTTGGCAGGACCACACCTATCTAACCGCACAGATACCTAGGACACAATACTCTTAGAGATCTGGAGCCGCATAAAAAATCTACTGAAAAGTATCGGAAAGGAAAGAATCGAGGATAATCTAAAAGAACGTTTTACCAGTAGAAGGAGTGCCGAATAAAACCAACAATCCTGCCCAAGAATTACCCCCCAAAATGGTGGTCCACCCGGTCGATAATTTCTAGAAAATCTTTCCCGAGAACGGGAACAAACTTCTTTCCATTAACTGACCCAAAAATAACATGAATAAATTTGAATATAATATAATATTTTTTACTGTGATTGTTTTTATGTATAAGAAAATATTTCTTTTAAATACTATTATATCGACTCTGGAGTTTCGCTTCGTCGATGATTCGTTACAATCGATTCAATGAAGTCAAATCGTATAAGGAAGTTATATTCTTTATTTAGATGTATGATGTTTTAATAAATAGTTTAACGCGTCGTATCGTAGTAAAAAATTTTTGCATCTTCAGAAGGATTTTTTTTAATACAATGAATCAATAAAAAGCAAAATTAAATTTTTAAATCTTTGAAATAAGCGATTACTATTTGAATCGTTGAAAAAAATAGAATAATTCTGTCGCTACTTCATTTTTATTTTCATGCCGAAGTTATTTAAAAATATTTTAAATTTTAATTTTTTGAATTTTGAATAATTTAAATTAAACATAAACATAAATTAAATCGCGTTAAAATTTTACTTGTTTATTAACAAGATTTTATCAAGTGTATTTTTTCAAGCGATCATTGTCAGAAAGAATAATACAATTTTCTGCCTATTTTTCGTCAGTTTTACTTCAGCAAAAAACCGATCTTCACAAGTTTTTATTTTCATTTTATTGGCTATATTTACATATTCTCAGAATTAAATTCTCTACAAGTTTTCTTACTAAATCTTTTGCATTTATTAGTCATTCAACAAAACTATTGTACTACAAACCTAAAAAAAAATTGTTTTTCGACACCGAATTTTGTGTTTTACCTCGGATATCTTAAAAACTACTACTGAAGTTACAGTTCTGGGACCTGTTTTATCCTATTTCCCAGCTCAAATTACATAAGAAACCCCCAACTTTATTCCTTAATTGGGTCCCAAAAAATTACAGTAAGGATTCTTTCTATTAGAAGAGCTGAAACAACCGCAATTGTTTTAAGCGATCCCAATCGAAAATCTTTTTTTTCCCTTTTTCTTCTGTATTTACTGATGACGATCGAAATGGCCATCTAATTTTAAATTTTAGCAACAATTAGTTTTTAGCGGTTTGAGCGTTTATTTGTTAAACAAAATGTACACATAAATGTGCACAAATGTAGAAGTACATAAATGTACTTCTACTATTTAAACAAGTGCATAAAGAACAAGAGGACGAATAAAGCCCTCGTACGTAATGAACAGGGTACCAACTCGTGAGAGCGGCACATTTATTTTAAATGGATTACAGATATTATATTTTAAATGGATTCTTTTATTATTTATTTATAAATATAGAAATAATAATAATATAAGAAACAATAAATAATAGAAGAAAAGAGAGGAAAAGTAGCTACCGCATACAAAAAATAAACTTAAAAAAAAATCTTAGTCGACTATTCAAATAATGAATTTTTTTAAGGATTTAAATTAAAAAATGTTGGCTCCAAAACGGAAATGTTTTCCTAAATTGTGAATTATTTAAATACTATTATAATAACACAGAGATTTATCTGTTGTTTAATAATTTCTTTAAAAGTAATTTTATTACATATTAGAAAAGTTCATTTTAATGATTAATCTCAATAAACTATTCTCGTTTAGGAGGAGCGGTTGTTTGTTACCTTAACGGTAATCGTTATTATTACTTTTATATTATTATTATTATTATTATTATTATTATTAAGGAGTAGTTAAGATTTCAGTTATAGTTATTATAAATTCATCCTTTAAGTTTCATAGAAATCGGTAAGGCCGTTGTAGAATGATGTTCAAATAGATATCGATCTAGATAAAAAGTTCATTTTCTTCGCGTTTTTTACGAAACGAAAATACGTTATAAAAACCATATTTTAAGCAGTTTGCCGACAAAACTATAATTGTATTTACGACATCCAAACGACAAATAATTTAAAGGAAGTAAGAGAAACAACTAGGATGAAAATGGAGTGGAACGTACGCCAAGGCAGAACATTTTATTATAATATACCGCATCCCAGTAACGTAATTAGTTAATTTTAATTCTAAATATGACAAACCGGATTTAGATTATAATTTAAATATGTGTATTGGAAACTTAATGCGGGCTAGTTATTTGTCGCCGCTTCGATTTTGCCGTAACATTGAACTTACAAACGACATAAACAACATGAAAGTTCCTTCTTTAGTAAAATACATGTAAATAGAATTTTAACGGTTTTTTTCCTTTTTACTTTTTAGTCGACAGTATTAATAAGTATGGGGAGAGAGTTTATTTAACACCCTGTGGTACATCACATTTGTTTTATTTTAACTTTCACCTCGGCTTGTGTTTCACGGTTATTCAGTTAGTTCTTACTGGACCACACCAGGCTCAATTCGAACGCTCATCGGTTCCTTCGACGTTTCATCCTTCTTTCTAGCCCTGTCTGCACACGTCACACGCCCTTTTGAACTGGACGCAACGCGATCAGCTGCTTCATTTTAAACATTATATCGTAAGAATAAATTTCAACACGTTACATTAACCTATAAAAATTGATTTTATTTTTAATACTCTATATTTGTTCGGACTTCATTTATATTTACGAATGGTCAAGATTTAATCTGCTAACAATCATGTTACGATACGTAACTCATTATATTTATATAATTTATATCCTATATATAATTAATAGTAATTACTTTTGTATTATTTTTTTCGTTTCGTTTCATATCTTACACATCTCATTAAGTACGATAAGAGGTTTATCTTCCGTGTTTTGAAATTAGAATACCGTTTTGAATTTTAAAATATATATATTTTAGGAAAAATATGTAATGAGCAACAACAGGTTTATTTTTTTTCTACATTAACTTTAAATAAAAAGTAATACAAATTTGTAATATTTTTTTCCCATTTATCAGTAAAATTCCTGCTGATACTACAGTATCTACTTATCAGTAAATACTATGCGACCAGGTAACAATTCAAGCGACCTATTGCTGGATTCTTATCATATCTAGGATATAACAGAGATCATCATAAATAACGGATAAGGTCAATTTTAATGCACATATTTGTATTTATTTATGGTTTATTAATTTTTTTTTATACTAACATCGATTGCTTTAAAAATTGTTTTAATCGATTGATAGAATAAGTTATGATTACATTTTAATTTAATTGACTGACGATTAACAAGATATTTTAATAATAAATTAAAATTTTAATTTTAATTTACATTAATGTACCGTTTTTCCGAGTTAATATGGACCGAACCTATTTCGGATAATCGAAAACTCGGATAATGCGGAAGCTTTTTAACTAATATAAAACAGAACAGATATATTTATGTTTGAATTCTTCATCATTAGTTTCATTGATTTTTAAATATTATAAATTTATCTTAAACAGAATGCAATATTGTGGATTTTAATAAATTTATTTACAGCGCGTACAGGAAAAACTATAACAATTAAATTAGATCGAATATTTATTTGAAACAAAAACGATACTTAAAACACCGTACTTTTTATCACTTAAAGAAATATACATGTATTACATTACTAATCATACGTAAATCGTAGTAATATCCGAGTGTACTTTTGTACTGAGATTTTCACTTAATTCGGTATATCGATCCGAATGAGTCTTTAACCAAAATTTTCATTGAACTCAAAAGAGGTTTTAGACGTTGATTTATCCAGATAACTATTATTGGATTATGTGCGAAAAGTAAAGCTGACACAGAAAGCGTGTCTTTTTTTATAGCGTTTTGAGCAACTGAAAATCACATTCTGTAAGAAGTAACCGTACAGTTCCCGCGGCTGAAACTACCACAAAAAAAAAATGGATTTCAATTTGTTGTTTTATTTATCAGAATAACCATACTCGATATTATTTAATAAAAATGTGTATTATAGAACATTTGGCGAGCGGGCATCCTAATTTTCCGTAGCTCTTGCTATTTATGTGTAGTATATATAAAGTTACGTCTATAGACGAGATTACGCACGAATGACATAACTTATTTTAACAGTGCTCGAAAAAAATGTTGTTTTATCAAAAACGAAAATTGAAGATATACCGATTTACAAAAACGAAATCTTAGGAACCCCCTCTCTATTTCCCATCTTGAAATATTTAAGAGAGAGCGGTGGGATATCTTTTGACTAAAAATAAATTTTCTTTTAAAATCTTTTAAAAAATCAGTTATTTCGAAAATAATTAATGAAAGTTTGATTAAATAAATAAAATAATAATAATTAGAAACGTCGAAGTAACGGTTAGGATATGGTCTCAAATGATCGAAACTCAGATTTCTGTAGTCGACAAATAAAATTATTTCCTACTTTATGAAACAGAGATTTTTTAAAAATAATTATCAAACTTTTTTTTATCGATTCTTTTAATCATCAGTCATTCGGCAAGTTTGTTGTATCGTACTCAGACCGGTTTTCAACTCCTTTTTTTTCTAAGGGAAAAATATTTGTTACATCCTATGTCCTCGATTATCTGATTTAGGTATTTTATTTTTCCCCCTTACAGTACTGTTATAATCTATATCTAATTTTTTTTTACCGGATGAAATGGATTCATCGATATAAAATAATTTTCGACCCTCCAGTTATCGAATATCTTATCGTTTTTTCGGGTCTCGAGTAAATAAAGCTACTTTATTTAGAACTTTGAACAGCCTTTTAATGATCTTGTGAAAATAAATAAATGAATCGTAAATAAAAATTAAAATACTCGTAAAGGTACAGTATCTCTTTCATAAACTTTATAAGAAAATTATTATTATTATTATTATAAATAATGATGATAAAAAGTGTAATCTTAAAAAGAAATCATTGTTTATTGTAGGATTATATGACCTTCATGATTTCCTCCAGTAATGAGTACGACGAATAAAGGTCAAGTACAAAAGGTTGTATTACAACTACATCATTTGTTAATGAACTCGGTCGTATTAATAAAACGTGATTAAATAATTAGATTAAAGGGTAAAATACTTATTATTTTTTTTTTTTTTTTTTTATAGACTGGTTAGAAGTAACTGAAACGATTAAATTAATAAGTATATACTACTGTAATTACAGTCATTTATATTTGTAAAACATTTAACAAGCTGAAGTACCCGTACTTTGCATTGGAAAATGCATAATTTTTAAGGCAATTTTTAGGGTTCTTTTTAACCCGCTAGGTGTCGTTAATCTAAGTGATTTTTTGTTTACTTTTCTTAAAGACCCCGTTAGAAATATCTATGTCAAATTTTATCTTTTTAACTATTCTGTAAATCGGCGATGAGTGAATCAGTGCTTTCCCTTTTATATAATATTTAGATTTAGTGTCTCAGCAGTTCGTTAAATTAAACGCGGTTAAATAATTACCACCTAGGTCATAAATTAATAATAAATACGTCTTCATTTTATATATTTTCGACCTACCTAACTTTCAACATCCTCTTTTAACAAGACATTTTACAAGCTTCAGTTCTTTCTTTTTTTTATCGTTCGTGTTTAACACCGTTAAGTGATTCTCCACACAAATATTTAAAAATATTTATCGGTAATTCCTTGCTACTCAAATTTATTTTTTACGAAGGTCTCCTTTATTATACCAATTTTTTTATATCCTTATCGCTTGTCTATTTTTTCTTTTGGTAATTTTACCACCTAAATAAAAATTGTACAATTTGTGGTAGATTACGTCCATATATCTTAAAATTTTATTCCTCGTTATCTTTCTTTCTCTCTCTTCTCATTAAGTTTAGTTTACTCTTATTTATTTTCGACCTGAATTTCTTTCTTTAAGCGATAAATACATGTCAGTCAGATTTTCTTCTAACTCCATATCGGTTTTTGCCAAAAGAAATATAGCCGGCCTATATTAATTTGTTTTCTTTCTCCTCAAATAAATACACCGGTTTTAAATTCATCCTTTAACTCCAGTATCGATTCTATAGTATACAAATTGAAAACCACTGGGACAAAATGCATCCTTATCGCATCTTATCCGTGTTCTTTTCTTATGACTGATAAGAAAAGACTGAAAGTCATAAGACTTTCTTATGACTGTGTCTCTTGTACAGATAATTTATAAACTCTCTTTCTTTATATTTCATTCGGACTTTCCTTAAAATTTTGAACATTTCATTCTATTCTACACTATCAAATACTTTCTCCGGATCTACAAATTCCATATAGGTAACTTTATTCTTGTTAAGTCTACCTTATAAAATAAATCTAAGAACGACCTCCTTTCTAACCATGCGATTTTTTTTTTAAATATAAATAATTTTCACTTAATACGCTTATCGATACATGTTCTAGTATCTTTTAAACTATCCTAGAAGTTAACTTGGATGCGTGAGACTTTAGACGTTGCAATAATTCTTAAATTTATCCTAAACGTTAATTCACCTTTTAAGGACGGTCTTAAAGGATATCCCGAAATAAGCTTTCATATAATTTTGTAGTCAGAATCTGCAAACATTTTTTATTTTCTATTCGACATGTTTAAAATACACACGGGAATTAAGGAATTCATGGTCATCCAGTTCACCTTTTTAACCGTAATTAAAGCGAAGTGGCTGACGTTTCCAACGATTTATTTTATATTTTTACTTATATTTTAAATCTTAATTCAGTTTTTATGGATAATTAAAGCGTATGACGATCGTTCTAAAAATCTAAACTTTTCAGATATCCACGAAGAAAAGATTTTGGCGGCCAAAAGTCTTTGGAGATCAGCTATGATCAAAAACTTCATGCGATATGGTTGTCGTTTCATTTTTAGAACGGCAGGTAAAGCCACCTGAGTTAAATCATTATTCTCGTTCGATTTCCTTTTACGGTTTTGTAAATTGTTGAATTAAGTCGCGTTACACTTTACCATTAACAATTCTATAAAAAAGAAAACCTACTACACGACGGCAGGTGATTGCGTTCGTTGCCAGTTTCATGTGTATGTAATGGTTGTTCCTGAAAAATGTAAGGACTTACATCGCTACATATCTGGCTGTTTTGACTTTCATGTAACCATCTAAATAAAACCAAACCTAATTGCTAAAATAAACACGGTTCGGCATCTCAATTCCGTTTTTTCAATTAAATATTGAAATCGACGGCGATACTGTAAACCTTCTTCACGCTCTAATTCTTTCGATTCACCGAATCCAATGAAGTAAGCGTACGGCTTTTACTTTCTTGTACTTCCTAAGAGATTGTTGGATGAGCTAGTTAAACCCTGTTTCATCATCTCAAGAACTTCCTTGATAAATGGTGTTGATCGGCCCGACAAGGTTAATGCAGAAGTTAGTACGGCTGAGCTTTATTGCAGTGTTTCCATCTGACAGATATAGTAAATTTTATTTACACATGCGTAAGTTATGCACCCTCACTCAAAGAACTGCATTCGTTGTTTCCCTTTATAATGAGCCGATTAATTTCGGTATTCCCCCTTCTTATCAGTACAGGAACAACCAACCGACAGTGACACAACAAACGTTATAAATATAAAAGTTTTCTAAATTGAATGCCGTATGAAACCGAAATTTGTGGACTTCGAAGTTGGTATTTTTTCATATAAAAATTTATCCGTTTAACTGATAAAATTTATAAACCTGAATTATAAAATAAGTAAAAACTATATCTAACGATAAACTTCAGTCAACCGATCGTTTCTGTAGGAACAATCGGTATATTATCGGCCATCTGCAGCGATATGAGATATCGATACCCAGCCGATAAAAAATTTGAATTTAACCAGAGAGTATCAGTTTTTACCATATTGCTCTGTCCCATTCCATAAAAATGAAATTTTGGTATAGAAACTGATCTAATGAAACCAAGAATTAACGATTTTCATAAATTATTTCCATCATTTCGAACCCACTCAAACAGTAAATAATTATTTCTCGTTATACAGATCGATAAAAATATTGATAAACATCGCCCCTAAAACGTTGAAAGAAATAAAGCTAAAAAATAAAAGAAATTTCAAGAATTAATTAACAAATTAAAAACAATACTTAATAATACTTAAAAATAATCTTAATAAACTAGAAAATAAGTAAACATACTATACACTACGATGGGAGTTTACTAGCTCCGTAAGTGAAGTAAATTATACATCGATTATATAATCGAAAGGGAATAATTAGTTGCTTTTTTTTTAATATTAAAAATCCATAACTAATTTTTTTAAATAAATTTTTAAAAAGAAAAAGGTAGTTTTCCGTAGATTTTCTGACGAAGGCAGCGGTAGACTTCGGGGTTCTAACTAAGAATGTAGATCTAATCCGCACTGTTTCATCAGCTCTGACAATCACCCTGATAGTCCATTGATATCACCCTAATTAGGTCGAATATCACACTGAACAAGTTGAGTGTGATATTGTATTGAACAGTCGGGTCTCAAAATGACTTTTGCAAAACACCAGGCCTTCCTCAGGTCATCACTTATTTTTTATTGCCTGAAAAGAGATCATCTGAAAAAATTTCAAACGTTTCCAAAATAATATTTTTTCTTCGCTTTAATTTTTCCTATAAAAATATTTTTCTAAAATACAAAATCAGCGAGAATATTAAGAAAGTTTTTCTACCAGAAGCTGGTGGGTCAACGTTTTTAAATAAAAAAATGCTCGCTATGAATTTCATTTAAAGTCTTATTCGTTTACTACACTTTATATATTACATGTTAGTTAAAATACGTCCTTAAAAAGTAAATCATAAAAAGTTGTTTTCTATCATTTATGCGGTACGTGTAATCTCCATTCGAAAACAAACAAAAGTCTCAAAAGAAAGATGTTTCAAAGTGTTTTATTTCATTTTTGCCGGAACAAAATTAAAGAACTATTTTCTACAAATGATACTAAAGATTTTATTCCGTTTATATTTCCTACCTAGAAAAGTTTTTCAAGAATACTTTCGCTTAAGAATATTAATTTTTGTTTGAATTATTTTTCTGCTTAAGTAAATCCTGAAGAGTTAAATGGAAAAAAATACATAAACTGTTTATAGTCTGCGAATGGGCCTTGACTCTCTACTTTTACTCATAGCTAAGACATTAATCGGACTTATGAGTCGGAGACTCATAAGTTAATTATGAGACTTATGAATCGGACTTATTATAAGATTATACAGCTAGTTTCATAAAATTCAATTTGATGTTTTTTTTTTGTATCGCCCGAGGAAACAGAATAAATAAAGAGGTAACCCATTTACCTCTTATAAGAATATAAGAGGCATACAAATTGCAAAATAAAAAATTCATAAAATAATTTTCTGAACAATATATATACAAAACTTCAAAGCGGTTATAAAATAAAATATATGTTTAAAAATAAAATACGCGTATATATGTAATTAAATATAAATATTCAATAGTACCGTAATAAACAGAATTCGTAAATGTTGCAAATAATTACGAGAGAAATAGTTAAAACTGCGGTTAGATAATTCCTATCTCAAACCGAGGTAGTTTTCTCGATTTAGCAAAATATAATGGAAAAAATCTACTATGAAATATTATCGCAATAATCCATATCAGTTGTAGTGAAAGCTTCTTCGTTCCAGTGATATAATAATAAATTAATGAATAATTAATATTTAATCGCCCCGGTAATGACGATTACAAGCAAGAAATACTGGTGGTTAGTGGTCAAAGATAATTGATCTTAGACGTGAAAGCTAAAGAACGGTGAAATACTGCGAATGTAAGAGTGAAATATAATTAGAGGTCTAACAAAACTTAAATTTCTTATTTACCCTAGAAACAAACAAACAAGCACACATGCGCGCGCGCGCGCACACACACACACACACACACACAAACAGTACATAAACACTCGCTCCCGCACGAACACGGTCTTAAATGGACCGTGCAAGATCTATGAAAAACCATAAAAATCTAGGTATTAATAAATTAATTGTTTTTATAACTTTGATTTACATAAATTAAATTAAAAATAAATGGGTTAATAAAGAAAAAATGATCGATAATAATTTTTTTTAACTTCAAAATTATAAACTATTGAAGAAATAAGTATGCGATTACCAGAAAAATAATGAAAACAAATATAACGTGCGGTTTCTTGTTTCCTACGTTGTAAAAAAATATCGACAGAACCTATTAATTTACTATAATAAACTTGTTGATCATTACTTAACCTGTAATTTAAAATAAAATTACGTATACGTAAACATTACAATCGGAGCAAAGCTCACTTACTCCTTCTATCTCAGCTCTGTTCTTTTTTACACGTCAATAGGAAACTTCTGTAAACCCTCACTAATTTCAGTCAATTAGAGGTAATTTTAGTCAAAATAAGAATTTTTCAGAAAATTAAAAAAGATATTCTTGAAGCAAATCGGTTCGGTAATTTCAGTCATTTAAAAAAGTCACGACTATTTTTCTGGATGCAAAAGTAGACTGTCACATTATCGCCTGGCGAACATAAATATTAATTATATCGACCGATATTTAGAAAAATTAAGATTTTTCAAACATTTCCATGGTTTATATGCTACAAACCGCTTTAAAAAAAATAATAATTTATTTCTAAAAGAAAAAAATAATTTTTTGAACTCAGGGCCATCGACATTATCAAAAACTTAAAAAACATAACCGTTATTATTTGCGTAGTTAAATTTTTTAGATCGAGTGCTTGGCCTTACGGCATTGAGCAGTACTCCCTAGCCAGTTCGCCTTTGAATTGACTCTTAACCCGTACCACGGCCTGCAAATGAATCGGCGTCTCGAGCGTCTCTTCTACCGTAACGGTTTAATATACCCTTCCTGTGAGGAGATTAGTCTTTTAGGCATAAGCACAACCATCCTCTGCTCTGGTACTTCCACCTCCCGTAAATCGGCAGGTGATGTAAACTCTGGCGATACAGTCCCTTCAGTATGCATCCGCTCGTTCAGCTCGGACTGCGCACGTTTACTTTCAACCTGTTCGACGGATTCGATCTTTTCTTTTCTTTTCGCATGATGCGGATAGTCTATCGGAATTGCAAAATGAATAAGATGGCAGAGGGGCGAGACCAAGATGCCACCTTGACCTCAATGGTGAGGTGGTAACCTTAACATGCCGGTGGGTGGGGGGGGGGAAGGTGACTTTACGGGTCAAAGATAAGGTTGTGCTAGAACGAACACTTCTACACTACCAATAGTAATTACAATTCTAAGATTAAAGACTTTCTTTCTTATAGTATTTTGTTTCCTCCGGTTTCTAACTCTCATAATTCTGACTCAAGTACGCTAACGATATCCTTACCTTAGGAATATCGTGGTGCTGTGTCAGATATTCATGATCTCCTAGAACCTTATTAAATGTAAGTGAGGAAATTTCTTCTTTATTTTATCATTGACTATACCGGATGTTAATTTTATAAATTTTTGTAATTTTATAATCGTTAATGATTTACTTAAAAGGATGAAATTTTTAAATTTAAAAATATTTTAGTAATAAATTTTCATTTATTTATTAGAAAAAATCCTTAATGGTTTTTAATTTTTTTTATAACTATATGAAATTCGATCGATCGGTAAAATTACCGGAGTATTTCATTTTTAGTAGTTATAAGCGGTCCACGAAGTAAATTAATTCAGCCTTATACATGACCTTAATAATTACTACTTAATTAACGATGAGAAAGTAGTTGATTAAATTTAAACTATATTTTTTGTATATTTTTGGTAAAAATGAATATTTGTTTCGGAGTATCGAATATTTATTCTAAAATATTCGTGTCCGGTTTTCTTACTTTTTATTTTTAATTATAATAATAATAATACTTCTGTAACGCTCCGAAAGATTTGTTATATTAAACCCCAAAAGGAGGTTAACAGAATTCGGGGTATGCGTCACAAGAAATAAGCAAAAAAAAAAATGTTAGATATGAATTTTTTCAAAATGTTGAACTGATTTTGAGAAATTCAACTTTGAAGCTTTTAAAGGTAGCAATAGTCCATTTTTTTTTTTTTGAAAATGACGAAATCGAAGAATTTAAAAAAAACACGATTCATCAAGAGAATATCGCTCAAAATTCACAATTCATTAGTTGTGTACGATTATATTTCATATTAATTTTCATAAATTTTATCGGCTTTTAACTTTCTTTATAATGCCTTTCTAGATAAATATACTTGAGATAAATGCGTTTTAGGTAAACCTTTCTTTGAAATATATCCTGAGATTAAAAATTTTTTAATTAAAAATAGTTTTAAAAAAAGAACAAAACTGTGAAGTTAATTTAAAGATAAAAGACTCTTCAATCGTAATTAAGATAAATTATTTTTGCGGGCCACGTTACAATCGGTTTTGTTACTTTTAAACCGAGTTAGATCGACATAAGCAGACAGACAAATTCTAGAATCGCATTTGTATCGAACGTATCAAGACCGTGATCAACTTCTCTATTGAAATGAATGTGTAGTTACACTCGGAAAAAGTAAGCTCACATATTTTTGCTCTGAGAATAACGTGTACGCTCGGTGATGATAAATTAACGAGAGTAACTTACACCTCCGTTACTCTTTCGTATACTATACATTACACACCTATTATAAAAAAAGCATTTGAAAATAGTTTATAGGCTACTAAAGAAAGCCATTAGATATATTTTAGGAATACAAAAATATAATACTACAAATAAATCTTTAGAAGTCTATAATTTATGACGATTTCTTCATTATCTACTTATGAAGCGATAATCGGTTTTAGGGACATAAATTTTATAAGAAACTAGCTGACCCGGCAATGCTTCGCTATTGCTAGATATGAGTATATATAATATATATATATACAGATTAAACGAACAGGAATGAAAGTTTGATAAAACATTAAAAAACTGAACATTACGGAACATCACAAAATTTAACCTTTCGTTTTTTGCCTCTTTCTCTCTTTCAATCTTCACCCCTTCCCTTCTTTCCTTTTTACCTTCTTCCCTTTTTCGCAAAAATATTTCTTTTCACGTAACTAATATGTATTCTGAATATGAGAAAAATCTCACCATAAATACAATTTTTCGAAATATCTCGACCCCAGCGCCAACTAGCAGGTCCAAACTAATTCAGAAACCTTCACGGGCGTGCACCACAACTTTCATCAAAATCGGATGAATGGTATAGGAACGAATACGAGACAAATAAACATATATATATAAGATTTAAATACTCCTAGTTATGACAGAAATGGACGAGTAAATTTTTGGAAGACCGTCAAAAGATATTATTTGAACGCAAAGCGATGTAAAAATTTAAAAAACATTACCGTACAATATCATTACCTGTGATAAAAGTTTCTTTTTGTTCATACAAAAAGGCTAAGGCGGTTTATAATTACCCGCTGAATAATTCCTTTTCCTTCCTGATTGCATGTAAATTAAGTCGGGTAGTCGTGGAATTAGGTAATAGATTTATGTTTAAATTTTATACTGGATATCGAGTCAAGAAAATTGTATTAAAGAAAAGTAACATCCGTAAGTACAAAAAAGTGAATACCAACAGACATTACAGCTTCATTATATTCGTGTCGATAAGGCACTTTCCGACATCAGGTAGCCTTAAAAACACTTCTGTTCGCTGTATGTAATTTACTTAATTCCCCTTTACTCTTTAGTCGATTTAACCCGGATATGACAAGTACTAAACGATTTCATCTCGACATAATCTCATAACAAGCAGTATTATTAAGCCAGAAGTATTTCATAGTAAGTTTTGACCGGAATGCATATAGCCTAAATGATTCCTTATAGTCTGCGTGATGTATGACGTGTTTTAGGCCTCTCGAACGCGTTTTAGAGATGTTGTAGCTCCGATGCAAAACTACAACGTGGTACGACACCGATTGAACACAGCATGACCTCGATTTAAAGCTTAGAAATTTGTTGAATCGAGTCGAATATTTCTATGAATATTGAAATATAATTTAAAACAGAATAGTCAACAAAAATCAATTCTATACACGTGTAATTATTATTAAGCCTAAGTGACCGTTCGTAGTTATAAAATGAGTTAAATAATTAAATGCTCTTGATTGCGAACGGGGAATGACGCAACGGAGTAAAAACACATAGAACAACACCTAACGAGCCGGGAGATGAAATGGAATCGGTGTTGTCTTACACAGCTGTATAAAACCGAAATCCTGTTTTGCTTGGTCGGAGTGCCGTACCTCAATGTAAGTGGTTACGTTACGAAGAGGACAAATTTTCTTTTAAAATATTTCTAATATGAATTTAGTTTCTACAAAAAATAAATCGAGTTCAAGTCCTGAAATTCAAATTAAATTTTCAGTTTAGAGAAAAAATTATCGTTTAATCTTTTATTTTCAAAATTTTTAATTGTTTTGAAGTTATTTATTGTTTAGTTATGGAAGTATATCATTGAAAATTCTTCACCGCATATCTATAGGTCATTTTATTGTCTACCTTATACTTTGCAAATATCTATTTACTTAATCGAAAAAATATTTACAATCTTCAGAATCAAAAGAATGTTTTGAAAAATATCTATCCTAATAACTTTGAATTCACGGGAATTTATCGAAGTTTAGTTAAAGACAATAATTTAACTGTTAGTTTAAAGACGGAAATAACTCCATTGAACAATACTTTAGAAAAACAACAAAAAACACTCTGTACTATTGAGTAAATGTTTTTTGTAACACAAAGTATATTAGTTTATTTTGACCGTTACATCTGTAATAAGTGCAACAACAAAAATATCTTAAAAATATAAAATAATTATTTTTTTTATAAAATATTAAATTTGTTGGAATTATTCCCTACTTCCAACTTAAAATATTTTGAGTTGCTTTACCCATACAACTACTTAGTAGCCGTGCAATTTATTTAATTATTTCATTATAAAACACCAAAAAAAGTGCTGAAATGTAAAACCGATTTGGATTGTAGTTTTATATGTTTTTAGTTTAACAAAACCGGTAGCTAGAATTTGTCAATATCGTTCTAAAACCTTTGTTCAGGCCTTATAAACGTTTAATAAGTTCACTTTTTATCTAAGGTTATGTTAAAGGAGTTTGACCGACTGCATAATAAAATTTAAAATAACAAGTTTAATACTAAAAGGCCTATAACTTTTGTGTCTTCATCAAAATAATCTTAGTTATCTTCGTCTTCAGCCGGATTATGAGTCATGTAGTTGAAAAATTGTTTGTTACTTGAAATATATTGCACTATTTTCATCAGTTCAATCATTTTTGCTTCTTTAATAGGCACTTTATCTGCATTGGCCTGTTCATTTGGTAAGTTTAAATTTCTGATTACGCATCAAAAGTAGGAATGAATGCTTTAAAAGACCGCCGATAGTTTTGCGAAACAACTACATAACCGGATTCCTTACTGGTCATTTCAAATCGCTTGTACTTTGTAATAGAAAATGTTTGAGGGTCTGCTTGTCGGGTTGGCAGTCAGAGCTACCAACATGATCCGTTAGAAGAAGGAAATAACTCCTGGATTTCTTACTTTCTTCAAACTCAAAATTATTTGTTGTGAGTTTTACTGCCATATCAGAGCCCGGCACTAGTTTCCTTCTTTTTTCACCGAAATATGCGTTTATGTAAATAGAATACAAATTTAACTTAACCTTGAAAGTGAAAAAATGGCGTTTGTTTCCTTCTTCCGACTACGGTTCAATTCTCAAATTAATTGTGAATTTGCGATTTAGGTAATTAAAAGGTGAAGAGTATTAACTACGAGGCGCATTTTCTGAAAAACCATCATAACAGTTTTTTAAACTTTTTTTTAAAGACGACCGTTATGACTATTACTTGAAAACGTTTGACAACTGGAAATCCTCGGTAGGAAAACACCTAAAAGATTAAAAAGTAGTTAAATTATAATTTTCTATAGCATTTCGTTAGTGAAGAAAAAGTTTAGTACTAAAATGAAATCTCATCATTCAAAAAAAATCTGATCGAGAAATAAGATTATCTTCGATCTTTTACCCTTGAAATGAAGCGAGTTATAAGCTACAAACTCATCGGCTTGAAGAAATACCGCTACTGGATATAGTTAGTACTTCTATTAATTATTCCTGTTGTAATTTACACAGAATTATAGATGAATGTGGTCATTTTTTTGTCGATTATTTTACATTTAGTGAATTCGTATTAAGAATCGCTTCTTAATTTAGTGATAATTTTGAAATTCAGTCTTAATTTCAAATAGATATGTTTGATATGATAGGCTGAAATTTGATCTAGTTTATCAAAACTTTCTTTTAGACATTATTGAATTTTTTTACCCGCACCACATTAAAATGGGTTATTTTGTTTGTTTCAATTTAATATCATCAACTTTTATTGAAATACTTTGATGTTTTTGTAAATTTAGTCTTAAACGTCTCTTTTGTAACCCAGATCTTGGACGTCCATAGAAGTTATAAGTACGTGTGGCCAATCACTAAAATCTTACAGTTTTCGCCTCTATTTTTAAATCTAAGTTGTAATATAGAATCTTCCTCAAATAACCATTTTTCACGTCGGTTTAAAACTTTTGTGCGAGAATATAACATGAAAATTTTCTGCGGACAAAAAATAATACTACGTCTTACGGGGATTCGAATTAGGAGCTTTCCAGACGTAAGGTAGAGACGCAACCACTCATCGACGGATTGTGCCCCGACTACAAATTTAAGTTTTGAAAAAATAACTAAAAAAATGGCAACAAATGGAAGGTTTGGTTTTTTAATTTTGATGGCGTCGTGTATGTTAATTCAGTATTAAAACCCAACGAAAAGTAAGGATACAAACGTCATAACTGTCCTAGGACAAAGCAACTTTATTTGTTACAGGTTAATTTTTATCGACAATCGTTGGGGATGTATAAGTAAATATTCACTACAAAATTCAGATTATATATTTTTGTCATTATTTTTTATTTATAACTTTTTGCTATAATAGATAAAATATTCGTACCGTATCCTAAAATTATTAGACTTTTTTTTTTAATGAAACCGCTTAGTTTATTACTATATACGCGCATATTCTTTTTATCTTGAGGAATGTAAAACTCGCTTAAAATAGTAGTCCTTGAACGGAAAGCCGGGAAATAATAAGTTCTAGCAGGAAATAATAACTTCGTTTTTCAAACTAAGGAATATTACAATAATTAGAAGTGATATTTTTATAACCGCTTTGAACATTTTCATTGGTCAGATAGCATGTAAATACATAACGTAATGTCACTCGAGTAGCTCACGCACTATCAATAACCGAACGCTACGGTGTTGAAAGGTTAATTGCACTTCCTACGTGGAAGTGTAATGATATAGACTTTCGTCCCTTCGGTCTGGTTTTCTTATAAATTGGTATACGTAAAACCAACGGGTAATCGTAATAAGTGGGTTGAGTTCTGATGCTTGTAAATATTTTCTTTTATTAGCGTCGCCCATTTCCCCGATGGCCCTTCCCTTGAAAACCATATAACCTCTAGTACCGACGGGTTTATAGCGATTTATTGATGGAATGAGAGTCTTGAAATCAAGTCGGGTATACATTTTCCGCACGACAAGAAAGGTATAGTGTTCGCTGTTAAGCAGCCGACTAGATTTATAATTTTGGATTCATAAGTGGTGAAAAGAGAAGAGAAATGTAGGAAAAAGGGAAATGTCGAAACAGAGCTTCCACTGTATATCCGAATAAGTCTGCTGGATTAACGTAAACTTGTTGCGTTTGCGTCTGTGTCTGTTCCTATAAATTTCAAAAGAACCGTTCGATCTCATTCAAAAAAACTAAGACAAGAAGTCAGTTACTTCTGACGTATTTGTATACTCAGATACATATACTGGATAATTTCACAGGGATAAACTAGGAACGAAATACGATTGTTTTAATGATATGTTCGTATTTTGAAAAACTACACAAAATCATGATCTAATTAGAGGGAGATTTCCGCTTCGGTCGTACAACGAACTATAAAGTTTGATAATTGATGCCGTGATAATAATGTCGGAGACCCGAGGATCATCACAAAAAAAATAAATCACAAGCATTTATTTAGAGGCATATTTTACTCTGTTCTCAAAATCCGGTAGCACATTGTCAACTTTAAAGCGCTTTTATGGTGTTGAATTTTAAAAATACCGAATGGTTGTTGAAACCAAAAACGATTGGAATTAGATTTGACCTAAAGGTTTAAATGAAACATTTAGACTTCGTGTTAAATGTTTTGATTCGCGGTTAAAAATTCACGCGCTCGCATTTTTTTCTGGCGTCAGTTAATGAATTAATTCTAAATTTAAACTTCGTTTAAAAGTCATAAACTTAAAGTAAAAATGGAGTTTTGAGTGTTATTGTAAAGACTGACTTTTGTAAAACGTTAACAGGACGGTCACTCGAGAAACACGGTTCTTGAGTGTATAGAAACATTTTTACCTATCGAAGTCATATTATTTATATTAAAATTATAATTTAAATTGTATTCAGATATGTTTACTTTTTCAGGGTGATATTCGGCTTTCTTCTTTAATTAATATTTAAAAGGATTAAAAAACCGATTTTTAACATATTTTTTATCGTTTATAGGTATTAAAACATAAAAACGGACACTAAAACTAAATTCATAAATATAAATATTATCAATATCTAAAATAATATCTATCTAAATAATTCATAAATAAATAATGAGTAGGAGTAAATTAGTTTAAAAATTGTTTTGTTCCATTCAATAGTTTTGTCGTTACTATCGGTCTTTAAATTTTAGAACGAAGCCGGGTGGGGTATAATATTCTATTTAGTAATCGTAAAAGTTGATAATTATTACAAAATTTAAAAAAATAAAAGAGAGTTGTTAAACATCGGAACAAAAATATATGTACTGCGCTATGAAATTTCACTTTCACAGTAACAGGAATCTGTTAGGTGCGGTTTGTTAATGAAGGAAAAACGGAATATCGGACAAACAAGGGACAAGAGAGGTAGGCAGGTAGATAGGTATGTATGTATTGTCAGTCGTTGTTTTGTAGAGATATTATAATACTAAACGCTGGAGAAAGTAGAAAAATAAAATTGAGGTCATCGGAGCGTCAAGGACAGCAGAGGAACTGACTTAATTGAACGAATGTTCTGGCCTGTAGCAACTCTCTACTACTCTTTTTAACTAAAGAGTATAATATCACTTTCATTGAACGCTTCATCCCGTTGAAGTGCAGTGAATCGAATTGAATTCAATAAACCGCCGTCGACATTTAGGAGTTCAATTCTTATTTATTATGTAGAGTTCGATTCCGCTTATTCAAACTTCGATAATCCAGAATCCTGTTTATCGAAATTATCAGCTAAAAGATAAAAAGAAAATAACTGCAAATAAGTTTCCTTTGAATGAAATAATCTACCGTCTACGTTCTCCAAAACAGTAGACCTTATTCTATGAAGCGTTCTTTTGTAAAAAAAAAGTAACACCACAAAACCGTGAAATTATCATTTAAGATTTGTTTAAACCTGATAAAAGATTAAGGTTCTACTTAACGACAGCCGTTAAAAAAAATATGGAACCGTCCATTAACTCTATTATGTGTTCATGATCAGTTTTTACAGACAAAAATTGAATGGAACAAAACTATTTTTAAACTAATTTACCCCTACTCATTATTTATTTATGAATTATTTAGATAGATATTATTTTAGATATTGATATTATTTATATTTATGAATTTAGTTTTAACGCCCGTTTTTATGTTTTCGTGTACGTTTAACTTTTTAAGTTTTTTCTCCCGTTCTCATATTACTTTTTCAAGGGCACAATTAAAGAGGGTTGGAGGCGGTCCATCTCATTGCCCTACTCCAAAATAAATAAGAATATTTTCCCAATCGTATTATTTACTTTCAGAGATAGTAAAAAAAGTTAATTTAAAGAAAAAATGTATAAATTTGCCTTATTAAAAAATATCTACATAATAATTAATCACGTTTATCGATTTTTTTGAAAAATATTTCTTCGATTCTTTCTTTTTAACTTTATTTTTGAACTAAATATTTCGTAAGAACTTAGGCAAGAAGGGGGTCTTTATTTATTTATTTTTACAAGTACTGCATAACGTACATTTTTAACGATAAATTTAAGTGATATAGCAAATTTTTTCAAGTTTTAAGACTTTTAAAATCTGACAGAATCTCACTCGCGAGAGAGAAAATCTAAAAACGATAAATTTTTGCACAATAATTTACAAAAATCATCTACAAAATAACAGATGGTCACATGCACGCGCGCTCACACATGCCTGTATGTTTATTTACTTATTTATTCTCGAAGTATTAACAACCTTAAACCTGATTACATTACTTAATGAAAGATTAATTTTTTAGCGTATAAGAATTCAAAAATCTGACCGGGATTCGAACCCAAAATCTTCCAGATGAAAGGCAAAATTACTTTAAAATTTATATGTACGTATAAACTCAAGCACATGGATATCATGCCTTTTTTTTGGCTAATCGGTAATTTTATGATAAAAATTAAAAACTTTATTAGAATATTTGTGTGTTTTCTGGGTAATTATTAATGGAAAAGCCTTCATCAATTCACTCATCACCTATTTTCTCAGCTCCCGAATACCAAGGAAAATGGTATTCAGTTTAGTATTCGTAAAGGGATCTTCAGGGAAATGAAGCAAAAATTAATTTCATTAACAGTCAGTAAGAGGTTAAAGATCTCCCTGCATTTAAAAATTCTAGAGACTTAATTTTAATCATATTTTCTAGTTTCTTAGTTTTTTATCACATTCCGATGGAATGATACTGCGTTGGATAGTCCTTATTATAAAGCATTTATTTATTTATTGAATACATTTCTTGTGAAGATCATTACATAAAAAATCCCAGAAGTATACAGTAAAATTACACCCTTATTATTTAACTTCGGTAATCTAGCGAGATCGATCACTTAAATATGATTTCTGGCCGTGAAATATTTTTTTGCGAATGAAATTTTGTTTCTTAAACATATTAGCGACTAGATGCCCATTGATCTTATTAAATTCACTCAGATGTTTTTAGATATTTAAAAAAATCGCACATTTTATTTGTCTAACTGGTAATACTAAGGTAAAAAATATTAGCTTAATAGAAAAGATCGTTACCAGATTATCACACCATTTTTATTATTTCCCTGGCTGTTATAGAATACCGACAGAAAGCATTTATCTAAAAGATCGCCTCTTTCAGGGAGTTTGATACTTCTTGACGGTTTTAGGTCGATGAATCTAAAATATTTAAATGGTGGTTACAATTTTCTGCATCTATGGATGGGTATTAAAATCTATTTTGTTTTACACCTCGGATACAGTTAGGTTGAAATTTTAAAACTACAGAGTTTGCTGAAGTAGCTTGTTTAGGTATAAGAGTTCTGTTAAATTTTTGAATATATTGGATGAAAGGAAGTTATTTCTCGAAAATTGTTGGATTTTATGAAAATTGTAGCATCGCACTTTTTTAATAAAAAATATGGTAATACTGCTAAAAATACCGTCGAAATAACATAGTTTGAAAAATATCCTTACCCCTAAAAATTGGTATAGTTTTCAAACATTTCTTACCTTTTTACTGTTAAACGGAGAGAAATAAAAATTGTTGGATCTTATCTTACCTCAGTCCCCCGGATGAGATGAATCTTTAGTTGTTTCCGCTGAATCGGAATTGCGTCCCTAATGGAAATATTACATCCTCCCGGTATAAGAATTATGTTACAGAATCACATTCATTTATTTAGTTCATTTATTTCAACGTGTAATATTTTCCAAGAAAAATATTACAATTCTCTCGAAGAACAACGTGCTGTGACACGGGATACGAATGTGACAAGGTACATTCTTTAATTCGTTTGTTCACTAAAAAAACGTTCGACTTGGAACGATTCAGAATAGGTTTACACACGATTCCGAAGCACAGATTTTTATGTTAGTTTTATTTTATTGTTAAATTACTTCTTATTTTGAGGATATTATCTATTATAATAATAATAATATTAATAATATCTTTCTTTTTTTTGTTATGAAAGAAAAGGCATCAACAGCTATGGTCATTAGCCCGGATTACTATTATTATTATTGGCAGGAGATTAGACTTGCTCGTTATGTTGTTATCTAACAATTTTTATTGGTCTTTATTGTGCCTTGTCCTACCTCTTATGTATGTCAGTCGTATCTTCTTTCTAGCTGCCATTTTCGTTATTAATTCGTATGGCCCTCAGAAAGTATTTTGTAAATTTGTAGTTGTAGCAATGGCATTTTTTTAATTGCTTTCGATCATGTGACCCAGATAATAATAAATAGTCCGCGGTCAAGTCTCTACGAATACGTATAATAACGAATGCACATAGATTATGCGATAATAACATCGAAATGTAATTTAGTTTTGGAAACAGAATAAAGTTACGATTTAGTATTTGTGACGCGAGTAAAGGAATAAGGACGGATAATGGCTCTACGACTCCCATCTACCGTTTCTTCAGTGACAAAAGTTCATTTATCAGAGGAATAAGGAGTAGATTCTACCGTATTTTGTGAACAGGAAATCTCAGGTCGTTTACAACAGTGTCATCGACCTGAACGGACACTTAAGGGGAGCATGTTTTCAAGCAGTTAATCATGATGCTGAGGAAATCACCGATTTCCTCAAATCAATGGTGAAATTTTAACTGTGGAAATTGTTGAAAGTTTGCTTTCTAGAAGAAAATATTATGCCGCTGTTTGTTATCACTGCATAGGTTGTTGGTGCCATTTATCTTGAGACAACTTTTCGTGGTTACTGTTCCTAACAGAAGTCCTACTACAATACTTACCGTGATTTGCGAACAGATTAACGATGGAACTACAATTATATCGAACCGTAGGAAGGTTTACTCAGCGCTTGACAACATGATTCATTTCATTTGACAGTGAATCATAAATATAATTCTGTGGGCCCGGTCGATGGTGTGCAGTGCAGAATATACAATCGAAATTACGTAACATAAACACTTAGGAATCCATCGTCAAACGCTCAACAGCTATCTCTGCGATATTCTGTAATGTCAAAAAAAAGGTTGTTTCACTATCCGGAGAGAACTGACGAATTCACGCCGCCGCAATGACTTAAGCGTGATTATCATTTCACTAATTTTTTCGTTTTGTTTGTTTTCATTGTAAAGAAAGTTCATGATATGCCATGACAAGCCAAATAAAGTTACATTAGAGAAAATTTCTATGAGTTATGTAGGAAAAGATGTAATTTTTTCTCTAAATAACCGTTATCACAGTAGGAACAGTTTTCAACCCTTATTACAGGAATAAATTTTCATCCGAAATATCGAAGTCCAACAAAATGATTTATAATTTTTAGTACTTATTTGTCGACCGGAAAATGTTGTATTTTTATTATTTTTTTTAAACGAGATGTTTCTGTTAAGGTAGGAATGCTTTTCAGCCCTCATCGCACGGATCGAGATTAAATTTTTAAAATGTTAGTTTTGTTCAAAGTTTCGAAAGTACAACCGGGTCAAGAATCCAAGTATTTTTTCATTCATTAGGAAATCGTTAACGCAGGGTAGATATCGTGTCAATCTTATTATTTATTAAAAAGATTTAAAAAATAAATAACAGCGTTTTTAAAAATGACTTTTTTTATTAGACATTGTTAAATAATAGACTAATTAGGTCATTCTGATAAGAATAATTTAAACTTAAACGGCGGAGGAAAGGATTACATTTTATGGGATTACCGGGAAAGTTCGAAAATATCGTCGTGAGACTATTTAAGTAATTTTTTTTTATTAAATCGACGATATATTTGCGAGTTTTGTACCAAAATTCTGAGAGTACACAAAGCGTTAAAATAATAGAGATAATAATATGTTCCTTATCCTAATCGATTCACAACATTTACACCGTTTTTTTTTTTAAGTAATAATTTTACGAGATTTATTTTTGCAGTAAATAAACATGGTGTACGAAGAATTATCTCGAGCTATATTTTCTTTACTCCGTAAGTTTAAACGATAAAGATGATCGATTTCTTCCATACTTTTCTCCGGTTAAATTCGATTGACTTTCATAATCTTTAGGCGCCACTTCTCTCTCTATTTTTAATTAGATCGTCGCTGAGGTTGATTTTTCACACTATATCAAACGATCAAGTAATATTATACCTATCTGTTCACCTCCTCATCCGTTGTAATACGAAAGCGATTTTTTACCACACGATCAGAAAGTAGATCTACGATTATTATGTGTATATACCGATTTATTTATTAAAGATCGTTTCAATTAATCCTAAATTACTCATTTTAATTTTTTTTTTCAGCATGAAAGAATGTTTGTCTCATCGCCCGGTAATAAAAAAAGTGCCTGTCGTCTTATTTCTGTTGTCTTCGGCTATCGCAAGCGCACCCGTACTAGGTCAGTAGAATAATTACTTTTATTATGGATTTTCTTTTCTATTAATTCAAATAACACGATCCTATATCATTCTTTATACTAATCGAAGATGAAACCGATTTTTTTCTAAATTAAATAATTTTTCTATATCGTTTTTTCAATTAATATATTACAGAAAAAGAGTAATTTCCATCTTCGTCCGACAGAAACCTGAGAAGCTAATCTAGTTCTTTCTGTAATTCTCTGATAGAAAATCTGGTTCCTGTCATGCACACAATCAGAGCCGGCATATCAACAAGCGCCGTTAAACAGCCACTGCCCCATTGATTTTCGGATGTTGCTAGTGTAAGCCACACATAGTCCGGTTTGAAACTTAACCTATAAAAAGAAGGAGTTAGACGTAATACGATACAAACTGTTTTAGACAATCCCTATAGAAAGCGGAAATATATCTTAAAACCCTTTAAACCGCTTCAACTTGCGATTCAAATCGCTTACCGTGGCCTAATGCACGACTCTAATTATACAGAGGGTATCACGAAGTTCTCCCGGGACTTTCATAACCTATCCTGCTCGTGAAAATAATCAAAAAAGTTTTCATACAAACATATTTCCTAAAATGCTTGGTTTGCAAGTTACGGCTAGTGAAATATTTCACTCGGATTTCAGCTACCCCGATGAAAAGAGGTCTTAATGAAATTCTTAGGGGGTTAATTAAGGAGCAGAGTTAGTGGTTGCTTATGGTTTTTGATGTGAAAAATTGAATAAAATAGATTTTAGAACAGTATCTGCAGTCTCTTTTGAGAAATCTGGGGTGAAAACCAATTAATTTGGGGGGAACCCCTGTTTTTTATGTTTAAACTACAATAACTTTGTTAAATGGGTAATAAATACAGAAACATTCTAAATAAAACTTGTTGAAATTTAATTCTGAATAAAAGGCTGTAAGATAAGTGGAATGAAACAAAGGAAAGTTATAAAAATTCGAATTTTATTTAGAAACAGTACATTAGACCAAAGTGCATTTATACGTACTAGTTTATATAATAAATGTTCGAAAATGAGTCCGCCATTTCCAACACATTTCATGGCTTACTTCTATACCGCTTCTGTAGCTCTTTTTAGTTCTTTAGGGCTGTCCTTTAGTTGTTCACCGCATCCATAACGGGGACAATTAATTTCTCACGAGAATGAGTTTTTGTTTTGTACAATATTTTCATCTTTGTTTTGTATACAATATTTTCATCCATCCCCAGACGCAAAAATCGAAAGATGTTACATTAGGCAATCGTGGTGTGTAGACCTTCAAAACCGATGCACTTCTCTGAGAAATAATGATTTAAGTGAGTGGAAACGGCACAAGAGACGCTGGGAGGCGCGCCATCATGCTGGAAGTATTCTTAGCGTCTCAGCGCTAGAGGAATATCTTCAAGCAGCTGCGGCAATTCTTCTTGAACTTCTTGAAAGATAATGCAAGTAGACCTCAGCATTTAAGCAGCCAGGTAATATGAACGGTCCTAACAGCTGATTGTGATGAAGGCCGCACCATGTGTTGACGCTAATCGGCATTGAAAATTGCCTTCCACCGTTTCATGAGGATTTACTTCTGCCCACGTATGCTCATTGCGTTAGTTGTTGATGCCATCTCGATTTTCATCGAGTTGATTTTCATCTCGAATGAAATTTACCTCGTCAAAAAAAAAACATACTTCTAGGATAGTCTATTTTTATTCCACCGGTTTCAGAACTCTAAGTGAAGCGGACCGTCTCCTGGGCGTAGATGTTGAATTGGCTGTTTATTATAGGTATAAAACTTGTTTAAGTGTCCTCCAAACCATCAAAAACTCCCTTCCGCTTAGAAAGGCGTCGTGTACTGACGCCTGGACTGCATCGACAATAATTTCGTCAATTTCAACGTCGCGTTGAATAGATCGTTCGTAGCTAGTACGAATACTAGGTAGTAAGCCTGCTTTCCGAAGATTTCCGAAAGTCGCGCTAATTGTTTTGGGATGTGGAATCCTGCGATTCGGAAAACATATTTCATATTCTACTGCAGCAGTTGTACCATTACCACTACACACACCCAAGATCAATGTCGTATGAGCAAATTCCTCTGTTGTAAATAGTACGGCATTACTTCAGCGGCAAACCGATCACCTTCAGACTAAAATTGACAGAAAATCTTTGCTAACGACTGCAGAGTTCATAGTACCCGATATACTTAATGTACCTTACAGAATGATTTAAATACTAATGCTCTATTGCTGTTTGTTTGTTTGTTATTTTATTTGATTTTTTTTTATTTGATATTTGACAACTTTGAAATAATAATTTTTCAAATGTTATGTTGTATTTCTGTCATTAGCAAAAAAATTATTTATCTTAATTTTTATTTTACAAATTTTTTGTAATATCCAGATTTTTTACAATTTTTTAAGAGAAATTTTTAAGAGTAAATTTTGTTTTTATAAATCTTTCACATTACCAAAAATGAATTTATTTGTTTTTTACATTAAATAAGTACTTTTCCGACAAATGTGGTAATGTACTATTTCTAAATATAATTTTAATTTTTCTAACATTTCTTCGTTTTATTGAATCTATATTACACCATTTTGTTCAAAATTAAATTTTCTACAAGTTTTGTTTAGACAATTTATGTATATATTTCCCATTTAACAAAGTTATTGTACATCAAACATGAAAAAACAGCTGTTTTTACCCCAATTTATTGCTTTTTACGCCAAATTTCTCAAAAAAATACCCCAGCTACAGTTCTTAAACCTTTTTTATTCGATTTTCCAGATGAAAAACCATAATAAATCTCTAATTCTGCTCCTTAATTAACTTCCTAAAAATTTCAGTACGACCTCATTTCAACGGAATAGCTGAAATCCGAGCGAAATTTTTCATTAGTCGCAACTCGCAAACGAAGCATTTTAGGACACTCTGTTTAGGTCTGATAAATAAAACTTATCTATGAAAATAAACCGAACATATCTCCACTCACGAACAAAATTTAAGGAAGTAGGATAACCGTTTAATATTTTTATGATCGATCGTTCCCCTATCGTTGGTCAACAATGAAATTTCTAAATCACTATCGATAAAGTAAGTTTTCGACAAATTAATCGGTTCCTGTTTGTTACATACATTATTTAAAACCGTAGTTTCTAATAAACTAATTTTGCGATTAGTTTCCAGGCAGTGCCGGCTACAACCGATTTCTCCGTCTTTTATATTTATAATGTGCTCCTTTATTATAGTTTCGATATTTCTTTTATTTCAAAACCTAAATTTCAATTATAGATTTTGACTAATCGATTTATAAATGTCAACTCTTTCGACGGGTTTAGTATTATCTTTAGCTTTTCATAAAAAAGAGATAAATTTCCTAGACGAAACCGAGATGATATTTTGTTAGATGTAATTTATATATGCACAAAATTTATTTATACTTTTTAATACGTAAGTTTCCATGACGTAGCCGTTGTGATTTTTAAAAATATTCTTACTTCGCTGCTGTAGGAAGGGTAACACGTAATATATGTTTATACTTTCTCTGATCTACTGCTTTGACGTAATGCGACATTTAATTTTTTTTTCTTTTTTACACAAATAATTAGTATATTTCAAACCCAGAATTCAGAAACAAGCCCTTTAAACGAACTCAAAACAATAAACGGGCTTCCTAAAAGAAAAAAGAAACAGTAGAAGTATTTATAATAGAGTATTTCGAGTAATAAAAGTTAAAAATAATATACTGTTAATTTTTTAACTTTCTCTCAAGTTAAAATTTATTCAAGTTTCACCCGTTAGCGTAAGCAACAATTTTTTTTTATTATTATTAATAATAGAGCAGTAATTTCATAATTAAATTTAATGAATCGACCATGTTAAACAAATAGTTTTTTCGTGAAATTACGTAAACCAAAAATGTGTGCAAATAATAATTTATTCATATATATATATAACAGTTGCAGAATTTGTAGTTGTCAACCCAAAAAGAGAGCGTGAAGAAAATTACGTAATTACAATTAAGGAAGACAATGACAATTACAATAGTAGTTCTCCCCATTATGTTCTCTGTGTATTTTCACTGCTTTCATTTTTACGCTTATGGTTTTAACGAAAGTTATTTATTAATTTTAACCTCAATATATTGTAGCTAATTTAATATAGTCGGTGACATACCTATGTTTTTTGTTTGTAAGCGTATGTGTGTGCGTGCGCGCGCGCGCGCGCGTTTGGTGAAACAGCATATGTGAACTCATAAAATTATATTGCAGTACATCCACGTACATTTGAATTGTATTTTTGCGATTTATATTATATATTTATCAACTCCAAACAATAAAAACCGATTCTGATGTAAAAATAATCAGTATCATTATCAAATTACAAATGAAATGCTATGAAGTACCGGACTGATTACTCGTTGACCGCTGTTGTCTTCTAGTTTTAGAAAAGTTGGAATTCCTACTTTTTTTTTGTAGATAATCAATTCACTAAAAAAACTAAAAAACAGAGGAAATAAAAAGAAAAAAGGAAATTTATAAAAAAAAAAAATTTGTAGAGAATGAAAAATACAGATCCTAGCTGGGATTCGATCCCCAACAGCTTCTAATTTGAGACGTATCGATCCACCACAGTAGTCGACGAATTAGATATTTTACCTTCTATATATAATTTTTTTTTTTTTTACAGACTTTTCGTACAAAAGTACGGTATCACCTTCGATCGTGTGGTGGGGGTGGGGGGGTGAAAATGAATTTTATTTACGTTTTGAGTTACGAGGAGTACGAAAATACTATTCACTTAGCTTGTGGTTTCTTTGTATATTTATTTATAGGTCTATGTATAAAATTTTGTAACTCGAAGATTTTCAAAATTACTCGATCAATTTCATTGAAATTTAGACATGTTGTAGTAGTGTTATCTGAAGATTTTGCACGTGAAAATTTTATAAAGATCGGTTGCGTCATTGTTGAGTTATTCTCAATTTCAAGTCGAAAAAATGTAAGCGGGATAAGTTAGATGCTTGGTTCGTTATGATATTGCATGTTGGAACGCGGAAACAAAATAAAATAACGAAAAGTCAGTCTTCTTGCGTAGAACCAGGGGTAGAGCCAGCAACTGAATTTGAGGGGGCCCGTTGGTGACAAGGGGTCACATTTTTCTACTCACTTCTAATTGGGTTGGTTATATAATATTTAATACACTTTTATTGGATACGTACTATATTCTGAACTATTTTTAAACACGAAAAATCGTTTAACCGACCATTAGTATTGCTGTATAACAGACAAAAAGGGACGGTTTCAGCAAAACAAAAAAAACGCTTAAGTTTCTGCAATTTTATTTCGATTTATAAATTTAAGCTGTAAATTATTTGAAGTAATCCTCACGGGGACTCTAGAAGCTAAATTAACTTTAAGCTCGGACTGTACAGTCCAAACAACTTTAATCGAAACTACCATGCAAATTATATAATAATACAAGATGGGATAAAAATAATAAGATGAAAATTTAAATTAAGTTTTATTTGTTCATTCATGTCAATATTTATAATTAATCAATTAAATTCAAAAATTTTAAACATTTTATTTCGTACAATAATATATTTACAAAATAAATTCATCAGGATGATTACGTATCTTCGCATTCCTATCGATAACGCGATATCAATCTGCATGTTGTTGTGAATATGCATTAGAGCAAGTGACGTTTGAGTACTAATTAAGTACAAGTTAAAAGAAGTTACAGAAAATCTCGGAATATCTAATTCTTACATATTTTTATAAAAATTCAACAGAATAGGTTTTTCCTAAAAGAAATTCTTTTACTTAAAATAAATCGGTTAAAAAAGTTTTTTGCTAGATAGTGTGGTGAATTATTAAAATGGTAACGTAAACGTCATAAGGACATTTCTCATAGACAGACGTAAGTTAAGTAACGTGAAAATAGTCCTAATTACAACTATAATCATTTAAAACGATTGTAATAGAATCACAATCAGTTTAAAAAATCGAAATGTAACTATAAAAAAGCTGACAAAACGGTTGTAGGACTTTCCCGTCACGCGACTAAAACCTTATTCCGGGAAGGTCCTACAACATTGGATTGTTTCTGATGCGCTATTTACAGATACACACATAACTTAATTTAAAATATTTATCGTTTTATTTAAATATAATATTTTCCGTTTATTTAACGCAATGATTCTAAATAAAGCGCGCGCACATACCGTATTTAATTCGCGCGGGTATAGCAATACTGGCGGCGACGGTCGGTTCTAACTGAACTAATGTAATTTCACAACTTCCATAGAACAAATTTCGTTTGTACGGTCGGAAGACTGGTATAGCCGCGAGGCTTAACGCACCAGGTACCAAGTCAACTGTGCGATCGAATTCGAGAACCAACCAGACCGAGTTACTTTTATACGCTTTAAATATTATTAATCTACCGCTCATCTGTGACATCACATCATAACAGACGACTACTAAAGCAGTTTTTGGGGTGGGAATGCGATTTTGCAACAAACTTTTTTTTGCAAATATTGTTATTTTTTAACCGTTAACAAGTGCGCTTAAAAAAAATATGACCTTAATTAGACAAAATCTGGAGATACTGAGGGTGCCTTGCTCTACAGTCTCAACCCGTTGACCTCTGAGTTGAAAATTTAATGGCATCAATGTCCCATATATAGAAATAATCTGATCAAGTTTGGTGTAAATCGGTTCAGTATTTCTGGAGATGTAAGGGGATTTAGAGAGAAACATCGGACACACGAACATTAACATCCAGAAAATTTCCATCCGGTTTTTTGGATCCATAGGTGTCAAACATCAAGATCCGGTGAAAACCGCATAATGCCCAAATTGGACCGATTACAATATTTTTCCTTCTAGAGCTATCTAGACGAGAAAGTAAAAATATGCTTCAAAGAAATATTTAAAAAAACAAACGGTATTAATGTTTATGGAAGGTTTGTATTTTAATTCTTTTTTTAAAAACTATTTTCTAGTCGTAACAGAAACGGTAATCTTCATAATTTTGGTCTTCATCGTTAGGATAACTGACAATTTGTATAATTGTTTTTAAACCGGTTCGATTATTTACCGTTAATTGTAGATGTTAATTTAAGAAAGTAATCTCGTCGGCCGTCCTAGGATCACATCCTAGATCGTGATCCTTATACAGCTCCCTTATGCCACGTCTATAGCTACTTTCATTTCATAACAGCTTCCATTTTCTTTTAAATCATATATCATTCGTAATTTTTTCCGGTCTATCGTTTTACACCCTATACCGATCCTTCTACCGCTATTTTAATCAACCCTTCTTTACGATATGTCCAGGCTGGTTAGCTTTCCGATTCTGAATTATTCTGATAAAGCTTCTATTCTCATTCACTCATTATTCTTCATAATTCGCTCTGTTCATTTAATCTCCCTTGTACGCAGATTTTAAATATATTCAGTTTTTATTTTTCCAATTTTCTTAGTTTCCACATTCATACCAGAAATACATCCCAAACATAGCACTTCAGTAGATGCTTTCTCAAGTCTAACTGCATCTTACTGTAATGTAGCTTCTATTTATTAGATGCTTTCTTATCCATTGTTATTTTAATATTTATTTGATTTTTACTTCTGAAATTCTCTGTTCACTTCTTACTTAACTGCCTGTACTGTTTTACTCGTTCACTCTTCGTTTTTTTTTCTGTGTAGATATTCATCGGCTTAGTGTTTCTAATCGTTTTTAATTTTATTTCCTTAATAGTAATAATTTTCATTCCAAATTCTGTCGTAATTGTGTAACCGTAATTTCTTTTGATCTTTTTAATTTTCTCATTAACTTATTCGTGGAATTAATAGGGAATTCAATATAATTTTCCTGTAATTCCATCCGATAACATTGTAAAAAAGGGTTTTTACCGATCTCGATTTTTAGCAACAGGTAGGATAAAATTCGAACAAAACATTTTACTCTTTCTATTTCCGACACGACTAACGATAAAAAACAACTCTCGCTTATATTATTGTTATTATCGCTGTTATTACATATACTTGTATGAATTAATAATCCCTATAAATGTGTCGGGTTATATGTAGGTTAACGGATATTTATTTATTTTGTTATACTATAAATAATATTTATTTTAAGATACCGCTCTTAAAATAAATATTGTAAATCGAAATAGAAAAGATTTTGCATAACTCGAAATGTGTATATGTGTTTTCTGTATGTATTTACTTTGCTTGTTCTGAATCTTAAACGAATTTATTTTAAACGATCCGTGAAAGGTGAAAGTTATGACTTTTCTTTATTAATAATATATAACTAAGCTTAGTTCGATTTTTTCCTTCAAATACACTGCAACGTCTTCTTAATCTTCTTTGTTTTCCATAATATCGATGTGAAATTTTATTTATCGAACAGCCACTGAATGGTACAGATATTAAATTTTACTTCTCTTTTATCTGTCTATATTTTACACATTTTTGTGCTGAATCTATCTATTGTATTATTAATAGCAAAACTCTCACTATGAAATCGATAAACTGACTTTTCTGATTAAACTCACTCTATAAAAAAACTAGTTTAGTGGTATGACAAGTTGTATACCGTGCGATACAAAGAATATCAAAAGATTAATATATTTAGTTTAATTTCTTAGTACTTCTTTCTTAAGTAGTAGTTATTTGAATGACACACATATACATAGACACATACATACATGTACACCCAAAAATCCTAATCGTTTTGAAATTTTTGTAATTTTTTGGTGATACAAAACTTCGTTAAAAGAAATCGAATAAAAATTCAGCAAATAGTTTTTACATATAAAACGCGTCAAAACGTTTTTAAAACATCACGTATAGTACAAAGTAAATCACAAATAAGTAATTACTTTTCATCGAGCTCGATTAATTTGTATCATTTCAGATTTTGATCATTTCTTTATTAACCCGTTTTACCCGTGATTTCAGTTTCTATCTGGAACAATTGGTTTTTGAAAATTAGCAGGCTTTGTACATTAAAAATGCTACTTTTGCGTGAAAGGCACTATTTTGAAAATTTTCAGCAAAATTTCTTAATAATTGTTTGTATGAATTCAATCAAATTTTTATTCTCTTTTAGGTTTGCTTTATTTCATAACACCTGCAACCATTTTTTACTAATAATCGATTAAAAGACTATTTCGTAGCATTCCTTTTGTATCTGATTTTTTTAAATTACGATTCACTTTTTTTAATTGATCGTTTTTAAGAAAGCTCCAATTTTTTTGGATTATGTAGTTAATTCAAAAAATTGTTAATCCAAAAATCCTTAAAAATAGCGGTTGAACTTTAAAAGAACATATATTTATTATTACAAGGTGAATAAGAAAATATGAATGACAATTAAAAAAAAAACCCCCGTTGTAAATAAATAATTTAAAAAATAGATTATTTTTTAAAACAGCAATCGTTAAATCAGTGAAATCGAGGAGTAAAGCACAGTAACCATCAGATGTAAACGGTTCGACGGCACATAAGTACGCCTCATCTTTTGCATGTTTTTTCGCATAATTTGACATCGATAAAAGGAAAAGGAAATCTTAGAACCTGCCTTAAAATTTATTTCTGTAGAACCTAAAAAAGTAATTTTAAAAATTAACAAGGAACGCTGAAATGATATGAAATAAAAAATTGGATGGTTGTAATGAACTTGCGATACAGATAAACGGTGTTTGAATACGCACAAGCGTGACGCTGTCGTTTATAAATTACTTTACGGTAAATTCAGTATTATTATTACTTATTGTAATCTGTTATGAAATTTTGATTTCAAGAAATCGCGCCGTTTCAAAATCCGTAAATATTGATAGTATTTATTTTTAAACTGTAAAGCGTCAGGAAACACAGACGTAAAGTATGTTTCCAGTTTTAAAATATATTTTTACATTTGATTATGCATCAATTAGCAGCAAAGTACCAGAATTTTATAAAAACCAACACTAAAAAAAAAAAAAAATGGTATCAATTTACAATATTATTCAATTAAGAAAAAATCTTTATACTGCCCGAAATAAATAACTGCCCTCCCGGTTTTCGGTAAATGAAGTGACGAATAAGTAAGTAATCAAAAAATCCAGTAAGTAACAAATAAGAATCGAAAAAATCGAATAGAACCCGATTGATTTTCAAGCGAATCGGTTCACAGGATCGGATTTTTATGTGTTTTTGGGTAAAAATGTGGGTTTTTAGTTACATTTTCAACGTTAACTAATACTGGAAATCCGCTCTTCTAACCCATTTACTGCGACAATTTTTTAAAAATAATTATTGTAAAAGATTTGTTTATTAGATGATTAAAATTAGGATTAAGTTGTACCGACAGTAATGTATACTGTATAACAAATGTTTTGAAAGCAATAAATATTATTATTTTTCGTAATCTTAATTAAGTATAAGTAAACCCATACAATTACTGACGCACTTGCTCGCGTCTATATGCATATACACGTACGAATACGAATATAAAACTAACATTAATTACATGACAGATTTTAACTTAATAGTTTAAAGTTCGACAAATAATTCACATTAAAGAACCTGAATAACATATAGCATTATAAGTTGTATTAATGAATCTAATCCGTAAAATATCCTAAACAATTTGGAGAAGAACGGACACTCTGATAGGAGGCTGACCGAACGTGCAATGCACCTACGGCGCGGCGTACGCCGTTCTGTGTTAATCCGTTTGTTAGAGTGAACGTTCATATGTATGCGCTCCAGTGAGTCTATAGATTTTTCCGATCTCTTTCATCTTTGAACTTCCACAATGTATTTTTACGAACGTTGAGAAAAACGCAACATATATACACACCGAGCGAGTATTCGTATATTGTTATTTTATATTTAAACTATAAAGCTCAGTTTATCGCTTAAATAAATAAATTACGACTATATTGTATACCGTTATAATTTATTGGGCCTTATTTGTTTAGATATAACTTCGATGTCCAATTATGATTATAATTACAATATGAAGAAAGATAGTTTAGTTTTATAGCGAGTATTTTATATACAAAGAGTAAAATACAATTTAAGGCGTAAAAAAAGGCTAAATTTTCAGTGAAAGGAATCTTACATGTGTTATTAGTTAGGCCGAAGTGAAAAAGAAAGTTTTAAGCTAAACTCTGTCACGTAATTAGTGTTTGTATTGTATTCATATTCATTTATGTATATGCGTACAGACGCACGCAAGTCCGTCATAATCTTGTGGGTTTTACTTACACTTAGTTACCGATTATGAAAAAAAATATATATTTATCGCCTTCAAAAAATTTGCGCTATACAGTATACGTGCTTTATTGTCGATACAAACTTACCTCAAATCTTAATCATCCAATAAAAATTTTTTTTAAATAACTATAAAGAAAACGTACCCAAAGAACCCAATTTTTTGCCTCTAACTCCGGTTCCCGTGAATCGATTCGGTTGAAAATCAATAGGATTTTATTTCTACTAGGTTTATATCATCCTACCAAGTTTCATCAAACCCTGTTGAATGAAAAATGCTAAGAATATAACAAAAATCCGATTTTTGGCTCTTACTCCGGTTTCTGTGAACCGATTCCGTTGAAAATAAATAAGGCTCTGTTCCCAATAGGGTTACATCACCCAACCAAGTTAGGTCAAAATCGGTTAAGATTAGCGTCCAGTAGAGCGGACGAAAAAATTTATACATACATATATATGTTTATAAACATGGCTGAGTGCATCAGCAATTTGCAGATTCTTTGGAAATCCGGTAAAAAATGAAATTAATTCACTTATACTTAAAAATGATTAACATTTATGAAATACAAATAGGCTTTGTATTACATAGGAAAATTTGATTGGCAAAGAGTTGAGTGTTCATATTATTGGTCATTTTTCTGGTCTTAGTTTGAATTTTCTAAATTTAGTTCTTAAGTATCTAATTTATTAAAGGAAGTGTAAGTAAAATAAACAAATTCCATTCCATAACCGGCTCTCTATCTTGCATATTTCATATTTACTTTTTTAATAAGTTTATTTATAATTGTTTCGGGAACAATATTGATCCATTTGGAACCAATATATATTGTTTTATAAATTTTGTATTTCATTTAAAATTACTTTTGTAACTGGCGTTCTTTTTTAAAAAAGAATGTTTATTAGGTACAGAAAGAATAATACGATTTTCTATCTATTTTTCTTCAATAAAAGATAGATTTTTAACAATTTTTATTTATTTTTTATTGGCTGTATTTACATTAATTTTCCCAGAATTAAATTCTCTACAAGTTTTGTTAAAATCTTTCCCGTTTATTAGTCATCTAACAAAGCTATCGAATTACAAACCTAAAGAACTTTGTACTTCGACACCAAATTCTGTGTTTTATCTCGTATATCTTCTGGGACTTATTTTATCCTATTTTCCAGCTTAAATTACATAAAAAGCCACCAGCTTTACTCCTTAATTTTGGTTCCAAAGATTATAGTAGGGCTTCTTTTTTCAGAAGAGCTGAAATCCGTCGAAATATTTCGCTAGGTGTAACTCGAAAACAAAGCGTTTCCAGACCTATGTTTATATGAGAGTTTTTCATTACTTTCACCCGTAGAACATGTCCTGAAAGTTTCTTCGTGGGACACTCTGTATATTTATTTCTACAGGAATCTTGGTACATAATTATATCTAGTGCTAAGTTTATATTTTTTTACGTGTAAGTGTACATTTTTAATCGTGAAGTTGTCTGACTGTTATTACTTTAAATTCTATAAACAACTCTACAGTCGGATGTAATCCATGCTTCTTCATAACTGCTTTAGTAAAGTATTTTTGCGTGACTAAAATTCATGTATATGTCTACCCACAGTTCCACCCCATATACTAAGTCTATAGTGCAAAATACATTGAACGAAAGCATAGTAATCATATTAAGAAAATATATATTTATAATACTATTTAATTTATATACCGTAAATTTAAGGTTTTCACGTACGAATATTATGTTTATCCGGTCTAAAATTTCATCGATTATAACTCCAAGGTTATTAGTGCGACTAACGTTTTGCAATAAAGGGAATGAAAAATTATTATAACTTTTACTATTAAAGCGGTTTAAATTCTCAAATCAAAATCGGTTAAGCCGTTGAACTGCTACGGTGGAACAAACATACATACATAAATACACCCTAAATACATTACACTTCTTTTTGGGCAGTCGTGTAAAGATTATTTTTAAATGTATAAATTAACAATATATTAGATTTTTAAAATCGCCTGTTTTATTAGTTCTCTGGTTGCAAGAAATGTCAGTTAACATCCGGTTGGTTAGGAACACGTCGGATGGATGTTTCTCAGTAGGCCACCAGTCCAAAATACTCTTCGTATTTGGTTAACGAAGTTTGATGGGACTTAAAGTAATCCTGTTCTGATCTTTTAAAGGATTAGTATAATCCTGCTCTCTTTCCTCTAAAAATACTAACCTTTTTTGTACGCTCTGAAAAATTATACGTCAGTCAAAGTCCATGTTTCTTCTTTCGGATTAGACGGGACACTAAGATGGTGTGAGGATGGTGCCTGATACTGTGATGCAAAGTGACCGACCAGGCTCGTTCCGAATGAATATTAAAGTAACGCTGGGATGAGGACAACTGAACTGTGTATGTCAACACGGAATAAATCTCATTGAACTATGTTTATGAAATAATATTTTTACGTAGACTTCTTTTTTTAAATTGAATCGTCTAAATAAAATGTACAAACTTAACTACAGATTTCCTGCAGTAAATATTTAACAAATTATTACCCGCATTTTAGTGTAGTTGTGCAAAACTGTTGTTGATAATATTTTAATATATTACTGAAAAAGACGATATCGATTTTAAAATGCAATAAACAAAAAAAATACTTTCCGTTAGACGATAGAAAATTGTTTTCCGGGTTTTATTCAAGCTGTTATATAAAATGTAATATAATAAAATTATTTATTATATTATGTTTAATTTATATAAAGTCCAATTTAATGGCTTAATTAATTAAATTAAATTAAAATTAACTTATATAAAGTTAAATTAAATTAATTTAAGAATTAGGAATAAAATTACTTGTAAAAGTTCAATTGTATTCACTAATATATTAACTTATAGATATAAATAAAATTGGAAAGTTTTTAAACAAAGGTTTAAAACTTATCCGGTCGTTGATAATAGCTTTGGTATGCGGTTGAGGGCCTGGGTAGGCAACCTGACGGGATGTTGCCGAGGTCACGTGGTCATGGACACAGGTAGCCGGAAACGAAGCAGAACACCAACACACAAGCACTAGTAACACACATTAATGCAGGAGCACTATTTAACACAACCTTTCACGTTCACATCTCAACAGAGACTCCTCTCAAAGTACGTAATTTTCTTTTGAAAAATTTCAAGGGTTTGCTTTTATGATCCAGATGTTTAGTTTCCAAGTGTCGAATTAATTTTGACACCTTCATGCTTTCATCGGAGAAAATTTGAAAGCAATAAACGCACTTGGCTTTCTATCCAATGAGGTAAAATCATAATAACTATCATTGTATAATCTTGTCTTTTTACCAATCGATTCACCGGATGTAGGTAGCTCACTTTGTTTTTTCACAAATTTACCCATTTTGCATAAAAATTTAATTGAAAAAAAAACAATACATCGTTTGACCGCACACTAAAAACCACAACCACAATTACTTTCATTGGAACTCTGCTTTTAAAAACTTAAATAAAGGCACCAGATGCATGCTTCACATTCGAAACTAAAGTGAAGTTCAGCAATACCTTACGCTTGTTCAAACATGATGTTCTCACAGCGAATGTTATGCAAGCACATCAAATTATAAGGAGCAGGTACACATCAAGTTGGAAACTATAAATTACTGATGTTAGTACACTTCATACATGCATGTTCATACCCGTAGCTATCAACTGAACTTTATAGTTTTAAGTAGGTTGAAGTTGGGAGGGTCGCGAATTATTCATTATATTTTTTTTTTACTTTTTAGGGACGTGGAGCTATAAAGCTTGAGAATCACTGCTCTAGGTATTATCTTTTTTTAATGAATGTGATTTCATTTTATTACTGAGATCTGTCTTAAAAAAAGCCTTCTTTTTGTGCACAAAAAAATTTTCTTGACTAAACATTCTTTGGTCCTGTAAATGAACAAAATTTATGGAATTACTTTTTAAATTGGAATTATCAAAGGAATCTCATTACTCCACCCATCCAGTTCCTTAATAGTTACTGAAGTTGATATGAATAGTCGAAATACGCTTGCAGTTCTTTATTTTTGCTTTAAGTATGCAGCTGTTAAGCGCATTTTTTTTTTAGCGCACTTTTAAAGTTTCGTTAAATATCTTTCTGAGTTATGAAAATTTTAAGAATGCATATCCCAACTAATTTTCTACCGTTCATTCCAAGTATTAGAAGAATATTTTGGCCGATTTACAGATTTATCTTCTTTACGAGTCAATTTTTTTTACTATTACGAATAGTAAGAGTGAGGAAATGTAAAAAGAAAAAATAATCTCAATGAAACTTTTAAAAATAAACTTTTTAAAAACGAAAACCTTTCTGTAAGAACTTAGAGCTGATTTAATGTTTATTGGCTAATATTGAGATACATGTTTATTTCTCTTAATAATTTAATAATATTTTTTTTAAATCGAGATAATTCTTCATAAAACAACGGTAGAAAATTAGTTGGGATATATGCATTCTTAAAATTTTCATAACTCAGGAAGTGGTTTAACGAAACTTTAATTGAGCCGAGATTCAAAACCCATAAAATTTTTGTTGAGTAAATTTTTGGAAATGTTAACTAGGAAAACTCCTCTCTGTATGTATCTAGTAAAACTCACTCTTCCTTCTAATGGAAAAAATTGCTTATTGACATAAATTTCCTACTCCAAGACGTATTTTTAATAAGAAAATTTTATATATATACATATAAAATATATATTATTATATAAAATAACAAAGATAAATTTATATATATGTATATATAAAATATATTTTATTATATAAAAAAACAAAGATAAATTTTATAAAATTTGCAGCTTATTTTAACTTCGATTTAAATTCATTCAGTTTAAAAAGGAAAGTCGAAGGGTACAAAGAATTACAAAAATTTTCGATAGCTGTTAATGTTTTCACAAAACTGTATGCAAATAGATACATTTATAATAATAACCAATGTTTACACTAGATAAAAATAAAAATCTAATAATTTTAGAATTAAAAATGGAAAAATAAAAATTAATAAATAATAATTAAAATAAATAAATGTATATTAATTAATTAATAAAAATAAATGAAAAAACCGAAAAGTAAGCCAAAAATTCTGCTATTTAGGCAGAAAAGTTACAAATAATGTTTAATATAAGAAAGAAAATAATAGTAAAATAGAACAATAACAGTTTTTCTGAGAATATCCGAATTACTAAACAAGAAATTTTTAATTTTTTTTTTTTTTTTTTTTTAAGCGAGCAGACATGTTTGATACCGATAAAAGATTAGAATTGTTCTGAAAATAGATAAGCTTGTTTTGATTCGCCTTTAATTTCTTCCTGACTGTATCCATAATGTGTTGAATGGATGATAATTAGTTAATTATTTCGTAATGTATCTGCGATAACAGTAACATTCAACACTAAATAATTCCCTTTCTAAATATTAAATGCGGTACATTAAAATTTACTCCAGACAATAGTTCCGAATAAAATAACATATATAATAATTTGAGTTGAACATAAAATAATTATATTCTAAAACTCTTTCTGGTGTGTTTAATTCTAATAGCCTAGAAATATCAGCATTACAGTCGTCTAAAAAATGCATAGTTTCATTAGTTTTATATAAGGCGAATCTTAAAAAATTTCTTCGAACGAATTCATCGTCTCTTATGTTTACGTTCGTTTGAGGCCTCTATTATATACGAACATATAATAGGCTAATACAAGAATTATAAACTTCTGCATAAAACTCAACAAAAGAAAAACGTTACGCTTTCTTAACAAAAAAATTTTTTCTTTGAATTCTTTTGAAATTTTGAATATATCTGCTTATTAAAATTTACTTTTTAATCGTTAATTACTCCGAAATACTTTGTAGAGATTTTTGTACGGTTTTATTATCATGTAATTCATAAATATAATTAATAATAATTTATATTTTAATAAAAATAAAATGAGTATCGTCGCTTGAGAAGCTTATGCATTTTGCGGCTCTGTATTTTCTGTTTAAAAGTGATTTATTTTTTCCATTAAAATTTTAATTTGTTTCCAACTTTATTTTTTATTTTTTTGTTAAGAACCAGTCTGCATAATAAACAATAAAAATTCTATTAAATTTAATTTTATTGTTGGCCTAAATAAATATAATAAAAATTGTACTTCCAGTTACCGGGCTATCAAAATGGACTCTGGAATGAATGGTTTCAGGTTTTCAGTCTACATCTCGTGATGTGGTGGTTAACAGCGGTGGGCTGGTGGTAACTGGTGGGGCTAACGATTTGTTTATCTAAGCTATTAGTAGTGTAAGAAGTTATATCACTAATTATAGGGTACAAAATAAATCTATCTTTAAAGCCATGATTAATGATACCTCTGAAAATAAAGCATTGGTAAACATATAGATGACCATTTTTAAAAAATATCAAGTATAAAACTGGAAAATAAACTTCTTAAAAGAGAACTGGAATCATTTCGTGCGCAGATCGAAGTGAATTATAGATCAGCATATGAAAACACCATTAAAATTTTAAAAGTCCCAGTCCCTATAACTGCAAATGAAAACTCGGTTGAATTCTGATCAAGATAGGCTCAGTTAGCGGGGGTTCAGTTTTCTCCGTCGTGTATCGATACAGTTTATAAGAAAAATATAAGATCACGTCAGGATCAATCCCGCGAAACAAGTTTGAGATTCTAAGAAATTTGGATAAGCAGGAGAATATAGGATTTAAAAAAGGGAAAAGAGTTAGATATATTCACAACCGCTATTTACAATTCTTTTTAAAAGATCGCCGATTTTTAAACACGAGTATTTGTCATCTGTTATTTTAGAAGTATTAACTAGGCTAAGCGGTTCAACGGAATAATATTATCTATTTTCGCAACGGAATAATATTTGTGCGTAAGAATGAAACGTCGCCGGCTGTAGCTCACAGAACCTACTCCAGTTTCAGAATTATAGGTTATCTGGACCTGAAAATATAGACTACTTTGAAGCCGATATCGAGACCGACAAATTTTCAAAGAAACGTAAAAACAAAGAGCCATCCCCTCTTTTCGAGGAAATTTCATAATTACTTTTTACCGTCCCTCGACAGATTCAGATTGAACCTTGTGAGAGAATTAACACGTCTTCCCCAGGCAAATTTTAACGTGCTTTTTTGGAACATAAATGATATTATTAAAGTTTAAATTCTAAGGAAAATTAATTATTTTTTCTCTCTTCATCTTATATTATTGGTTTTGTGAAACCTGGTTAACGAATGAATCTAATTTTAATTATTTAATTTCTACCAAATTCCAAATAATTCACAGTTATGATTTAAAAGAGAAATCGAAAAGCCCAGATATCGAAAAGCCAGAGTCTTCTGGCCCGATTAAAAATAAATTAAATACCAAGTTATTGATGTATCTCGTATGGGATTACTATTTTGGAAATTTAGCCTTATAATTTTATTATTGCTTTTAATTTAATTTATAACTTTTTCGCTTGCCATGTTAGTCGCCTTTTTTTTATTATTTATTTTATAAATAATATTATACAAATTTATTTCATGTATAATAATTAACAATATACTATAATAAAAAAGAAAATAATATTAAAAACGATTTCCTTTGACATTATAAGCGTTGCCAGCAAATCAAAGCTTCAGTGCCAGCAACGAGTAAAGTTCAATAATAAAAAAAAAATTAAATAGCTACCTTACAAAAAAAGAAAACGTTTTACTACTGCCGATTCGATCATTGTTTAGATAAAGTACATTGAAAAAAGGTGATTTATCCATTTTTATATAAAAAAGTTTGAAAATAAGATGATGTTATAAACGTAAACATTACATTAATAATATAAATAAATAATACAAATATTATATTAGTACAAGTACGTAAAATTATTGTTGTTTAATCTGTGAATTCATACAGCTTGAAAGGGATTAATTAATTTAGTGTCGAGAAAATATTATTACATTTAAATCATTCTACAATTTTGGTGATTTTTCTTTTGAATGAATCGCTCTGGAAAACGTTGTTGCAAATGTAAGAAAATTGTCTTCATCACGCAGTTAAATCAGTGTGAGGAATGACATAGTTGCATAAAGCACGTAAATTGTATGTGGTATTATGAGCATTAAACATGTGTCTATTTTCATTTATATTTACAGAATGTATGGGCTAAAGGTATCCGAAAATAATGGCCTATATTCAGAAAGCCAGTCGTCGTAATCTCTTAAACTTAGGCTCAATCGACAGGAAATATCTCCAAGATTTTTCTGTGTACTCTCAAAGTCAGCGGAATACTCATGCGCAGGCAAGCCGGCTCACAATGCTATTGTAATCAGTCGAGATTGGATACCACAACAGAAGGTTAAGTGCGCGCTTTGGTTAGCGAAGTTTCAATCAGTTACGCATGTTCAACGGCATGTACGAACCGAATGGAATATACATTCAAGTCCTCCTACATTCAAGTCTATTTGTCTATTCGTACTTTTAGATTGAAACTTTAAAACAAGCGAATCGGTTTACAGGAACCGGAGTTAGAGCCTAACAACTGCGTTTCTGGGTACGTTTTCAGCTTTTTTCGAGCTCCCGGGCACAATTTATAACCGACTTTGATGATACTTGATAGGATTATGTAAACCTAGTAGAAATAAAACCCTGTTGATTTTCAAACCAATCGGTTGGCAAGAACCAATTTTAAAGAAAAAGTTGGGTTTTTGGATACATTTTCAAGGTTAATTAAAACCGTAAATCTGCCCTTCTGACGCACTTATTGCGACAAAGTGTTTTTTGTACAGTTCTTTCGTAAAAGGTTTTTGGAAAGAAAGTGAATTAAATTTTTTTTTATTCTGTTTTGGATATCTTTTGATTTCTGTTTTATACTTACCTTTTGATTTTTAGGCGAATTGTATATAATGAGGTTTTTATTATAGGAAGAGAAAGGTTATTACTTTCGGAAGATAAAATTATATGCTAGCAAATCACTACCATTTTAATAATAAAGTTTTTCTATTTTTAAAACGATTCCTTTCTTTTTACTTTATCGAAAGAAAGTAAGTTTGTCGTATCGTTATTATTTTTACTTATTTTTTCTAGCTTTCTTTTATATTATTTTATACTCGCTTTAGCGGTTTTATTTTTATTTTTAAGCTGTCGACATGTATAGATACGTATTTTGTTTTTAAGACGAACTTTAGTCTGTAATACATTTTTAATCCACTCAGATGTTGAATAAAATACAAATAAAAACCTATACAAAACAAAAATCAAAGTAAAAATATAATCACATCATTACAAATAATCCTAACAGAAAGCAAAAAATAATAAAAGTGACAAAATGGGGACAATAATTTCGGTGTATCGCGTGTAGACTAATAGATTCAGTTTACTTATTTAATCTTTCGGATTAAAACATAATAAAATAAACCATGCGTCGAATATAATAAGCGTCATTATTAGAAATAATAATATCGGTCATGTAACCGACATTTCTTTTCTTTTTTCTTCAATTAAAAAGGATTCATTTTTAAAAGCGGTTTTTGTTCTAACCCAAAAACAGTGAGAGTTGTAAATACTATAATTATGTGAGATGAAGAGAAATGCGGCAGTCATCCGGCCTTGTCTTATACAAAAGACAATGGACAGCAGACGGTATGACTACACGCTCTGTGACGCTCTCGCTTCTCGTCTTCATTCGAATCGAATATTTTTTAGTATAGCCTACTTTAACCCCGCTTTGACACGAAAACTATGATGACGTAAAATCTGAATAAACAGAATACTTTATATTATGTATGCTTTAATTTTGTACGGTATTTTGCATAAATATAATTAATAAACACAATTAGGCTTTTGTTTGCGGATTACGCCATGCGTAACCGCAGCTCGAATGAATTTCATAACATCGTCAGAAATTTAATTCTGTTACCTAAATCATTTTTTTCATTAGTCCGTTATTAATTTTACTTATATATTAAAAAAAAATTTTAGGACTGGTAATTTAATTTGTTTTTTTCTTTATCTTCGTGCCCAAATTTCGTTAGAAGTGTCTGCCGAAATTTAAATCTGTAGCAGATGTTACTTTAGTGCGCGTCAATTATCATTTTATTAAATAGTACACCGTGTGCATTTTTATCAAATTTAGGATATCCGTCGAATTATTCAAGTCAAACGTATTCGTAACCTGGATGTTACCAACATAAGTTGCGTAAAATAGTGAGCTATCCTTTAGAAGTCTGTATGTTTTTTTCTATTTCAACTTACTACTTTCGATTGCCTTCTCGACTCTTACATTTAAACGTAACACATTTCTACAATTTGAAATAAAAGATTAAGGCGTTCGCAAAATTATTTATATTTAGGGGTTCCAATATTTTATTCTGAGTTCATTAAACTCAAACAGTAAAAATTAAAAAGTAGACCTTCTTTTCGGCTATTATGTATGTATGGGGGTAGATTCAAACGTGAGGTAGATTAGCGTTATCAGACAAACAAAATTATAATAATGAGCCCTGATAACATTTCACTGTAAAACCTTTACAATGATAAAAGTTCGTAACAGTGGTCGTTATTTTTAGCTGGTTGTTTGTGTCGGGATAATAGAATCCGTTAGCTCTAGAACAATTATTCGATTTTTGAAATCTTCTCTCTCTAAAAGCTACTCGATTTCTGAAAACATATATTTCATAAAACATATTATGCTGACATAAATCCATTAAAAATTGTCCAATTTTGACAAGAAGTAAAGAACTTTCGGTTTGGTATTGTACGTTTAAAGGGGAAAACACACACACATACACATATATATATAAAACTGCCTAATCAGGAACGCGTAAGGGAAAGGTTAACATAGCTCACTACAAAGTTAGACTGAAAAGACAGGTTTGGTTATTCTTAAACACCATTTTACATCCCAATTTTCAAATTTTTGAAAAATTAAAGAACTTCTTTTAAAAAAAACGATTTTCTTACTATAAAGAAATGGAAATTTAGACCTTAAACCAGCCGAAATATGGAGGGAATATTTTTTGATCGATAACAGATCATGAAAAAATTTAAAAACGACTAAGAGATTACGCTGAAAAATGATTAAGAAATAATATACGGGTTGTTATGAAATTAACTGAAATAAAATTTTATTTTCTTTATTTCAGTTGTACCTTATTTCAGGAATAGCTTTAACAGAAGTAACAAATGATAGTTTACACAGTATAACCTGGCGGCTGAGTTCAACTGCTGTTTATAATTATACGGTTAAAATTAACTCATTTTCTCCTTATAGCAAAATATTTACATCTGATTGTTTATTTCTTAGCCCACTATATATATATAGTGGGCCAATATATATATATATAGTATATTTTGGGCCAATATTTAAAAATTTTAAAACAGTACTTGTGCTATTTAAATCAAAAATATTTTTTTTATTTATAGTAATTTTTTTAAAAGTTACAAGAGTTGCTCAAAATGCTGTCCACGTACTTCAATACATTTTTCACAGCGATTTTTTACATTTGTAACCAATTTTTTACGAAAATCTTTGTTTGCATTTAACGCTTCAAATTCATTTTCGATTATTTGTCTCAACCGTTGCAAATATCTAGGCTTATGAGAGAAAACATTATTTTTCAAAATTCCCCAAACTGAAAAGTCTATCGGTGTAAGATCCCTCGATCTTGGTGGCCAGTCAGTTGTACCACGTCTTCCGATCCAATCATCAAAGTTGCTGCCAGTACATTCTCTTTCCGATAAACTTTAATACGGTGGAGCACCGTTGTTACTAAATTAAATTAATATTTTCAAACAAAGGATTATTTTGTAGCTCAAGTAAATCTACTTCTTGTAAAATTTTAAGGTAAGAATCACCATTTACAGTCCCATTGAAAAAGTATGGGCAAACAATGCCACCACTGCATATACCAATCCACCATTGATGCCTGGAACATTTTTTTGCTCAAGTAATTAGTGCGGATTTGTCGTCACTCCAGTACACGTAGTTATGACGATTGATACAACCGTTTAGTTTAAAGGAAGCTTCATCCGTCTACTAAATGCGATTTCGAAAGTAAGATTTTGCCTCGCAGAGTATTACAAACCGTTCACAGAACTCAAGACGCCTGTTGAAGTCATCTTCTATTAAACTTTAATGCAGTCATGGACGATAAGTTTTTAGTTTCAGCTTTCAAAATACGATGCAAACTACTGCGAGCAATATTCAAGTCAGCAGATTTTTTACAAATGTCTTCTTTGGGCTCTGAATAACTGATTCGCTATTAATAAGTTATCTTAATTTGCAAGAGTTTTAGTCTCCCACTCATTGGTAAATCATGTATGCTTCCGGTTTCTGAAGTCGTTTATTCAGATTGTAGATCGCTTGTCTGGATGGTGCTGAAGTTAGAGGAAATTTTTAAATTTCTGAACGACTTCATCGCTATTTTTTATGATCTTCCACCAAAAGTTTAAGAGAAAAACAGGTTGTTCGGTTGTTAGTTTACGATTCATGGTTAATTTACGGATCAACATTGGAAAAATGAACAATAAACTACTCAATCACTTGAAGAAAAAATGAAAACAATATAAGTAGCGTTATCAACCTAACAAAAATGAAATTTTTAAAAGATTAGTCATATGACATAAAATACAAATATTATATTTCTCAGTCAAACGACTTTTGGAACACTCTGTATATATACATCTCTCTCACACACACACACTCTCTCTCTCTCTCTCTCTATGCTTTTGAGTGTGTGTTTTATTGATTTATTTTTGTATATAGGAAAGATATAGGTTATAATATCCTTAATTTATTTGTTATAGATGTTACTGGGGTGGATGAACAAAACAACGAGGCTTTGGATTTCAACGGAACGATGTCGGAGAATGTTTCAACAAGATTTTTTGAGGATATCTGTAAGTCATAAATTATGTTAATAAAACTGGTGTATGTATCTTTTCATGGAAAATTCTGAGTTTTAAAGGCTTTCTTTTAATATATACGTTTTTTATACTTTTTACCTTACTATACTCGTAGATTAGATAATATAAGTGACAATATTGAATGAATTAGGAGTTTTAGATACCAGATTTTTTGCATTTATCTACTTTTCGAGATCCTTGAGCTCAAAAATTCAAAATGACTTGGGCACAGTTCTATATGTATCGGGTATTTGTGTGTGTGTGTGTGTGTGTGTGCGCGCGCTTTAGTACTATTTTGCTTCGTAAGAAGCAACGTTTCAAACAAAGGTTTATCAGACAACGGAACTATAGAAATATGGATCGTTCTGTCCACCATCACAGGATACCCTGCCTTTCATTATCTGGTTCTCAGTTATTTATCACACTCCATCGGTCAATCCGTCGTCTCTCAGCATCTTTACAATCGCATAGTTCAAGTGTTCGAAGAATGTTAGTGAAGGACTTGCAATTCCATCCATACAAGTTGCAGATCGTCCAGGAACTGAAACCGAACGATGCAGTTGTGCGAGCACAATTCTGTAATGTAATGCTTCAGAAGATAAATGATAACGAAGAGTTTGTTCACGAACTGTGGATGTCAGACGAAGCGCATTTCCACCTCAGTGGATTTGTTAAAAAGCAAAATTTCAGATACTGGGCGCAAGAAAATCCTACGCAGCTACACCAGCGTCCGTTACACAGCCAGAAAGTGACTGTGTGGTGTGCTATGTCATCTTACGGTGTTATAGGCCCTTATTTTTTTGAGGATGACAACGGTCTTGCGATTACAGTGACGTAGGCTCGTTACGTAGCCGTGCTTGAAATCTTTGTTGTGGAAGAGATTTCCACCGATTCTTAACACAGCCTGGTTTCAAGAAGACGGAGCAACTTCACATACTGCACGAATATCGATGGCAGCTGTACGCCGATTGTTTGGACAACGTGTCATTTCAGGAAATGGTGACATTAGACGGCCTCCCAGACCGCCTGATCTCTCACCTGGCGATTACGTTTTGTGGGATCACCTTAAAAGCAAAGTGTTCCTCAGTAGACCTGTTACAACGGAAGAACTGAAGGCAAAGATCCGAGAAGCAATTGCGGAAATTCCAGTTGAGATGTTACATCAAACCATGAACAATTTAACGAAGAGACTTCGTGAGTGTTTACGTAGAAGAGGAGGTCACCTGCAAGATGTCATCTTTAAAAAATAAACTAAAATGTATGTATCCTAAAATGGCAACATTTGTACAATTACATGAAATAAAATTCATTTTCTAAAAAAAATTTTCATTAACGTTATTTAATTTTCCGTTTCTTTGAATCACTCTGTATATTAAAATTTAAATTCGGTTAATAAATTTAAAAAGCAATTAAATCTTCAGAGTATTTTATTCGTACAGTAAATTGTTTACAGCGATGAGAATCCGAATTTTTTTTCTGCCACTGTGCCACATTTTTATTTCAGCGTGTTCGAAAAGTACTTGTATCGCTTTAAACGAATAAATTACACTTCGATATGTTACATTAGTGTAAAACCAGTTTATGGTACTTGCCTTCCGCAGATCGTATTCAGGACGTTTGCATAGAACCATTTGTACATCTGCATAATGTAATTATCGTTGAATATAAATATTGAAGACTGACCGGCAAAGATTTATGAATGAATCGCTTTAAATAAAACGATCATTTACTTTTCTTTATAATCCACTCGTTTACAAGCGGATCATACGCAGCCTTCGCATGTTTTCTTGATTTAAAGGTTCTGTATCACAGTTTCCGGGCAAAAGAATTTTTTTTGTTTTTATTGTTTTCTGATAGTACGAAATGTTTTTATCGTGTGAAAACGAATTTCCTTAGTGTATAAAAAAAAAAAATGGTGAAAATAATAACGTTTACAACTTTTTTTACAAAAATACTATAGGAAAGAATTTTTCTAACAAAAGCTCAGTACAGATAAAATATATAGAATATGTGTGAAAAATTTAATGATTTTGTGTGCAGTAGTTTTACCTAAATTTACCGTATTTACGAGTATGTGGGTGAGACAGACGGTAAATTACTCTTAATTAGATGAAAACATGTTAATACAGGATTTTTCATAACGTGTCTTTCGTTCTTTTTTTGTAAATGAAGTTTTGAATTCAGATAGAATTTTATTTAAAAAAAAAAAAATAGCGCTAATAATTCTAAGGTTATTTTTAATTTAAATGATCTGTGTTTAATTATTTCTTTAAGTTAGTATCGCTGTGTAACATTTTATTAATTTCGAATTCCTGTACATAATGAAAAATGATATTACTGGCTCAAACATACCGGTTAGTATTCAAAGCGTAAAAAATACTTTTTTGTTTTGTAAATTCGTTTTTTAATTTGTTTTTAAATTCGTGTTTTAATTCGTTTCGTAAAATTTGTTTTTTAATTCGTTTTTTAATTAACCGAGGACTAAACTTTTTTATGACTGTTAGTACTGTTGAAAAAATAATCCGTTTAGACTTTCTCTAAGTTAGAGATAATTGGCTTTTGAAGGAGCAATTGAACCCGTTATAATTCTTTTTTTTATTGATTTTATTTTGTTTATTTGTTGTACACCTTAATCCTTGTCTTATAATGTTCATTTTTGTCACAGGTTTTATTTTTCGACTAAAGACTAATAATTATAGTAGTTGAAGAAACGGTTAAATACATTTATAACGAACTAGCCGATCGGGACTACATCCGTCGGATCTCTCTTCGAAGTCAGAGCCGAGCAATATCACCGTTAAACAGGAATCTACTCGTGAATTCGTTTCAGTTGTTCAGAATCTGAAAAGCAGTCGCTCAAAAATGGACTCATATAATCCTTTCCGATACTTTTATCTATTGCTTATCACTCGCTAAAAAAATTTATTCGTAAAAACCCAATTTGAAATGTAAATAGTTTTATCCAGAACTATCATTTTTATAAAATGAAAGAGGAACCATAAACAACATTATTTTCTCTCCAACAGCTCCAATCGTGGGATCGCGGGTTTTCTCCAAACGGCTTTATGTGAAGGCCCTAAATCAGGTCAATGAAAGCGGTTTGAATTTTGTAACTTCGGTATCATTTTGTATCTCAACACATTCTTTTCAAGCCGTAGATAATAGATATTAATTAATTTAATTTAATCGATCATTTATGGTTGAAATAACGATAAAAACCGCTTAAAAAAATAGCTAACGAACTTCATTGCAAACTGAAAATTATTTTAGTTAATAAGTAAAAGAGACTATGTGACTGTCAGGTGGTGAAATTCATTTAATTTAAAGCGACTTCATTTATGTCGATTAGTACAAACCGGAAATATGTATATTAACTCGTCACAATTCTTACCAGCATAAAAGCCGAAAATATATTGTACCTGTCATGTAGTCATTTATTAAAAAAAAAAAAAAAAAAAAAAGTTCAAAAATTTGTACGGCAGAAATAGACGAGTTAGAAAATTGTGTTTATACATATTAATTTTGATTTAATTATATAAACGGTTATCGATAATGGTTATCAATATATAATCTTTCTTAGAACACTACTGATGACAACATTTATGCTTTTTTTTTATTAAAACAGAGAACCCAGGTGTGTATTTCTTGATGCGTTTTATACATCATATCTATAGCACTGATATGTAATAAAGCGCGCATCTTCAGTGTTATTTAAATGAAGGTGTGCACTTTCATAAATCGCCATGAATAACAAATGAAAAACACCCTTTAGATTCGGTGTAAATAAATTTTCTTAAACGGTAGAAAAAAAATAAGTATACGTAATAAAGCCGTAGATAATTTGTGTTCGAGTAAATTGATGTTTATGCACTTAAAGCGTAAGTGAATAATTAAAATAAAATTTTAAAAGTTCTACTTTAGTTGAAAAGTAAACGGAACAAAAAAATAATAATTACAGTTATTTATTTTCTTTTCTCGCGTCGGCCTGTAATCAGGCCGACGCCTGATTACAGTTTCACAACGACAAATGAATTTTGTAGCTTATGAAAAATGCCACGTATCACCGGTTTTCGAACCAAAGACTTCCGAACGGAAGGCAGAGACGCTATCGCTCCGCCGCGGAAATTTGCATAAATGATACCGACTTAAAAGTCAATCGGATGTAAAGTTATACTTAATAATAGGTCGAAATATAATTATCATTCCTAAACCGTCGCTTCATAACAACGTTAATCGACCGATCGATACGAATATCTTATTTTCCAATTGTTTTTCATTTAAACTATGAGATATCTTCGGATTATTTAAACCCCATTTTCAATAAATCCGAAGTAAAGTTACCTTGTCTATTATACGAGTATATTTATCCGATTCTATTTTAAGTCCGTGTGAAATACGTGATATTTTTTTTAACGCGCCCTTCAGTCTCTAAACCGATATTTTCTTATCGTACTCACTCGATTTACATGTTTTTAGACCGGCAGTTTTTAGTTATCATCCATATTATTTTAAGTAACAGCTATTTCTATCAGCGATAGCAATTTTTAGAAATGAAAAGAATATATTATTTTTCACGAGTCGGTTAAGAAATATTTAAAACGATAACAAATAACCGGTCACTATTTATACAGCAGAGGAAGGATAGCATCTGAAAAGAAAAATTATATCATTATAACAAATATTTATCTGCTATGCAGGGAAATAGTACAATATAACGACCCTTAACAATATCTATATAGGGTATCGGAAGGAGGAAGCCCGGCTTTATCCGACTCTTGCGCTATCTTATGGTAAAAAAGACTCTGTATAAGACTAAAAGATGCCGCTTCGCCACATAGTATTAAGCAGACACCTTTATAAGCAGACGGCTTTATAGGCCGTAACATCTTCGACACGGATAATTCTGAACAATATCTATAATTTGGATACTATGCATTATTAAAAATAAAAAATCTTGTAAAGTAACACTGTTGCGGAGAAGAAAAATACAACGGTTTTAAAAATTCACCAATTGCTGCTCGGGTTTGTAACTAGCCGGAGAGTTATAATAAATCGTCCGTCCTAACATGATATAGGTGATCACATTTTTATTCAAAAATATCAATTTTTTTTCTGACGCAACAATGATTTTTCCCATTAATATACAGTCTTTCTTACTCGGCTTATCGAAATAGACTTACCGGTTTTTAATTTTTTTTAAAAAACATTTTTGGTTTAACGCTATTAACTAAAAAAATGATCGACGTCTGGAAAACCTACGGTCTAAAAAGTTCAAATTTTGCAAAATGAAACGAAAAATGTTCAGCTAGTAGACAGTTAATGGGATATATTTTTAAAACTTCTTGCGCGTTTCAGATGGGAATATAGTCTAGTAAGTATAAAATCTTCTATTCAGTAGTTTTTATTTAATTTTTTTATGAAAATTGTATATGTTAAAAGAAAAATTATTGATATATAAGATGGCTCTTGATTTTTTAAAAGGTTATTAAACGGCAAGTTATTAAGTAACTAACTCATCGGCAAAGATACGAGGCGCCTAGCACAAATCAAATCGAAATAACTGCTGCGGTGTACGAGTTAGTATATTTGATGCTAAGTTAATTTTATAGTGAATTTCGAAACTCATATCTATTTTCGTCCGTTTTCAAAACGATCCTAAAACAAAGTTAACTCAATTCTCAAAGATGTGTGAACTAATTAATGCGGTAAACGAATTGATATTCCCGATAAATGCAGTTTAGAAAATAATAGTGTGCCGGTATTACGGTTAAATAATTTTCATTTCTTTTAAAGTTGCCTTCGACCGACTCTTTTAAAGTAACTTTGATGAAGAATGATTTATGCGCCCGTGATAAACACAGAAATAACTATGCCTCGCTAGTATTCTCTTAAATTAAGTCGGAGTAGACCCGACTGAAGTCTGATTTCGTACTCGGTTAAAGAGTTGCGTTCTTTCTGATGTATGTGAATTACTAAAAATTTCAAGGTCATAACATCAGATAATTATTAGTAAATATAATGGTGCAACTACTCCTTCCGGCGTCATGGAACTAACTCTGAAAGTACCATAATCCGGTTTCGTTTATAATAACGTTATCGATTGAAATACCTATTATGAGTATCGGTGAGTGTGTTTTGCCGGTCGATATCAAATATCTTATACATGAAGGGCGTATAATAATCTTTATAAAGCGACGATCATTTACCCGATTTTATAATCATAAAATTGCTTTGTTTGTGAATAAGTTTTGTACGAGTACTTTTACAATAATTTTTAATTCTTACCGACTGGAATTTATTCATAATTCTGGCTACGACAATACAAAATGTTCGGGTGCGTTTTCACCGATGTTCCCTTAAAATTCAAGAACCTCTGGGACGATCCGAATGATTCTTTTATCGTTGTTTCATTTAACTTCGGGAATGATTTTAGGCATAAATAAATCCAACAAATAATGCCGTTATTCGATCAGTGAAGGTTAAACAGAGAGCATATCGTATTTATCGGCATCAAATTTAATTTAATTTCAGTCGCTGAATACAATAGGTCTTGTAAGACGTATTCCTAAAGTGAAATTTAAAAAAATAACTGAATTTCAATTTTCTGTTTTGTTTTTCAAAACTGAGTAAATTATTCCCGAAATATCAGTGACTTAATAGAAAAATTTACTGTACTACGACTTTCATAGGCAGGCAATTGATATAATTTTTTTTAGAAAGCGCTGTCTATGGAGATATATATATATATATATATATATATATATATATATATATATATGTATACATATATTTACGTAAGTTACGTCTGTAAATAATTAATAAAATAAATTTTGTTTTCATGTATATTAGCGTTCCGTAGGATAATAAAGCAAAAGGCCGTTTACCTCGACGATTTTATTTGTTCATTTGATACATATTATATGAATTTAGATCTGTTTTATTGTTTTGACAGAATTACTAGTGACAAACTTTATCAGTTCTTATTACAACATTTCCTCATTAAAATGAAAGCTTCCGAGCGGGCTTATTTTAATCAGTCTTATATTTGCTATTAACTAATTTGAAATAACTTCCGGTAGCTAGCTCCTTCTTGATGAAAAGTAAATTTTTTGTTTGCTTTCACAAGATGATATTTTTAGAAAAAGAAAGTATTACGAAAAAAATTAAAAACTGCATCATTTTTGATAAAACTTATTTGTAATTTATATATTAAGATTCTATTATATCAAAACATTTCAAGTCATGAAAACCAAAGAAAATAGAAATCTATAAAACATAGACATAAAAATTTTAATAAGGTTTTCTTCCCCCATTTTTCAGGTATAGGTTTTGGAAACTTAGAAAAGATTTCAGGGGGTACAGGATTAAAGGGTAAAAATGTGAAACAATTCTCGTATGAAATATTTTTATGGAATTTTGATTAAGGGTTAACTTCCAGGTAATAAATAATATCTGGGACCCGAAGGTACACCGAGTAATTTAATTTGTGCATTAAAAAGTGATGGTATTCCTATCTCTTAAAAATTATTCCCCAAATTTTTATGCTTTTTGACATTTTGAGGTTCCTATGTCCGACAAGACTAATAAACAAGACAAGTCAGTATCTCCGTTACAGAATTTTGTATTTATTAAGCGCGCGCGCGCGCGCATGTTTGCCATCTATTTAGCGTTACATTTCTCTGACTAATTACCCCAAAAAATTACAAAATTTGGTAAGGTATCTTTCATATTAGAGGAACTGATTCTCGTGTAATATTGAAAAGCGACGAAAAGCTATGAAGAAGGTTCTATAACATGAAAGGTCTTAGACTTTATTAAAATATAACTTTTGCAGGTTAATTTTTAGCTCATATTAAAGTAACATTATCGGAAGTACTGCAGTTAACATTTTTTTTTATTACCTAAAAGCACTCTCTTAAAATTTTTTTTATAAGTTTTTCTATCGTTTGATCGTTCAATTTATTGACTACCAATTTTTTGTGTTTATTTTTCTTTAAATGATTTCAATTCTTTATCTGAGGGTTCAGAATTTTTTAAGGATTCTATTCCTTTACACTAAAAATAGGAGTACTGTAAACCTTTTTACTTTATCGATTTCAAACTTTGTTAATTTAACACCTTCTTTAGGTGAACAGTTAATAGGATGGAAATAGTTTATAAAATGATTGCGTAGATAAAATATTTTTTATTGTTTTTTTATAAATGTTGCTATTTAATATTTTGTATTTATTTACCTCTGTACAGAATTAAGTTTGTGCTAATTATTTTAATACCGATTCAAAAATTATTTTAAAACACTTTTTATTATATAAAAACATTAGCGCGGAGTTAATTGTAAATTCTCCATCCGGTGAAAGGTTAAATTTTAAGCTATATGCAAACGCCGGGAAAGTTATGCCGATATCTTGCCTTATTTTTACTATGTTTAACTCTTATTAAATTTTAATGTATTTTGTCTCGTTCGCTTTCTCACTTCGGTCAAAGTAATACGAGAAAAACTCAATTTAAAAAGTAAAGAAATTATTGTAATTAAAATACGATATTTGTGATAAAGTAAATCCTTACGTCGTACCACTACGGATATAAAAAATCGATCACCGATTACTGTAATTTCAGGCTTCTCTTTGATAAGCAACTAAAAGGCATTAACATCTAAAAGAGCAGACAATAAAAACCTCTAGAAGAGCTAAAAGATCGACTAAAGTCACTAATTTTACAGTCTATTTTAGACATTCTTTTTCTACGTCGATTAGATTTTTTTGTAGGCTACAAAGTAATTTAAAAATAATGTGGGAGTAGACGAGATAACGGTTTTTTATTTATTTAACGAATAAACATTAATACACACGCATTACTCGAGGACGTTATTTAAAGTCCGATATGTATGCGATTTATACGGTTCGATTGTGAAATAATTTACAATTATTTCTACGCCTATTATAATCTGAAAATGTGTTCGATTGTGACAATATTATTTGGAAAAGAAAATACTCAGAAACAAAATTACTCTCACAAATAATAACGAGGCGTCGTTTGTAATATAATACGCACGGAAAGAGAGAGTAAGCAACACATTGACCTCGTTATAATCAGAGTGGGAGGAGGAGAGTCTGTAAAAAGAAAAAGAAGTAGAGGGACGGTGAAAGTTCAGGGTGAAGGGAACGTCAGATCGTCTTGTATCCAGTCCGGCCAGGTGTCGGACAGTCCCTCCCCAGTTATCAGTCAGTGAAGTGGTGTCTCTGTGTTGGTATTTTATTTTATTTATAGAGATTAGGCTTTTGTGTTGTGATACTCGATTTTGTTGTAATATACTGGTGTATTATATATTAAGTACGAACGTATGTACCTAAAAAAATGTTCTACTGCTTCTGTTGATTACACCGAATCGACCTGTGATAAAAAATTCCCGTTTATAAATTCGTAATTAGTATCTCATATATTATGCATTTTTATTTACATGAATAATTCATGGCATTTATTTATGACGAAAATATATTTCCTTAAGTTTGTTTTCTAAACAAATAATTACGTTTTTAAAAACCGTATTTAAGGAATTAAATTAATTGTCGACCGATATAATTTATTCCGGTGAAATCACTACTATTTATAATTCCACCGATTTTAATAGATATTTTTTCACCCCAGGTCAACAAAAACAAAAATAATAATAATTATTATTGTTAATTAAGATATAAAATGATGATGTTAAACTTTTACATCGAGAAAAATTAAAATTAATGAATAAAATTTTTAAACAAAATAAAAATAGTTTCTGATAAAATATACGTACATTATTTAAAAAGAAATTTATTTCGAATTTTCCTCCTCGGTTAAAATAAAAATAATAAATATCTGTCCTAAAATAGACTGTAACATTTAAAATTAATCTTAGTTTTTCAACTAAATTAAACAGTTAAAAAAGGGATTATCTTTAAAATATGTAATTAAGCGACCGGTTGAAGAAAATTAATAAAACAGATTTAAGTTTTAGAAATATTCTGGACGGACGATATTAATAATTTAGACGTCTGTTCTTTTTTTTTTTTTAGTGTACTTTTTTATATTAATTGTAAATTTTTCATATCTTAGCGTTATTAAGTCTTCGTAACTTTCAAATTTTTCTTTCGTGTTCTAATACTACAAAATTATTATATTTCAGCGTAAATTTCAAGCGGTGTCTTTTTTTGACAAAGAAATTAAAAATATAATCTTCAATTTAAAGGTACTAACGAAATAGAACTTTACATATATTTTTACAAGGGGGATAAACTTTGAACTTTTTATACATTCGACCGGATATCCGGTTACGAACCGCAAATCTAAAACCATGGCAAAATATTCAAACAGAGTTAAAAGTAAAAAGTAGAACTTATCATCTTCGGACCCGTCCGAATTCGTATATATATCATTTTTTATATCGTCCGAAACGATGGTGGAAAATCACTACAGATTTTCTAACCTGATATTGGTCATCATTCTCGGTTCGGCTAACGGTATAGAATTTCAATTTCCCGGAGATATAAGTCAAAACAGCGGAAGCCGTGGTAGAATTAGATTTCAGGACGATTCAGAAGATTCGAATACTTTGAATAAGGGGCTGATCGACTTCCGACCAGTAGAGTATAAAACCGGTCCTGACTCCTCAAAAAAAATAATAACCGCTCAAGAAAATGAACATTACCGTCTGAAGTCTCATAAGGTACCGGACGAATCGACAAATTACAATCCAGATCTCAGAAAGTGGGTCGAAATCGATGACGTTTACGACAGACCGAGCGTTCATTATGAAAAAGTACAAACAATATTACCAGAAACTAAAAAAAATATAACTTTTAATAACACTGCTCAAATTAATTCAGATCGTAGATTCAAGTTGTCATCGGCGCATAACGCGACGACAGTTCCGTTCATAGGTTTTCATAACGATCAACAGCAACAGAACTTAAATAACGAATGGAAAAATGGGAACGATGTCAGGCAGTCTAGGCGACATTCTAACAGCAAATTTCAGGAAGCAGTTCTGTTGGAAGTACTCGGTGAAAAATCCAGGATTAATGTCTCTGCAGACGATCCGAGAGGATTTCAAAGCAATCTCATGGAAATGCTTGGAAAAAGTAAGCTTTATTTTTATTTATATTATTTATTATTTAATGGTTATATCTGATTGACATTTTTTTTTATTCCCTTCGACAGTTGTTAACACTACTACGTAGGCACTCATCTTATACAACGTACAATTATAATGCTATAAATATATTATAATAATGTAAAATAAAATTATATTAAAAGACATCTTTTATATGAGTGCGAAAGTCTGTTTTTTTTTTGCTACACGCGAGAACCAACCGACCTATTTCTTTCAAATTTTCAAGATACATTTGTATTATCTCAGGAAAGGTTTTAAACCACAAATCGAGACCCTAGCCCCCTTGAGGGTGAATCTATGATATTCATTGAAAAATATTAATTTTAAATTTAAAGATATTAATTAAAGAAAGAAAATTAATCCTATTACTCCATTATATTTCTGTCACCATGGTAACAGAAATATAATGAAATGAATTCTTTTTTTCTATTATGAATATCTGTAAGGTATTTAACATTCTCACAATAAGGATAACGAACGCGTCGAGGATCCAGATAGAATATTTTTAATTATTTAAAAATCCTACTTAGCCGATGTGAAAAAAACGATTTCGTTATTGTTAGGACGCACACATTTTTCTAATCATAAAATATTATCATTTAGAATAGAACAAAACTGAATATCAGGGCATTTGCAAGTTGACACTGTTTGTAATTTTTTCTCCCATCGATGCCTAAAACGAATTTCCGTTTGTTTATCTAATTACAGAATTATTAAACTTTTATTAAAGTCTTTTTTTTTCTAAAAGCTTTTAACATTCTTTGAAACTAGTATCACTGTTGAAGATAAGGGGTTCTAAAAGTTTATATAGCGTCAAGCAGGGATTGCTACATCCTGTGATAATGACTCTTTTACTATGAAAACGGTGAAACGTTTTATCAAAAAAATTAGTCGGTAATTACGTAGGCATATAGGCCTTTAACTATTTACATTTAGGTATACGTTAAGATTAAATAAGCTAATATTTAAGGGGGAAAACAGCCAATTTTATAAAAAATCGTTGAAGTTAGCCGTAAATGATATTGTGAATGAAATATTATCTCTAAAATTTTTATCAATCGACCTTTTTCTTGCATTTTTTGCAGTAAAGTTATTCGAAAAAAGTTGCGAAAAGGATAATTCGCTTCGTGGCTTTCTAAATTTGGGGTTCCTAAATACAGTTTTATCCGATTTTATTTTTTACGGTGATTACCAACAATTCTACTTTCCCTTTTAAACCAAACCCCTTGTAATCACAACGGATGTAACATAAATACAAGTCGCTACAGGTTTCAAATTTATAGCCTGCTTTAAGGCAAACGAAACAGTATATTTTTATATATATTTTGATTAAGGGTTAATTTATAATCATTAATGCTTCCCTGCATTCGCATGAAACGTATACAGTTTTTATTAAGCTTTTAATAAAATTAATATTTTCTTCGATTAAGATTAATTTTTTAATCTTTATAAAAATTGTATTTAAATGTGTATGATAAAAAGTAATAAAATTTCTCACAGATTTCACTTCGTTATTAGCGTGTTAAATCAGAACAAAAATAATTACTTTAGTCACCATGTATTACCGTGTGCAAGATCTAAAGTTTTGTACAGATTCGTTTCAGATTTTACTTGTTTTATTTTTTCCTTTAAAATCTTTCCTAAAATGCACCCGCGGCAAGTAAATCATAGAAACCTGTTTCTCAGGAAGGAGGATGGAACTTCCTTCATGGAGTTTTATATTTTAAAAAATTTAATTAAAAAGGCATTTAAAATATTATTTTAATTTTTATTCTTTTTCTTTTTACCGAAATACAATCGAAGAGTATGTGTTATAAAATATAATAATCCAGAAGTAATTATTAATAAGTTCGAATATAAAAACAATTTAATAGGTGGTTTCAACCCTTCGTTCACGCTTTTGGAATTTAGAGTAAAATATAATAAACCTTATTAAAGATTTTTTCCTTAAATTTTTTATTGGAAGAACTCTTATGAGCGTGTAAATTATAAAAATAGATCGTTTTCACCTAGTGGGAAAATCAAATTAAAAAAAAAGAAAAGTTTTATCCAAAATCGTTTAATTTTTATTTCTCATTAATTTGTATACTCCGGCAGCATTTTATCCGCTACCAAAACGGTAAAAATGTAGCCGCTCGAAGGGAATCGGAGTTTCCATTCAAAAATATTTCTTACAAAACTTTGATTATTTGATACAAAAATTTTAAATTTTTAAGGTTTTTTATTTCTTACAAAATTTTTATTATTGTATTTTCATTTGTCAATTTTTTTTCATTTTTGGTAAAGTACATCCTGACAAGGATGTGCGCCAAAAAAAAATTTCGTCCAGAGGAGAGTAGCTTCTTATTAAATACTTGATATAAAAATTAGAATTTCCGTGTATTTGTTAGTGTTTGTGTACCGATGTTTACTTAAACCTCGGGTCAATCTTAACGATTCTTTTACCGCTGTTTTTATTGAACATCGTGGACTGTATTAATGGTAAATTTTTCCGGGTAATTACATTATCGAATGAACAATAAGATGAGAATCAGGAGAATTTTGTATTTTACATTTTAATATTTTTATTGATAATTTTTATCGAATCTTAAAATACATTTTACCAGCGATCGTAATTATATATATTTTAAACGATAACGTACCAAAGTGAAGATTCAAACCTCTTAACGTTTTCATCTGCAGATGAATCGAATATTACAAATGAAATTTTTATTTTTTTTAGTCGTTTCGATAATTATTTTTTAAGTTCGATTTATTTTCTTTTAGAAAGTTTTGGCTTATAGCCTACTTACGAGTACGGTTAGATTGCTTCTTTTTTTGTTATCGAACATTCGTCTGGTTACGATAACCTCATAATGTATTCTGTCGCGTTAATCTTTCACCTTAAACCTTTTACCTTATCGTATGTTCTCAGGTAGATTTTACCGTCTACACCTTTACTAACTTTTTTTACCCTCTTCACTTCCTTTTGTTAAAGAAAACTAACCGCGGGTCATTAAAACGGGTCCACCGACCTTCTGTTTTGAAATTTTATGTACAGCATTTCGTCTTGAAATATCTGTTTATTCTACCCGAGTTTTTGTAATAAAACTGTAAAGGCTAGCGATATCACTTAAAATTCCCGTTTTTTAGTAGGGATATCGATTTAGTAAGGAATTAATTGTAATAACAAATTACGATATCTATAATTTGTTGGGCGATGTAAAGAAGATGTAGGAAGAATGGAGGATACAAGAATTCCCAAACAGACTCTTAACTACGTTTCATTAGGAAGGAGGGAGAGAGGACATCCGACGAATCGCGGGAACGCTGGAATACGTCTAAGACCTATACCATGTTATGGAAATGATGATATCGACCGGTTGCAGTGCGATTGTTTAGATCAAATATTAATTAAATCTTGACCTGCTGGAATAAAGCTACAGATTTTGAACAGTTATTATATACCATCAATACAATCAATTTATGGGGATGCTAGATTTTCGTGTTCGTCATCTTGAAATACGATGCCATCTTTGGTTTTTCTAGTTTTCTTCAAAAATCACCGAATGATAGGGTTTACAAAAAAATGGTAGGAATATGTTTTACTTAAAATTACATTTATAACAATTTCAGTCCGATACCGCATTTACAGTTTAATATTTTGCGAGATACAAAAGTTAAAAATTTTTAAAGATTTTCTCACTTTTCTAGAAAAATCGTTGGCTATCATCCCAAAGGTAGGAATTACAGCAACAAAAGAAGAAATACTTTTTATTTAAAATTAAATTTGATACATTTTGAGCTCAAGACTGCTTTTGTAGCTTTAATATTTTACGAGATACAATCTTTTTAAATTATTACTATCATAGTCATTTGAACCTTTAATATTTACGCGGTTTTTGCTGAATTCACCTAATACAGTTAGCGCTTAAAAATAATATTTTCATTAACCGAGCGACTTTCAACGTGCTGACGACGTAGTTCGAGCGTAGTTACAGTTATATGTCCTTGCTGATACAAAGTGTGAATGTTTCCCGTGATTTATTATATGAAGCATCGCTCTGCTAACCGTTTTTATTTTGATTATAACATTTTTAAAAAGATGTAATATCAAGGAAAATATACACTTTTATAAGTATTATGGCTTTCGTAGAATAATGACTTTTACTTGTAAATATTTTTACAGTGTATTAATCAAAACATTATCTTCGTAACTAAATAATAAAAAAAATACAATACTAAAATGCCTTCGTCATTTATATAACATACAGGTATGTCTTTTACATACAATAGGAAGTTACATATTAATATTTCATCATTAAATCTTTTTTGTTTTTTTGAGGGGAAACGCGTTTTTGTCCCTCCCTCAAGTTTAAAACCTTGTCCGATTAATCTTAGACTACAAACCTAGTTTATTTCAACCCCCTGATAGAAACTGTTTTCTATTGTTTAGAAATTCTCTCATCGAAATAAGTGAATAAGTTGTCGAGTTGAAACGCCATTGAGAATGCGACAACAGATATGGATAGCACTTGTTAGTGTTCGATCGGATGTAGAAGCGAATCACAGATATTATTACGAACCTTCAAAGTCTAATTTTGCAATCTTAATATATATCTTCGTTTTATCGACCTCCAATCTTTTTCCATTTATCATTAATTTTAACGGCATACTATTTGCGTACGCCTGTAAAAATTCATTGCTAAGCAATTTTCTTTTACGTCCCCCTTTCTTACTTCGCGGTTTAGTGTTTCTTAAGTTTACGCCCACTCTTTATCGGCCTTCTAAAACCCGTTCTTTAAGTTTCCGCCGATCTTAATAACCTTATTTTAAACGGTATTCTTTTTTTTAATTAAGAGATTAATTTAATCGTGTAGTCTGTTTTTATTCAGTTTTATTACGTGTGTCAAACCGGTTTGATGCACTTTAGACGGCTTTCTGTTCCGCGGAAGTATTCTCAGAATACTTATTACATCATAATCATCGATTACCCGGATTATGTATTTTAATATTTGTCTTCCCTTTTGGTTTCTATCGTCTATACTTCTATTACCAAATTAGCTGACCCTGAATGTTTTAAGATTTGCTACCGTTATTTCTAAAGGTCCGGCGATAAAATATTTCTCTTCAGCAATTCTTCATTAAAACTTCACTTTTCCAGCTTTATTAACTTATCGAACGACTCGAGTATCACCCTATTCTTGAATGCGTTGCCGTTTTGAAAGAATCAATGAATTATTTGTTTGAACGTTTTCCTTATTCTATCAGTGAAATTATAGGACCGCTTTTCTACGTGAGAGTTGTACTTTTTGTCCTACTCTAATTCTAGTAACCTCGTTACTTCGACCGATCCTCTTTAATGTTACGGACAAAATAAAATACACACTTTAAAACTCACAATGTACTTTGATCTTAATATTTAACCCTCTTATTTTCTTTCTGTCATATTTCACTAAGTATATTTCATTCTTAATTTTTCCATCCTAGCCTTGATCCGATACCGGTATGTATTCCTTCTTGATCGTTTTTAGTTCTGCGTGTCGGCGTTCTGGTCGTTAAGAACTAGTCTTTTCCTCTAGGACGATAGTCGGAGTCTAAACCGAACCGGTTATTTTTTTATTGGTTTTTAATCGAGTTTCTAACTAACGATACGTCCTGTTCCGGTGAACCCGAAGATAACGAAAATTAGATACGGTCATTATACGAACGAGAGGCGTAAGTATATTCAGGCCTGAATCGAGAAAACCGTTCAAATATTTCAAAACTTTGGAATATCATGCGGATCATCCGTTCGTTTTTAACCTCTTTTTGAAAAACGATATTATCAGCAAACAAGTCATTACGTTCTCTCCTTAGATCGTTACATCTGTCTCAAGAATTTTCTTTTAGCTCCTTCATTACGTCTGTGATCTATAAGTAAAACGGGTACAGGCTACATTCGTTTCTTCCACTTGTGTACCGTAACTCTTCTTTCCTGATATCCTGATTGTTTTGTACTTAACGGTGCTGCAATGTTAAGGATAACGTCACTTACTTTTTTATATTTAACTCCATATTTTCTCTGTCGGTTATCGAAATTGATACAAAATTCTTACTCCCGATATATTTATTTTCTTTCTAAAGAATTTATTTTTACGTAAAGAGGAAATTAATTTTTATGTAACGTTTACGGCATGCGGTCATAAAATTTTCTGAATGAAGAAAAGATTATAAAATTTTTGTAACTAAAGAGATTAGTCGTAAATAAATAAGTTAAGATTAAGGAATTAACGCGAAGTAGAGAAGAACGGCGAATCGTATATGATGAACGGTGCAGTCATTAATAAGAAACAGCAGCTTTTAACGATTAAGAAAATGTAAATGTTTATTTATGTCGGTGCAGTGTAGAAAGTTGAAATCGCGTTTTATACAAAGAGTTGTAAAACTATTTATGTGTAACACGTACTCATCCGTTCTTGTACGACACAGTTAAAGCTAAATTTATTAGTTTCGATAAAGTTTAAAATTAAAACTTTTAAGTTAATAATAAAAATTTATAGTCGTTCACGTAAGGTTTTATTTAGAAGATTCATTGTATAATCGAGGATTTAAAAAATATCTTCTACAGAAAATATCTATCGGTATTTGTTTTTTCTGCGATAAAACAATTAGAATTGGGATGCTTAATATAAAACGACTTTTTCATCTTAACACTAAAAAAAGTTCTCCGAACTTTGTTTATTCGGGAGTAACGCGTAAGACCCGATGACTTTTATCACTTCATCGGTGTACCGATGTATCCGTGCACGACTAATTTATTTTATTTTATCCATAAAAAATTAGTTTATTCTTCAATTCAGTAACGAACAGACATAATCATAAAAATAAACGAATGTTTAATTAAAAGCTCGATTATATTAAAACCCAAATTTTATCGGATTTACAAAAATCCCAGGGTTACCCCCTACGTTTAGCTATATCGATTAATTTTTTAAGCGACAGAAACATCATGGATATTGTTTCGGTTGGATTTCATCACTTTTTATTTAACAATGTTATTTCATTTTTATGGAATTTAAATCTTTAAGGATTAATCATAGAAAGAAAACAACTAGAATCTACTGACGACTCCTCTATGATAGAAAATCGGTTATCTCGTACTATTGTAAAACAAAATTCTGTAATATTTCTTTACAACCTGAATATGTAATTGCATTTTAAACAACCTCTATTCTTTTACATGTGATCACATGTTTATCGTATTTTATTCATTAACCCAAATACGAAGCACTTCAGAGACAATCATTCAGTCGGCTGCAATTTCCTACCTGCTTTAATAGATAGGAAATATGTATGACGATATAAATAAAGCGAAAAATTACTTGCATATTTGTTGTATTTCATTACTTTATACATAAAAATATTGACTTAGCCTTTGTCCCATTTAAAAGAATAACGATCGAAATGCTTAACCGTATAAACAGCCTGTCGATCGGCTGAAATCGATTATTACAGAACACGGATGAAGAAGATGAAAAAGAACCGCTAAAATTTATTTAAACCTTTTATTTTTTACTACATTTCATTATTTTTTGAATTTTACGAATTCGACTTTGAATTAAATTTTTTTACGATTTAACTGAAAATTGAGAATTACAGTTATAGACGACCTACTGTGACACCCCGATTTCGATCGGTGAATAATATTTATCTCCGTTAGATTAAAGTTTTGGGAGGTATTTATTAAAACTATAAATTTATCGTTCTGTATTTGACAAAGGCAGATGAAGGACATTCATTAACAAGTGGCTCTAGTTCCTCAAGCGAAGTCTGCATCCTTCCTTATGAAATCATCAAAATATGTTATATTTTATGTTTCTTAAAAGATTATTATTAAAGACATGTAATTAAGCACAGTTATTTATTTAAGATTATTTTGAAATACAGTATTCAAATTCCCGTGTCGTACGTGATTATTACAAATTCTAAATGCTTAATGAAAAATCAGTTCCTGACGTATAGACATCATACAGATTAACGGAAATATCAGGTTCTTTTGAGAAAAAAGAAATGTACAAAATAATTTCTCGCTTACTTGTTTCCCCAGTTTCCATTCAAAACGACTAAAAGTAATTTCGTGTAGTACATTTTTTGTTTTCGTTAGTTCCGTATATTTTTGTTTTTAAACTCTATCAACTATGGAGCCGAAGTAGCCTCGATTAATATATCTTAAATAAATACTGGAGATCAAAATTATACAAATTGTATCGTCTTTAACTTTTGTCATTATAAACTTATCTACCGAATGCGACTTAAAAGTTTTTCTCTTGAATTTAAGATCATTCCAAAGATGTTTTATAAATCCTGGTCGCGTAATAGGTCGTAAGGTTTCCACATCTAGTAGTCTAGAAAATTGTATTTATCGGTAAAGATACAAATATTTTTTTAATTTTTACTTACCCCTGTTAGAATTTTCTCAGTTTTATATTTTTTTTCATTTTGAAATCGATGCGATATAATTTTGTGAATAGAGGTTATAGAATAGATATACTATATCCGTTTGTTACGTAACATTTCGAAAGTTTCTTTTGTTTCCAGATGATGGACTTGTGTTTGTTGTTTTCAATTTTTTTTAATTTAAACGAAGTGAAATCGATTTTTATAGATTTTCTTGGATATATTCCATTTTGAAATTATTACAAAATATTATTTTGTAAACCGTTATTACGAGTAGCATGCAATATTATTAATATATTATCATTTCGTACATTTTTTTAATTTTTCCTGACTTATGATACAGAATATCACGATATGATTTTATGAATTTAGAATACCGGCGGCAGATTCAGACTTCGTTTGTGCGCCGAGGGACCACAAAGACCAACCAAGAGAGAGATTTAATATTTCGTTAAATGGATTTTTATAATTTCGCATTTGTGTATTAGAATCCAAAATAATGTTTAAAAACCATCATGAGACGGGTGAGTTTAAAAAAACAATCTGGGTACGATCGATTAAAATTTTCTAACGATAAAATTAGTTGTCGACATACAGATATCACATGAATTTAAGAAATGAATTCTTTGTTCGCTCTAAAGAAAAAAAAATACTATTTTCATTATTCGTAACAATACGTACATAAAAATTTTCGTTAACGATTATGGTTTAAATAACGTTAAATAAAATAGTTTTGCTTTATCGTATCTATTGAATGAATTATTTTTCTTAAAGCTTAGCTGTTAAAAGAGTTCTGAAAATTAATTCGTTTTTATTGAATTCTATAATAATTATACAACTGTAAGGATTTAATTTCATTTTTATCACTTTAAATAAATGAACGCTTCTGGTAATACAAAGAATCATAGAGGTATGAAATTTTGGACCGCTGATCGGCTAAAATCGATTATCATCTCACAGGGTCGGAAAAAGTTGATAAATAATTTTCGTAAATGCCGATCGGATAGTTTTTTCTACACATTCGTTCCGATTTCAACATGATATAAAAATTTTGAAAACTTAAATATGAAGCGGTACAGAAACAATCAGTCGACTCTGATATTTTATCCTGGGGAATAATCTATTTAAGTTGAACTTAATCGTTAGAAAAATGTACTTATTTGCTGTACAGGCGCCGCTTAGGTTTTGTTTTTGGTTGAAAGCATTGAACCGATTTACTCGTATATTAGTAGGTTTGTTATACTTTTAAATTTTACGGTAAATTTCTCCGAGGTGTGTGGAAATTTACAAAAGTTTTATCTTTACGAATTAGTTAAATTGCTCTAAATTTTAAATAAAACAGAGATAAATTTCGAGCCGATATTAATCGGACAAGATTTCGATCATTTCTGTTTTTTTTTTTAACCTCCCGATCTACCGTTAGGCATTCTTCAGAGGATGAGATGAATGATTTGTAGCGTGTGTGAAAATGTCATCCCTGACCGGGATTCGAACCCTGGATCTCCCGAGGAAAGGCCCGGATAATGAAATTTCTGTCCTTTATCTGCATTTTATGTTACATTTTTTTTTATATGTATAATTGTAATTACTGAGCTAAAATAAATTAATTAATCATCGACTACGGCATCCTATCTAATAGAATAATTTGTTTCAATTTTTACTTAAACAGTCGTCCATTAATAATGAAAAATTGCTACTGAATTATGTCATTCGCTACTAAAAAATAATTTTATATAAGATTTAAACGAATAGGAATGGATAATAATCATTAGATCCAAATGTTTGGAATCACTTATAACGGTAAAAACGTTGATAAAATTTCGTAAAATATTAAACGCTTACTTAATTTTATTGATTCCTGTATTACTACGACCATTTTTAAAATTAAAATATTAAACTTGAAACATTTTAGACTCAGATAAGAGGAACTGTAAAAGAAATTGGTTTACGAGAGTTTTGAAAGTAATGACTTACAATTTCTGTGTAACGGTCGGCATTCTTGGGAAATTCAAGGCGAACGGTCAGCCGACGTCTTTTGCTGTAGTTTATAACTTTCCAATCTCTCGGTGTCTTATATGTGATTTATAAAGTTTTAAAACGAGTAGGACTATCGACGTTAACACCGGTGTGAAATTCAAGCAGTGTAAGGTTTAGGATTCTCAAAACTTGATAACAACCTAAATTCATAAGCAAACGATTGCAGTTTACGTTGTTAATATGATGAATAAAAGATATGTTCTAAACTGATATGAAATTTTTCGGAAGGGTAGAAAAAACGTGTATGACGAAGGGCATTCCAAGCGAAATTACCAACTAGATAGAGCACATGGATTATTAAATTAAAAAAATCGAGTCGTAGGTTTAGAAAATAGTTTTTCCGAATATTCCCAAATCCACAATTCCATCCATAAAAAAAAATTAATGTATAACTGACAAAAATAAACAAATACCCGCTTGATAATAAGAAAGACCTAGAATCAAGGGACTTTTGTCCAAGTTCTGCGACTAATAGAGCAGATTAATAGGGGGATACGTATCCTCCTCCTTGCGTTCAGTTCCGTTCCGTATCTATCTCCAAACTAACCAAGAAAAATTTAGCAAAATCTGCAGATCACGATCTTTTGGAATCTGTTCGGTGTTCTGTCGATCGACTTCTTGTCACGAGGAACAAGGATTACCGTTCAAAGTGTGAAACGCTTCGGAAATATAACCGCGTTATCCAAAATCGACGACGTGGACGCTGCGTTATTATGATAGGAACAAGCGTTAAAGTTCTGTAGCTGTGATTTATCTTTTGCGGGAATATATGGATTGGACCTTTTCAGTTGCCAATCGGACACTTAAAGATTTTACACCGGAAGACTTGAGACTGTTCAAAAAACTGATGAAATTTTTTTGTAGAAAGCGATAAAAAATCGAAAGACGCTATCATGCAGCGGTTAAAGGGACTGACGGCAAAGAAGTACGACAAAAGTACTTCGATTATTGCGTATCGCTAAGACATATTACTAAATGCTTATGGCGATTTTGTACAAAAGTGGGTAGTTTTAAATTCAAAATTAGAAAACCGTTTTTAAGCGTTTTTTTATGTCAAATTTATTTCAGTAACCGTTTAGCATGGCTCTTATTTTGTATGAAGTAAAAAATAATAAATAAATAAAAAGTATAGAATTCATATTAAAAATCTGTTTGAAAAAAGCTTTCCAATTTTACTAGAAAAATAGACTTTTTAGTAATACCATCCAATGGCTTCTTAAATATTTTGTATCTAAGTACGAAAAGGCGATTTCGATAAATAATATCAAGGCAATCTGTTATTGAGATTGCAAGACATCTTGCTTGGCTCTTGTTGTTTAGTAGAAGTTATAATTATTTTTTGCGCACACTTCAACTCAGAAGAATACTTTCTGGTGTTTTCTATAGAAATATTAAATTTAATAAATCATCTGAGTACAAAAAACATCACTTTTTATTCTCATTAAGTTTTGTAATGTACCTTTGATCTGAATATTAGATTCGATCGTATATATTTACGTACCGTTGAATTATTCGTTTGGTTGTAAGGACGTTTTCTGCTATCATTCATTCAAAAGCAAGAAAATGTAGGTTATCAGAATTTCACTTATTCGAATCGGATCTGATTCCACTGCTTCGTTTTTATCTACTTCTTGCGCGTTCACTAAAATTATATACCGTATTTTCTTCTGTTAATAAATATAATAATGTTGTATGAAGAAATAGTAATCGTAATATTAAAAATAATAATTGAAAATTATATTTTTAATATTTTTTTTATTAAAACGTATGCTACATATTGATTAATAAATTTGAATCGCGCTGTATATATCAGCAGCGTATTTATCGGTATTATATTTTACCTTCTCAGCTAAAAGAACCAATTCTTATGTTCATAACAATAAAATGATTGCAATATTTGTGTTAATAACAAAAAAAAGAAAAAATGTAGAATAATCGGGACATGTCTATTGAAAACCGCGTTCTTACAACCTCGTCAAGCTTTCACTTGTCACCACATAAAATTGAATTTTTCACCGATAGCATCGTTAGGAAAATTTATACATTTGTAAGATCGGTTCTTAAAATTACTTTTTTATTTATCTATTTTTACCGTTTTAATATACGTTTAGTAATTAATGACTTTAATATAATGAAAGATTAATTAACGAGCGGTTTACAACCGAGTAATTACTTTTTTATGTAACGTACAGAATTTACCGTATCACAACCTTTGTTAAGTTATTAACTTAAATCGGTACGGTCCATATTATTTCACGGCCCGAATTTATTTTTACTTGGTTCTTTCTGGCCGAAATATTCCGATTCGAAAAAAAAATAACAGCGTTACCATTTTTTAAGTATATCGCACGTTAATTTTTGTTATTCGGCTGTTACAAAAAGATCCTATCGTCGGGTAAGTAATTTTGATATTCTACATTAGTCAGATTACCTCTGATAATTAGGGGATTTATGACTTCATCGAGAGATAGCAGAGGAGCGTGAGATGCTGCGCTTCCGCCGCCTGATCCGTCCGTAACTTTCTTTAGGCGGTTCAAGATCTGAAATTTTGCTTCTTTAAGAATATTTAACTCTCTTCAGAATCGTCCTCATTAGTAATTTTTTAAATATTGCTGAAGTACCTCTACGGACAAAGCGTGGGATCAAAAATTTAAATTATTACTGACGATTGAAATCCAACTGACACTATACGATACTGAAAACCCTTATTCTCTAACCCGAATCGTTATTCATCTCATGACATGTGCCATCTTTTGAATGCAAATTTTCATCTCCGCGATTAAAAATATGACCGGTTAATATTATACGACAATAAAATTTAGTCTCCACTGGCTTACGTTTAAATATCTTTCTGCATGAGTATTTAAATAGTAATGAATTGGTTTTAACTATTGTTGAGTAAATTTTGGCTCGCATCCGATCCACGGTTTGTGTTTTTTACAAAATCCAAGCAGTCCGCCTTTAAAAAAATTAGAAAATTCTTATTTGTATTTGAAAATAAACCCGTTTACTGAAACGTATAAAACTGTCATACTTAGCGTACATAAGATTTTTTTTTTATACATTTTTTTGACTATGTAAATATTGTTTCATGTATTGCGGATTTTTAAATAGAAAAGGATCTGATGTAATTTATTAAATATTTTCATGCTGTCACGTCTTTTATCCGGCATCTCGGTTAGCATTCTGTTTTTCAGTCGTAATTAGCTAAAAATTTTGGGTCCGCGATTCGAGGTCGTAACAAGATACAAACATACTATAATTATGAGGGAAGCACCTACCTATCGGCCTGAACTCGACAGTCGCATTAGATATCCTAAGACTTCCGGAGTTTTGTACAAATTATTCATTCTGTTTACATCGAAACGAATATGTATGTTATTTTTCCTTTGTTAAAAAAATATTTTTTGTTGGAAAAATCTTATAGACTGATATTACATAGCCGAATAATTTTATGGCTATATTTTTTCGGAAAGTTTTAAAAATTATAGCCTCATGGTACAGATCTGTGGTTCCGGAAAGCCATCTTAATCAATTCCGTTGTTTTATTTTTCCACTGTTTTTATTATTTTTACGTAAGATTCATTAAAATTCTTTACATTTTTAGTAAATTTCATACAATTATTATTATTATATACAAATATATATATTTATAATTACCTTCTACATATATATACGTTTTTGAGTATTTGTAATATTTAAACTAATAAAATAAAGAAGTTAGTGGAAGTAACATAATCTATTATTCATTTACGAGTATGTAGTGAGTACTTTGGGTTTTTTACGAGTGCTTAAATCCATCTTCTACGTACTGATCTGGCATGATTAATTTCCTGAAAATTCACTTGATGAAAAGAGACCAATGACTGTAGAGTGGTCTTCACTTTCATTTAAGAACGAATAAGTAATTTTCAATTGGATTCGTGGGAATTAGTCGATTAACTTACAAATTCAAAACTCCATCGTGCTACTTCTCTGATCTTTACTCGGTGTTTATAACCTTTGATGTATTTAAGTTTAATTTTTCCGAGCAGATATAATTTTTAGTTTTTCGAACATGGCACCGTTTGGTATAATAACTATTATATATAATTTTAAAAACAGCTTACCAAATTCCAATTTGATTTTCTCGAGCGCTTACGCAAAAATAACAATTGAGAAACTATTACAATACGGGCGTAGTCACTTAGACTTAAAACTTTAACTTTTGACGAATTTTAACAAAATGACGGTCAATTGTTATATGTATATAATTTGAATACATTAGATTATAATTTTATGTATGTTAATCATAATTATAATTCTCTTAAAGATGGCAGAATAGCCGAAAGCGATCGAGGAAATCAAAATGGAATTTGGTTAGCTGTTTTTAAAATTATATATAATAATTACTTTTTTTATGATATTTGGTTTAAGATAGGTTTTGTGGAATATACTTCAGCAGAAGTCCGGCAGAACGGTTTGTAATTCCATATGCCAAAGATTTTGTAACGGTCAAGATGAAAATTCTCAATAGGAAACCTTAAGCTCGTTCTCAGGTGTCTGTTTAGTACCTGAAAAAAGGAATTCATTACATTATATATTTGAGCTCATCAACCTTAAATTGATGACCGGTAATTTTCGCTTCCGTCCTTCGTAAAGACGACCCGATCTCTATAAATATCGTGTGGATTGCGGGTCTGTCGATCTCGTCACTCTGCCGGAAATACGAGTAGTACCTTTCCCACTATCTATGATCCCATTCTTTCCTGGTATGTGTTATAGAGTCGATGAGACGCACACAGGATCCAAGATATCGGTTGCGGGAAATGTAGAATTACAACGTCCTTAGGGATCGGCTCAGGGTCAGAGTCTGGGGACTCTATTTCCCATCCGGTAACCGTATAAGAGCTCGACTCGGGGTCAAGGAACTCATCCGGTAATTCCTGACCTCGTAATATAAGGAAATATTCATTATGACGAGGGCTTACGTATGTAGTAAACCGACGGGAACGGTTTCCTTTTCTGAAAAATGATATCGACTCCAGGAAAATTTACAAGTAGGGACATCTTAGGCATGAACCGAATCGTTATTATTGCGCTCGTACGAAACGGCGATTTATTTCTTTTGGACTTTTACCTAAGATTTCATTCTGTTACGCCCTCTCACCGAACTGACCTCTTGTTATGCAGCGAGAACTTATCGAAGAGTCGTTAGCGTTCAAATATAACTGCTTCGGCCGAACCTAGAATTATCAGTCTAAAACATATAATAATGCCTTTTTATTTCTTTTTAACTAAAATCGGTTCTTTTATGCAAAATATTTTAGGTATAAAAATATTTGCATCCATATTATTGAAAGTCTTTTCAACGGGTCAGTAATTTATTAAAAATAACAACGAAAGTAATTATTATAATTCGGCATTCGCCGATATATTGGACTGTGTTAAAACTATTTATTTTCCGGTTTTAAAGAGGCCGGTTGATATTTTTTATCTCTTTAGGTTTAAATTACTTTTTTTTTTAGTAAAGGTTGACATTCATGAAAATAAGTTTGTAGATAAGCTGGAATTTTTCATGTACTGAATATCAGTCCACATTTACGAGCGTCAAATACCAAATTTTTGTACCTAGAAAACTCGTTATGAATTTGTGAAGAAATTGCAAGAGATATACGAAATTGATTTCGTAGTGACGAGTTTGTAGATTGAAATCTTGTTCAATCGATTTGCCACCGGGAAGACTGATTGTTTGGATCGTGTTAAAAAACCTTTCTACCACTACATGGTAGCTTTTTTTATTTTATATTTACACGTATACGGAATTTAATTAGTATTTTTTTTTTTTTGGTTTTCATTTTTTTCTCACTGAATGTAAATTAATTATTTTTATTATATGAATTTTTTTATACGGTAATTTTTTTATTCTTCTTTGAGTAGAAGCTGTGTATGTAATGTAACATTTTTTACATCAGAAAGGGAATAAATCACCATTAATTCTTCACTTCATAACTTTGCCCCGGTCTTTTGTTAAGCTGAAACAAGCGTAAAACATCTGAGGTACAAGCAGTACAGATTAGGATTACTTTCTTTAAAAGTCATCATTTTAATTACGCAATTGTCCTTGAGGTAAACTTCACCAGAGTTAAGGTCTCAAAAGTAGAGCCGAGTACTAGCTAAATTTCAGCGATTTTGACGTGCTGATTTGCAACTATATTCGGTCAATAAAAAGTAAAAAGAAACCGTTTTATTCTTTCCCCCCCCCCCTTTTTAGTAAGCCCGACAGAGAATTTACATTATTCTTGGGAATAGTTATCCAATTTTTAGGAGCGACTTTGCCTCGCATCTACTCGCCAGCAGTCATTATGGTTTTGGCATTTCAGGTGCGTACTGTTTCGTTTTGCTGGAGATATACATAATACACTATACAGTTGTAGATTAATTATAGAAACACGCATGCAAATATAAGATTAAATAGGAAATTCTTTTTTTAATAATTATACCAATACATTTATTGTGAAATAAAGTGCTGTATGATACAACCGTTTATGTTGTTTTCTAATAAAAAAAATTAGAAACAAATAATTTTTGTGTAAATTTCTTTAATAACTGGACTTCGACTTTCATAAAATTCTGTTTTATCTTTCAGTAATTTTTATATAAATACATTTTATCGCATAATGTATAAACATTTTGTTAAAATATAACACCTTCAACATCCGCACGGTTTGTTGATCTAAATAAAAACGTTCACATTTTCGATCGTAACATTTCCTACTTAATTAATCGACCGTGAAACAAGAAAAGTCATACATTCCTTATTCATCAATAAACACCTTTCGTTTTGCTTGTTTTATCAGGTAAGATTTTTACGATAATCGCGTTTTAATTTGCTTATGCGTATTTAAAAAATTATGTAATTAAAATTTTACTCTTTAATTGAACTGGAAAATATTTTCACCGTTGCAGTAAATCAACGTAAATAATCGTATCGTTATTTTACACGATACGGTTTTTTCGGCGATTTTTTTATCAAATTTTAATTTATTTGTTGTTTTTCTGTGTAGAATAGAATGATTATGATTTTATTTTTTCAGTTAACCGTTAAAATAAAGTAAATGGTTTCACCGATCTAAGCGGAAGTTTAGTTATTAGCGAATCACAGACGGATGATAGAAAGAAACATTTCTCGTTAGTGATTAACGAAGCAAAAAAAATGCGGAAAAAAGATGGAAAATATCTTAGAGAAAGTACTCAAGAATATCGTAACATCAGGATTTTTTTGTATAAAACTCAGTGAACATATCGAGGCGTTCTTCCTTTCTAACTAATATGAAGCTTTTTTCATTTGTAACATTAATAAAGATTCTTAGAAATTCAGTAATAAAACATACATGTACCCGATTGAACAATTTTGTAGAATAATTACGGACACAATTACAAAGCAAAGATAAGATATATATACAACTAATAGAGCATATATAACATTCTTTATTTTTAAAACAAGCTTTGTAGGTTGTAAGCAAGTCCTGCCGTTTAGTTTTTGTGGTCTTGTTTTCATGGATCAGCAGGTGCAAAGGTTTATAGAACTAAAATCTATTTACAATTATGACATCTAATGTAGTTACATTACCGTTTGAAAAAAATGACTCGGCGAAAGTTTTCTAATTTATTGCGATTAAGGTATTGAATTCTGTTATTCTGACACTTACAGTAATCAAAATTAGATCCTGTAAAGAAAGAACAATTCATAAGTTTGTTACCGTTAGTTATTACTTTATTCCGATCCAATACGTAGTATATCTTGTGGTTGTTTGTTCGGTCAGAACAAGTTTGGAGGGAAAAAATTGTTATCAGATCCATTATCTGGTACCCCTAAATATGAATCACGTAATTGGAATTTAGTAAATTAAAATTTTACTAAATGCTTTTCCGTTATACACATATATGTATATATATACACATATATATATATGTGTGTGTGTGTGTGTGTACAGAGTGGAATCGCTCTGAGTGATATACAGAGTGATTCCAAATTGCACGGTAATCTCTAGGGAGATGATTCTATAGCCAAAAATAAAAAAAAAGTTCTTCATATAAACATACCCCGTCCGAAAATTGTTCGGCTCGCGAACCATTTAGTCCTGCATTCTGCTTCCTTAGTGAAATTAAATCGTACTAATTTCTTGGGGTACAAATTTATGGGTAAATTTGATGCTTCTTTTGGTCTAAGTTTTTGACTTGAAGAAATTGAATAAAAGTGGTCCCAGACCTCTATCTCACTTAGGTCTTAAGAAAAATGAGGTAAAACACGAAAAGGATTTGGCGGAAAATACACTTTTTTAGGTTTGGAATAAAATATGTTGATTTATCAATAAATAAATAAAAATTTCTAGTTAAATGAACTGTAGAGAATTTAATTTTGAGAAAATTGTAAATAACATCTATTAAAATTAAACACAAATTTGAGAAGTTCAACTTAAAATTAGAAACAAAAAATACAAACTGGTTCGGAAAAGTGATACGATTTTAAATAGAAAAATTTACGTACAAATGCTAAGAAGCAGACAACACAGCTGTGGGTTGTTTCTGATGCACGGCTTACACACACATACACAACTTAATTTAAAATATCTATCTTTTTATTTAAATATATTTTTTTTTCGTTTATTTAATTCAATAATTATAACTAAAGCGAGCGCGCATACCGTATTTAATTCGCGCGGTTGTAGCGGTAATAGCGGCGACGGTCGGCACTAACTAAACTAATGTAATTTCACAACTTACGTAGAATAAATTTCGCTTGTGCGGTCGGAAGACTGATGTAGCCGCCAGGTTTAACGCACCTGGTACCGAATCATCCGGCCTATCGACTTCGAGGCTCATCCTGACCGAGTTAAGGTTTTACACTTTAAATATCATTCATTTATTTAATTCTACCGCTCAACTGGGACGTCATAACATAGCAGACAACTACAACAGCATTTATGAGGTGGGGGTGCGATTTTACAAAACTTTTTTTTGCAGATATTGCTATTGTTTAATCGTTAACAAATGTCCCTACGAAAAATATGACCTTAATTAGGCGAAATTTCGAGATACTCGGTCGACCTTTTAAGTTGAAAATTTAATGGCATCAATGCCATATATAGAAGTAATCTGATCAAGTTTGGTGATTCTTTTACCGATGCTTTTATTGAAATTTGAGGATGTTTTACGTATATATTCATCCGACGTGCTTTATTGTTCGGTGAGTATTAAAGCTTAAACAGAGAACTGTAAAATACTTGTATTTTAGATTGTAATTTTTGTCGCTGCTAACGTTTTTTAAACGGTAACTTGTTGTGACTTCCTCAAGGGACAATTAGAAAATCGATCGAGTCTTATTTTGGTATTTCATTTATCAAAATCCGGTTAACTGTTCTCTAGATATCAACGACTTAAAAGAAAGTTTTTATCGAACCGTAATTTTGTTGGGTAGAAGAATTACGTAATTTTTTGTAGTTAGCGCTATTTACGTGCCGTTACCGAATAACAATTAAATTTATGTTATTATTCGCTAAGATGCTTTTATTTTCATGTTATCTTTAAGTTTCATACAAAGTTAAAACAAAACGACTTTGGCCTTAAAGGTTTTGTTTATCTCTGTTGTACCCGTCGCCTAGGGTCTTGTCTTTTATCGTTTATACGAGATCATGCGTGAACGACATAACCTATTTTAACGAGAATTACGAGTGAACTTATTTTAACAAGATACAGCAGATTACTTCGATTGAAATTTTAATATTTTTATTTTTTCAATTACTATATTTACTGGATGGCAAAACTCTCGACAGAAAGTCGCCCCGTTTTTGGTAAACAGTTATTTTAATGCTTATTCTACAGTTTATCAAAAGCTTTGTGAATTAACTAAAAACGATACAAAAATTTCACCGAAACTTTTTTAAAATTTCAAATGGGGGTCCTTACCCCATTTTTCTGGGACAGGTTTTTAGGGATTTACTCACTGTTTATTTTCCAGCAAAAATAAATAATATTTTTAGTAAATAATAGTAAAATATTTCAGGGGAAAATAAAATGAAGTCAATATAATTTGTTACGATATTCGTACTAAACACTTTTTTTAATGTTGACTGAGGGTTCCCTTCCGGAAAATAAACAAGATGTTTCATCCAGAGGAACACCGAGAAGTTCGGTTTGTAATCTATAATTATGTATGGAACCGAATAAATGACCTATTACGCGACCATGAACCCTGTGCGTGTGATAGGGATATAGTAATTTTCAGCCTACAAAAACTTGCAAACCTGCTCTGGGTCGAAGGTTCCGAATGAAAGGAAAAGACGCTACACTACCGCTACCTCGGTAGGCAGAGGAAGATCTAATTGTTTCTTATAAAATAATATATAAGTAGTAGCTGAATATTATACTAAATTAACTGTTTTATTATAATAATGTATTTAAAAGGGATAATTTAGTACTTTACCGACACCACTGTAACCAATGACAAAAGCGATCTTCGAAATATACCAAATTTGATTATGATCCATTCATATTTAGTCTCGATTTGACGGAATTAAAATTTTTAAGTAGTTAATAATTTAATAAGGGGAAATCATGACGCTAACTAAATTTTCCCGTCCTTCTATATCCGTTAAATGAATCTATTTCAACATATAAAGCATTGATTCTCAAACTTTTTCGCCCACCGACCACATTGAGAATCAAAAGTTTTCTTACGCTCCCCAAAGGTTTTAAACTGACCATCTTTAGAAATGATAATTGCAATTGCTGTTTTTTTAAGATGCGCTCTTAAAAATAACAATTGCAGTTATTGTTTTTAAATGTGGCATATCCTATTTCTGAGTTGAAACTTACATTTTAAATGAGAGTAATTAAAAAAGGTATTTAATTATATTTGGAAGTATTTTTATTAAAATTGCTTTCAAAAAAATTACAATTGTATGTAAATAGTTATATAACAACAATAGCGATAACATATTCAATATAGCAATACGATAAAAAACAAAGCTTTCAATTGAAAAACTTTTTGTCCTACTGTAGAAGGTATTTAATTTTAGTTTGAAATATCAGGAAAACATTATTTTTGCTTTTTTTTAAACAGCCATCGCCTTCCTAGACCCCTTGAACGCCCCCAGTTTTCTGTTGGCCTTCTACCGCCCCCCCTGAAGGCCTCCAGCGCCACAAAGGGGCGTTATCGTCCACTTTGAGAACTAATGATTTAAAGTTATACGTAAAATTGAATTTTTGTCTTTCTTTTCTCAGAACACCTTGTTTATCACGGGAACATAAAACAATTCCCGACTTATACGTGTTTATTTATTTACTCATTATATAAGAACGGCCAAACCGATGGTAATAAAATCTGCTACCCTGATATGAATTTAAACTGTATCGTGACTTCAAAGTACTTATTTATTTTTTGAATTTTCTAAAAAGCAGTTTATAAATAGAAAGACTTTTATTTAATATCTCTTAAACAGACACTTATTCCAGTACGTCGTTCTTTTCTCTTGATAATTTATTATTTTTATAATATTATACTAATTGATCAAAGAAAAATTAACACTTAATCGTCCAAAAAACTTATTTTTGCGTTATATGGAAACGTCTTTTAATCGATAAAGAAAAAAAATATTATACACAGTTATAGTAAAGGTAGTCTAGAATGGAAGAAAAATTGGCCTCTATGTAAGAACTGACTTTTAAAAAACCTGTATTTTAAAAACCGTGTTCCTCGAATGAAACTTTTATCGGTTTTTTTATTTGAGCTACCGGATGATCTCCTTTTTCTATTGAGATTTATAATTTTCAAATAGAATTTAAGTTGAAATTATACAATTAAAGTTGAAATTCTTTTCTTTGGAGTAAAAAAGACTTTTTAATGTTACGCTGTTCCAGATTTTTATTTGCGTTTTTAAGCCGGTTATATATCCGGACTTCCTGCATCGTTCCTTAGTAACCAGTCCTCCACGCCAGCCTTTTATGTCCTAATTTTTCTTCTTATATGCGAAAATTTTTTGTGATAGTTGTCTCCTCAACTAAAATAGCAAGGATTTTTAATTTCAATTATTTCTAGTTTTATTATAAAATTTCCTTTTTATGCGAAATTTTACAGCGTTTTATAGATTTCGAATTACGGCTTGACTTAACTTCGTTCATACATTTTGACGTATTTTAACGAAATGGAAAAGAAATCCAAGAAACTGCTGAAAACTAACAAATGCTTATTCTAAAATTCAAATTAAACATAACAATTTTGAATGTGTAAGTGTAATCAAAGTAGAATAAAAAAATATCGTAAACGTAAATTTAATACAATATGTTTTTACAATAAATTTCAGTCTTGAAAAAATAGCAATAAGAGTTATAAAAATGAACACTAAAAATGGATCGAGAAAAATCAGCTTCCATTTACCGCTTTAGAAAATAATATGCTCGTCATTAATTTTCCTCGATAAAGTAAAATAACAAAATTCAAATCGTAAAATTGTTTACACCTTATTAATTTTAAAATATAAAAAGCAGACAAAAATATTTCATTTAAACAGCTATTCTTCAAAAAATAAAAATAAGTCAGCCTCATACACAGGACAGAGAGAGAGGAAGGGTTTAAAAAGTAATGATAATTTTAATATCTCAGAAATTCAGAGAGAACTGTAGTCGGCACGATGTAAAGGTTTGATCATGAACTGCAAATGAATGTAACACGTTCTCGTTCAAGAATTTAATTGTACAGTACGAAATGTAGCAATCACAGTCTTATAGTTTTCACGGGTTCACCAAAATTCCATAGCGTACGAGGTCACAGGATTCGTAGGTTTTCCTGAAAAAAAAAAACGACGAAAATTATCCCCGAATAAAGAAAATTAAAAATGTATAACGGGAAATAACCGATAATCAATTTTAAACAGGACAAATTAACAGTCACCGAGGTTCAAAGCACAATTTTTAACCACAAAATAAGTTATAATGCAAAAGGCATAATAATTACCTGATATTTTTGATATCGGCATATAGTTTACATAATGCAAATACTTCGACAAGTAATTTACATTTCCTATCGTTAAAAAACTAAAACATGATTTAAATAAAGAATAAACGAGAAGAAAAAGCGCCCATCAGACGGTAAAGAGAGAAACGTTTTTTCTAGACGAACCGTTAAGAATAGAAAAAGATGTAGCATAAAGTTAGAAAGAAATGAAAGCGAGAGGGATAATTCAAAATTCAACAGGTTTTAATAGTAGGCTGGAAAGTAGCAGCGACCGAACATAAAAAGAGACTGAGATATTCATGAAAAGGCGAGTTTAATCAAATTAAAACCCGTTATAAAGAATACAGCAGCCGAGAAACAGATCCGACGAGAACATAAAAAGCATATTTGTAAATTATAAAATGTTCTTAACGATGTACAATAAATAGGAGATTCAATCGAGTGTCGATAAAATGAATTAAAATGAAACAAACAACTCCTGGAAATAAATTAATCGATATAAAATTAAAAACAACTGGTCCCATTTGTTTAAAATTAGAATCTAGCAAACACAAATGAAATTTAAAATAAGATATTCAACTCGTTTAAATGCGAAAATACATCAGCTAAGTAAGTCAAAGCAACATATACTCATTATTCTGTAAAAAATATTGAGAATGGAGTTTGTTTAACTTGGAAAAATAATTATTCATGTCGCAATTCCAATAACCGGGTTATCCCCTGCAATAACCACCTGATTTCTGTATGGAAAAGAAGAGATTTTTTTCTTTTCGCCCGTTCACCGCATAGTTTAGCGAACAGCCTATTCTGTAATGGTAGACTTTTAATAAAATTAACCATTTTTACAGCTTTACAAAGAATCTTTTTGAGACTTTCTGGCATATTTTTTATGGTAAGAGCATGTCTGAAGGAAGCAGTGTGACCATTCCGTCCTTGGTACAAAGGCGATCTTTCAAGTTTTTTTTCAGAAATCCACTGTTCTTTCCTGTTTTCGCCTTTGCATCATCACTTCATACTGCAATACATTTTGTCCAATTTATTTTATAGTTTTTTATAGCTTCATAAAAAACATCAAAAAGGCATTGTCCTGTTGCACGACCAGGTATTATTTTGCAAAACAACATATTTTCTTTGTTTGATCTATCCCTATCGCATTCATATTTCACAAAACATAAAAACTGAGAAACGTTTGCCACATCTGATGATTCATCAAATTGGATACTAAAAACTTCACTTGAACTCACTTGCTGAATTATCTAATCTCGAACATCGGCAGCCATGTATCGATTCGCTTTGATACTGTGTCGTTAGAAAGCGAATTTTTTTTAATTTTTTGCTTCTTCCACGCTTATTAAAACACTGAACATATCAGCTGTAGCAGGCATATGAGGTTTTCTGCGATTGTATGGGGTTTGGACATCTTAGCTACTCTTAACGCTACGACATAAGAAGTACACTTCAAGTGTACTTGTATCAGTAGGGCTTTATTTTCAAAGAGAAACTAATTGATTTCTCAAAGAATGTAAATTTCTTTCAAAAACTTTCAGGAGTTTATTTTATGATCCGGATTTTTAATGAATTAATTTTAATGCTTCATGTTTTCATCGGAGAGGACTAGAAATCAAACAACGCTATGTGGCTTTCTATGCAACGAGATAAAACCATAATTTAAATAACTGTCATTGTAAAGTTTTGTCTTTTTACTAATCGATTCACCGGATGTAGATGGCTCATTTCTTTTTTTCACAGATTTACCCATTTTGCATAAGAATCTAATTGGAAAAAAAAATAGTTACACCGTTTGACCGCACACTAAAAAACCGAAACCTCAATTATTATTTTCAATGAAACTGCGCTTTTAAAAAGTTAAATAAAGGCACCAGATGCACGCTTTGCATTCAAAACTAAACTGACGTTCTGCAATCCCTTACGCCTCTTTTATACTGCTGATAGCACTACGTGTTCAAACGTTTCCTATGTATGTTCGATCTTGACGCTGTCACAGTGAATATTATGCAGTTAGACCAAATTACAAGGAGCTCGTACACATCAAGTTGAAGCCTGTAAATTGCTCATATTTGTACACTTCATACATGTATGTTCGTTCATACCCGTCGCTATCAACGCAGCAAAATAGTTTTAACTGGGTTTCATTGGATTAGAGTTGGGGGGTCACGGAGCTAAAAAGATTGAGAATTACTGTTATAGTATATACCACAACACGAGGAAGTACAATGATCGAACTAAAAACTACCATTTTTTTTCTTTTTTATAGATTCAGGGTCATGAAACGTCGAGAAATTAAAAAAGGGATTCTGCTCGTTTGTGTGTTAACGTATAATTGCATTCGGGTCTGTAAAAAGATTTTCAAAATTTTCATAAAGACAAATCAAATTATTTGTTATTTGTTAATCAAAATATTTGTTAATTATAATTATTTTCACACATCAAATTATATGTAGAACATTGGATGCTATTAAATTTTAGTCGGGTTGAAAGGTACACTATGTCGGGGAGTCGTATTTCAGGTCCTTTCCCAAGAAAGTTTAGCTTTGTCGTTGCAATGTTTTTTAGTTTTTTTTTTAATCTACCGCTGTTCCAGTTACATTTATTTATCTACTACTTATTTATAAATATTATTATGAGGCAAAAAATATTTCCAAATCATACTGATTTCAAAGTATAATCTAAACCTCAATGCCTTGTTTTTACATAAATTATTGAAAATCTTTTTTTTTTCATCGAATGTCAAAAAGAAGTTATGTAGACAAAATTAAGTTAATACGGTGCATGAATTTGTCATTTCTTGATTAAAATGTCGAAGTGGTAGTATAAAGGAAGACGAAAACAAAATACAATGTTATCTCATTTATCGATTTTTGAGTTCACATTTCAGTACGTACGTACGCATACTTTTCGATCAGATTCCGAAGCTTGTAGTATGACGATTCCCTAAACTTTTTAATATGACCAAATTGTAAGCTAGTTATTGTAGTTTGTAATAATTTTATTCCTATTTTAAAAAAATAAATGTTGAGTTCTTAACATGACTGTTTTTGAAATATTATTAGAAATTCGGAATATTGAGATCAGTAAAAGGTAATGATTTTGTTTATTTTCATTTGAATATCGTATGTGATTAAAACCTTTCGTTTAATGAGATTTAACATATTTAATCCGCGCGCGCGCGCACACACACACACACACATCAGTGGTAAATTTAAAAATCGATAATATACGAATTTATTTATCCGGATTTTTATTAATTGCTCTACTATTTTTTTCTTTATTTTCCTTTATTTGGAAACCGATTTCTCAGTTACGATTCGATTCATAGCAATCTTTAGAAGGAGTGGAATAAAGAGAAGAATCGAAGACATTTAGCAGGTATGCATCAGATGAGTCGAACAGGAATATGAAGAGATGAGCCCCATGGGTGAAGAAGAGGAGGAGAGAATGCGCATTAGAGTTTACAGCACTGTTAGTGGGAGCAAGGAAAAGAATCGCTGAATCGGACGAACGATTCTTTCTGAGAATCGAATCGAAAGAATCGTTTTTCCCACCACTAATTGGGATACTAAACTAGTTTTAATGAAATAGTATCGTATGTATTTTTCGTTATAAATATCATCTATATTAAACTGACAATGTTTGCAGTAGGCCTAGTACCATGCCAAATGTTGGCTGAATGCTAGTAGTTTTTTTGTGCCAACTTACGTGCCGATAGCTCTATTTGTTTTATACATTCCGTGTAAACAAATCTGATGCAAAACTTGACTGGAGTAATAATTACATTACACATATACGATTAAACTTAAACAGTATTGTTGTTTGCGTGAGATTAGCGTTTTATCGATCGTTAAGTTTAATGCACGCGACGTTAAATAATCGGTTATTTTCTGTTTTTTGAGAATTTTTTTAGCTCTTGATAATAACACCGTTTACGAAGTTCGGTCGGAATTCTGAAAAACATCAGCTCAAATATTTTCACTTTTCGTTATCGTCAAACGTTCCTTCTTCTTTAAAAAAATATTTTTTTACGAATTTTGGCTAAAAGTCGTTTGCTTTTCTAAAATTATTTTAGATCGAACATCGAAACAATCCGAGTTGTCCCGAGCCCATCTGTAAAAATCGTTAAAATTATTATTTTACTAACGAAATAGCAAATATTTACCAAATATGGTCGCTAATACTCGCCTAAGAAAGATTGAGTAGCCGGCATTTATATAACCATAATTTTTCTAAACAAGTTAATACTTATTTAAAAATTATGAACGACTGAATTATAAAGTGCAAATCTAACATAGATCGAGGCAGAAAAATCGATTACTCACTAATAATCGTATACATTCTTCATAATAAAAATCTTAGAGGTTTAAGCGCTAACACTCTTCCAACCTGGCATGTCCGCATCAAGTTTTACAAATAAGTTTTATAAGGAAAAGAATTTTTCAGCCGAATAGAATACACCATCTAGTAAAGACTTCTTTTAAACTTTGAACTTTTAACTACGTCATAGAATCAGATTTGATGTCGAATAATAATGAACATTTAATAGTGTAAATTCATCTGATGGTATCTAGGAGGATTACATGCGGAGGTAATCTAGCTCCCAGACTGCAATTATAGCTAGAAAGCTCCGTAAAAATAATCCTTGAGTGCACTAATGTCGATTGTAAGACACCTCTTTGACCGATAAGATTGTTGTCGGCAACTTCTACAATGTGCATCGAAGCATATTGTGTACATCAATGTACATCAATGAAATATTTTACAGAATGTCATTATTACCTATATAAAAAATTAAGGGTAGCATTTAAGCGTGCAATTTTATTCGCTTTGAACATTACATTTACTAATATGTGCAATAACCATTTTACGTTCCGTGAATTATAGTAATCATAATATAAACGTTAATAAAATGACTATTTGCGCGATAATATTCATCGATTTGTGCATTAAATTAGTAGACACACAAAAAATATGACTGTGCAATAACATTTTACATTTTGCATGTTGTATTAATATAAAATAATAAACTAAAAATAATAATAGATCATCATATTTTTGTTATGAAATCAACATTTACATATTAATAAACATTTTGCGAATTTGCCAAATACAACCCGAATGAATAATGGAAGACAAAATTTAATGACAAACACAAGTTAAACGCATTTTTAAAAATTTAATTATCGTATAATCAATGTTTTCTTCGTGTTAGATGTTCAGCGACGTTTTCTTTTCTTTTCGATTTGAAAATTTTTCAGACATAACACACTTACCGACATACTGGTTTGTACGATGTCTGGGAAGTAGACTTTCGGGGATTCTGTTACCATAAAACTTAAAAATTGTTTATGGATCAGTTTTGAAAAACAGTAACCGAACGGCAACAATTACATCTGTACGTTGTAAACAACTTTCTTATAAAGACAAAGAGTAGCTTCAGATCTGTTAGCGATTTCATTTATTTTCATTTACAAACACAGTCACATATATAGCACTTACCCGATACAAGTAAAACAAAAAAATAAATGTACATTATTTAACGAGCCTATAATGATAGCTATTAATGCACGAGTGTGAAGTAAGTTACAACACGAGCCTTGGCGAGTGTCGTAAACTTGACAAGTTTATTAATGACCATTATAGAGAGTTGTATACCATATTTTTTCTACGGCTGAGAAAATATTGCGATTAGATTATTGATTTAAATCAATGATAGAGTAAACTGTTTACGGAATATTCTTCTTTTTTTTTAATTTTTCAAAAAATATATTAAACAATACTTTTCTGTAGCAATATGTTATTAGTTATAAGTTCTGCCTTTGCTTTATTATCGATCGATGTTAAAGACATTTCTTCCTCAGTATCCAACAATTAACAAAAGAAAAAACAGCGTAATATATAAACTTAGTTACATATCGGTGTACTTTCAAATTACCATCTGCTTGTTAACTACTAAATCGCATTAATATAAAAGTAAAAAAAAAAAACAGCTGATACATTAAACTATACCCGTTTCTGGTTGGTCAGTGGTTCATTAGAGTAGGCTTCCGATCGGTTAAACACCTGTATCATAATGAAAATCTTTTTCATAATGACCTTCATTATGAAACATCTGGAACTCGCAGGTTCCATATGCGTATTTCAAACGTCATAATACAGCCGTAGAAAAAAGTATTTATTAAACCGATAAATCCTTTTATTTATTTATTTATTTTTATCAAGAAACAAATACCGGCTGAACATTTTTCTTTTAAGTAATAACTCCTTTATTCCGATTAATAAGCAGTCTGTAGAATTTTTCTAACGATGTTACACCTTGTGATTGCGGGAATATCTAGATTTCAGTTAATATTTTGTTTTAACAATATTTATGTATTTCCTCAACAGCTTTTATTCATCGCTTACAGCAAAGTTCCTCTATTCCGGCACATTTTTTGCTAAACCTGTGGCAAGGCAGTATTATATTCGCAAAAAATAGTGATGGTAACAGTTTGAGCTAAAACCGTTCCTCAGACCTTTTTTGTTTAGCGTTCTAATTATTATTATCCGACTGATCTGAACAGTAATGAAATAAATATTAAACGAAACGATTGCCAACAATCGTTCACTTAAGATATTTAGCAATTAGTATCTAACGTGGTGTAGCGACCGGACACGCTACGAGGTGGGATCTTCTCCCCTCGGGGGGGAATCGAGATGTCAGAGTTCAGCGGGCTCATCGTATGCGGTACCAAGGTTATAGGGACATTCTATTAGGAGCCCAGCGTCTTCTTTTGTTAGCGGTTGTCGGCGGTTACAGGACTGTCTCGCGAGAGACGGTAACTGTGATCGCAGGCATCAAACCCTTGGATACTTCGGCTACGAAACGTAGCCAGCGGTATGTTGCAAAGAAGGGAGGCCTTCTTACATCAGGCCGTATGCGTGAGATCGAAGACCAAGGTTTTAGCTCTTGGCAAGATAGGTGGAACGGTTCTTCTACTGGTTATACGTTATATTGGTCGTTATACGCATGGTATATTTCCTAATGTTAGAGAGTTGCGAGCTGGGTATCCCCCAATCGGCACACAACGCAGTTTCTCTTCGGACTGTAGGATCGATGACACTGTGGACCATGTCCACAGTGTCTACACATGTGACTACACATTTGTCCCAGGTACGAAGCTGAGCGTACCAGAGTTACTAGGGAACTCGAGAGAGTAAACTGCTTCTTGGATCTGCGAGTCAACTGGAGGACTCGCAGTGAGTGGACAATTGTTGCTGGCTTCCTTCGCTTTCTCGCCCTGTGCAGGACTGCCGAAGGGATTTAGCAGATGATAGGAACCTGGGTGACTAGGGACCGCCTGGGCAGTTGACTGGCGCTTTGGCAACGTGCCACGGTTAGATTATTAAGAGGTGTCATTTAAATAATGGAATTAAGCTGTCGGCGGAGTTGCGGCCGCTGCCAACGGGCATGGTCTTCCTTGTCCCGGGGGGTGCGGTCGCGCTTCGACGGGAGCGTTTGTATGAGCATACGACACTGTCGGCAGGACGTGGCTGCATGCCGCTTAGGTGGCATGCAGCGGCGATTTGACGGCGGTTAATGGAAGAAGATGAATGTCACGCGGGACTCCGCGATGGAGCTGAGCGGGAGTAGGCGTTCATTCTCCTCTCCCCGGTAGACTAGACCGGAGTCCGTTAAAAATTTGCACTCATGTATGAGTTTAACTTAGCGGGGTTCTTTAAGGGAACTAGGTCTAAATTTCGTTGCGATTAACACTTTTAGTGGGAAAGTTGTTTGTTGTCGTTGATTGCCTCGAATTCGTGACATTCAATGAAATTGACTCATTAAATGGTTAGAACTAGGCGCGGGGTCTTCAGTCCGCGGTTAGGTTTCTAGCTTAGTTCCTGAGGGCGACGTGGTAGCTGCAGGTGTCAGTTATCTTCTTCGGAAGGCATAAATCTAAAACTATCTCGGGGTGAATTTACCGATGTAGATGTCCCTCAGGGCATCTGCATCGGTGGCATCTCAGCGGGACCTGAACTGAACGCTCTGGTATGCGATCAGTTTGAGGGCGAGAAGATGTCCTCCGTTAAAGCTACTACTGGCTAGGAACGGAGGGGGTGGTGTAGCGACCTGATACACTACGAGGCGGGATCTTCTCCCCTCGGGGGGGACTCGAGATGACAGAGTTCAGCGAACGGTTGGGGGGGGGGGGGGTAGCGACCGAAACGTCACTAGGCGGGTGTCTTCCCCTAAGGGGTTGGGTTGGGATGTCAGAGTTCAGCAGTAAGGGAATTAAGGACTAAATTTCGTTGTTGCGATCATTGGTGGTTTGTTGTATTTAATTTGCCTCGAAAATATAAGAAGAACTAGGCGCGGGGTTCGTGCTTCTGCGAATTCGGTTAGCTAGTTCAGAGGGATACGATTTAGGACATTCAAGATGTCCGGACGAGGCCTACAGCGAAGGCAAAAGCCGAGTTAATAAAACACCGATTCAAATGTCTACCTAGGCATTTGCATCGGTGGCATCCCAACGAGGCCAGGTTTATTACTATGAGATATAAGAACTCAAGAGGGCGATAGACGACTCCCGTTAATGCCCAACAGGGCTATTAACGGGGGGATGCGGCGACCAGAACAGTCACTAGGCGGGAGTCTTCCCCTACGGGGTTGGGATGTCAGAGTTCGGCTTCTCCCTTAACTTCGTTGCATGTACAGACCGAAGGTATTCAGTAAGACAATTTACTATAAATGCAACTCTGTTTTAAAAAAACAACCAAAAGATTTTAAGTAAATCTATGAAAAATCTTTTCAAAATATTTTGATGATTATCATAAAAATAAATTAATAAAATTTCCAAAATATTAGAAATTCTCACTTAAATTATATCTCTTGCATTTTACTTGTAAATTTAAGCATAACTGCTACTTATCACTAATAACAATGTAATAAAACAATAACCCAGGAGAAACAGGCATAACATTCTTTTTTGTAACCAAATTACAAGTGTTTCATTTTAGTTTTCCAACTCACTACTAGACTATCTTTATTGAAAAAAGAAACAAAAAACTGCAAGCCAGATATTATATATCAGCTGGAAATACTTCAAAAACTTACCTGAAGGTCAAACAGACAATAAATGTCTGCTGATCTACTGCAGTATACTATTTACATTTACAATTATGCTGTACGGTATCACGCAATCGTGTAAACTATTTATTTTTCTCCCACAATTATGATATGTATGTCATTTTATGACAGTAACTATTAAATATATAATTGAATGCAATCTGAAGCTGAAATACAATTAAAACAATTTTCCTTCATTTATATTTTTGCATGATTTTTGAAGTTTTGATTGCTGATGTCTCAAAAACAATAGTTTTCATAGACGCCTTGTACTAGTGCCTGGGCTACGCTAAATCACACGATGTTCATCACTAATATATGATTTATTTGGTGTTCAACAGAAAATGAAGACGTTGTAAATTACCCTTCCCTTCGTAAATGCTTATAACCGAAGAATGTTTATTAGGTACAGAAAGAATAATAAAATTTTCTGTCTATTTTTCATCTGTTTTGCTTCAATAAAAACTGTGTTTGATACTTGATATTTCAATGTATTCGAAATATGGATTGCACCTATTCAAAACAATGTTTGTGTGATTATTTATTAGTTTGTTTTTGTCATTCATTAACAAGTTTTAAAATTTTTGTCAAACAAATCTCAAGGTAGCACAACCACTCAAGATGAAGCATTTTTTTTACATTAATTTTACTAAAAAAAAGCACTTAAATTGTTTTACATTTTTTTAAATTTCTTACAGTGATTGAAACAGTCATCTAGTTCTACATTTTAAGTAAAACATTTTGCAACAGTTTTTGAGTGTTTACTTGTTTTCCAATTGATTCCAGTAACAGGTTTTTATTTAATCATTTTTTATTTTTTGTATATTAAAGAGGATTTATCGGGACCAGTTACAATCATATGATTTTTTCTGGGTTCACCCGTGTAAAAAAAGATGTTATGAGAAATTCTAAAATGCCTTCACTGGTATATCCAGTAATCCAAGGTATATCCAGTAATAATATCCAAGGTAATTTAATTTTGTCATATATTCTTATTTCATTTATGATATAGGGAAAAAACACGTTCCTGTAAGGGAATTCACAGTTTTTAATTAAAACCGTTATATTTCAGTTAAAATTTAACAGTTACAATCATATGATTTTTTCTGGGTTCACCCGTGTAAAAAAAGATGTTATGAGAAATTCTAAAATGCCTTCACTGGTATATCCAGTAATCCAAGGTATATCCAGTAATAATATCCAAGGTAATTTAATTTTGTCATATATTCTTATTTCATTTATGATATAGGGAAAAAACACGTTCCTGTAAGGGAATTCACAGTTTTTAATTAAAACCGTTATATTTCAGTTAAAATTTAACAGTTACAATCATATGATTTTTTCTGGGTTCACCCGTGTAAAAAAAGATGTTATGAGAAATTCTAAAATGCCTTCACTGGTATATCCAGTAATCCAAGGTATATCCAGTAATAATATCCAAGGTAATTTAATTTTGTCATATATTCTTATTTCATTTATGATATAGGGAAAAAACACGTTCCTGTAAGGGAATTCACAGTTTTTAATTAAAACCGTTATATTTCAGTTAAAATTTAAACTTTAAATTTACTTAAACAAGTAAACTGTTACTTAAAAAAGTTTACTTAAACATCTCACTGACATAAACAACAAAAATTAAGGTGAATAAATTCACAGTATTTAATTTAAAATGTTTTATGCCAATTATTCCTTAGACCAAGTTTGTTGTTGGAACTAGATAATAATTTAGGTTCATATGAAAGGTGATATATTTAGGCACTGTCTATACTTGTCACCAATGAACAAGAAATTTTAGAGATATGTCCTCTCTTTTGCCATGTACCATTGTAACACTTATGTCAGAATTGCCATCATTTAAAACAACTGCCTTCAACTGCAGGAGTTTCCATACACTGTGTGGCAATGTATTCTGCACTACCCTTTATAACTTCTGTAAACTTATTATTCCATGGGGGAATTGGCAGATTATTATGCCGTATAATGTTCGGTCTGCAGAAAAAACCATTACCTACACATATCAATCTGTAAAAAAATGTTATATTTGTCTCAAAAACTTCCTGTTTTTACATTTTTCTGTTGTCCAAAACTGAATCCTACCTTTACATTTCTTACCGTCAGCAGTTAACTTACAAACTAAATCAATCAGAGCACTCAAGAATTCAGACAAAATTATGTCTCCCTTCCACAGTCTACAACTATAATTATCAGAAATTATTTTACTCAAAATATTTAGATCAGTAATCATATTACTACACCTAGATACATCTATATTTTCATACCTCACATCAAAATTACCAAGTTTTTTTTTTTAATGAACTTGGAGGATTTGAAACGCCTTGTTTTGTTACAATATTTACAATTTCAGCAGCAACTGCAGGATATGTCCTGTAATGCTGATACCTTTATTCTTACGTTTTTTAAATACTCCTTTAGATTTCATCATTGTATCGTAAGCATTTGGCGAAAAAATATAACAAAGAACTGTTTCGCAGCAAAAAAAAAAAAAAAAAAAAAACAGCCTAAACGTCACTTTTTAACAGTAACAAAATCTAAATCACACGTACTTCAGCACCTTATACAAAAACATAACCTTACAAGCTGTGCAAAATAAAACTACTCACAACCTTCTAGGGCTTGCACAACCAGACACATTTTGACTTAATTGAAGCTATGGAAAAAATTTAAATTTTTACGTGCTGTAATGTAAAAGATTTATTTAATAATACTTCTAGTTGGAATATCATTAAAATTTTTATATCAAATTAAAAAGTACATTCTGAAATGCAGTCTGGTGGCAAAAAGTGAAAATGTTGGATTGGCGCGATTTTCGATCTCTAGTCTTCTTTTAAAATGTTTTAGTACAGTTATTGCCTCAGTTCATGTTGTTGGATCTACGCAATAATTTAGGTTCATGTTAGAGGTACATTTATTCTGTCAAATGTTTTTGTTTCATTTACAACATAAGGAGGGACAAAAAAAGTGATGTAATTCATGGTTATTAATATAAAATGATTTATTTCAGTTATTCCTTAGACTATGTTGGATCTTGGTAATAATTTAGGTTCATGTTTGAGATATATTTATTTTGTCAAATATTTTTGTCTCATTCATGACATAAGGAAAAAAACAGTGAAGGAATTTATGGTTTTAATTTTAAAATATTTTATTTCAGTTATTCCTCAGACCAAGGTTGTGGGATCATGCTTGGGGTATTTTATTTTGTCAAATATTTTTGTTTTATTTATAAGGAACAAAATAAATTTAAGGAATTCAGTGTTTAATTTAAACTGTTTTCGTGCAGTTATTCCTCAGACTATGTTTTTGGATTTAGGGAATAATTTAGGTTCATGTCAGAGACATACTTATTTTGTCAAATATTTTTGTTTCTCCTATTCATGGGATGGAACCTATAATAATGCATTGTTTCCTAAAGAAAAGGGTAGATTACTTTGTAGCTTTACTCTATCTGTTTATATATTTATATTGCTACAGTTCATGTAAATCACTTCATTTACAAGAGGCAATACTTAGATTTTCTTTTAAAAGGTATACAAAGTATATTTAAGAGTAAATTCTTCATTGTACAGACATTTCCTACGGCAAACATATGAATTTATGTTGAGGATTTCAATTGTACACTTGAACATAACTGTATTTTTATAGACTGTACATGCTAATGAACCACAGTATATTTAACTTGATGGAAAAGACAGTAGGATATTCTCACTGCTTACTTTCCTATGTAAGCCTGCCATGGGATGCTGAACTATTCTTTAAAACAGTACATCCTTTTTCAGAAGCAAGTTGAACTCATGTCAAAACACTACAGCCATAAGGATAGGTTATGGCACTGACATGAATTATTTTTATCTGGCTAATATCATCATTATCCAGTTAGGTACGTCTGAAGGGCCCAAGACTTAGCCATCCTACCTGCAACATTCAGTTTAGTTTCCTTCCCAACTGCTGCATACAGTTTGTTTAACAGTTGTTAATAAAGATGAAGATCAATTTCTCCTAGCTCAATCAGTTCAAACAAACAGTTCATTAACTACACTGTTTTAAGAAGAAAGGCACATTCTTCAGTAATGAATTTTATTAGTCAAAATAATGAAAAATATAAGCAAAGATTTGAAAATGTGTCATTTATAATTAACTAGAATACTTACGCTTTGATTTCTAATCCAAAAGTAAAATTATGCTTTATTAAAATTATTAGGACAAAAATTACAGAAAAAAATAGTGGTTCAAATTACATTTAAGTTGAAAGGTTTTTAAAATCGGGTTCTCAAATTATATCTTTAGTAAGTAATTCTAAGAAAACAGTTATAAGTACAAAACAACTGGGGTCAAAAATACACTTTCTTTTAGGTGTATGTATTTATGTTATAAATTAACTTTTACATAAATAAATTTACAAAGTCTGGGAAAATTGATGTAAATAAAATCAATGAAATATAAATACAAATTATAGAAATTTAATTTATTTAAGACAAAGAACACCAAAATGTGGGAGGAAGTTATAATGTTGAATCAAAATCACATTACTAAAATTTAAGCAATTAAAAATATTGATCTGCCTTAAAGGTACTATTAAAAATGATCTTGTTTATTTAGACAGTGTATTGCAGGCTTCAACATTATAGATGACTAGTTGTCCTTATTAATGCAATTGTTCTTTAAAAGTTTAAGTGTGCCAATCTTGCTGAAAACTCTGTCGGTTTTTGATAAAACTTTACTAATATTTAATATTGTTATTATTATTACTTTTGTTAAATAATTTAACATAATTTTCAAAATTAAATTTAAAAAATTACCTTCCATAAAAAACTTCATTGACATCAATGAATATAACACCATATCTACCTATCAATTTGTGATTTTTTAAATTGTGTTTTGGTGAACTTTACTAAAGGTCAAATAAATCTTTACAATAATTACTGAGACTGTTTTGGCAGAACCATAACATTGTAAGGGATCATTAGGATAATCATAAATTCTAATGATTTTCATTATGAATACTTACTTCATGGTTACTTAAACATAACTTGATATTTGGTTCTACCATCATGTCCTCTCCATCTGACTGAGACACTGCTTCCTCTTCTGTCACACCCATCCTGCTAAGTTCTGACCTCACCTGATTCCATACCTCTGTTTCAGTCTTCCCAACAATCTTCTCCCAATCATTTTCTTTCATCTCACTTCCTGCATCATGGATTCATTCTCCTTCCTCAGAACATGGCTGCCCATCTTAATCTTCTTTACCTTACCTTAACTATTATATCCCTTTCTCCATGTACTTGTCATATTTCTTTCATTCTCCTTCTTCATAAGGAGTTCTCAACATTTTTCTCAAACACAAATTGTCTCCTTTTAATGTTTTTATTAATTATTCACAACTCTTGAGTCATAGATGATCACTGAGGCCATTATTGTTTTGCAAACTCAAATATTTATTTTGTGTGAAAGGAATTCTTAGATGAGAATCTTATTACACCCACACATCCACCTGTTAGCCATGTTCAGTCTGTTCTGAATCTCCAGCATTTCTACATTTTTTTATTTAATAAAAAAACTCTTAAATACCTGATTTTATTAACCTGTTATATTCATATCCTTCTGCATTCATTCTCTCAACATCTTGTTACTTTCTTATGAAATATATTTATTTTATTTTGCCTTACTTGCCTACTTTACTTGTACATTATTTATTTCTACCACTTTATTAGTAAGAGTGGAAACCTATAATTTTTATAATTTTGTAAAATATTTTCAATTCATAATTGTAATTATTTGCCCTTATTATATTATAAATATATATATATATATTTTATGTTCCAGTGATTCCTCAAACATGTTGGTATAATGGAGCTAAATTTGATTGTGGCTTGAGTATATCATGCGTTCTAGAAGGAGGAAAGCCATTAGATTTATGCAGCGGTGGACTCATTTGGAGTTGTTGTGTATCAAGGGATAAAGTTCAAACATCATCAGATCCAAACATTGGAGCTCTTGAAAATGCCAGTAAGTTTTGAAATACAACTTTTTTATAGTATTATTTTGCTTATGAATAATTATTATCAATTTTTATTGCTTTCCATTCTCCATAAAAGAAAACTTATTGATGTCAGCAAAAAATTGTAAGTGGTTGCCTTTATTTATTTATTTCTACAAGTTGAATGTTTCTCCTTGTACTTCATTTTGCAACTCTGCTGTCATTCTCTTGAATGTATGTGATCCATAACTTATTTGTATCTCCAGAAGAAAATAAGTAAGAAATATAACACCTTCAAAGAATATTTTAACACAGTTATTAGATATTACTTTTGTAAAATAATAGTAATAATATGTAAAAAATTATATATATATGTAAAAAATTATATATATATATATATATATATATATATATATATATATATATATATATATATATTCCTACATTATATATATCTGTTCCTGATTGCATTGTTGCAATCTGAGTGGTTGCAAACTTGTGAACAGTAAGCAACCACATGGCCCAATAAAGTGGGGATGATATGTATAACATACAAATGATAAAAATAGTCTTGTGTAGACTCAGGCCGACCATTTCTGGGTGTGTGGTTAATTGAACCCTGACTACCAAAGTACACCGTTATCCACTACCTAGTATTCAAATCCATATAAATGTAACTTACCTTTACTAGGATTTGAACCTCAACTTTGAAAATCAGCTATTAAACAGCTGATTTGCAACTAAGATTTTACCATTAGTCCAACCCAGTGGGTTGTATATACTTTGTATAATAGAATTAATTTACTTTTTCTCTGAATTGTTTCATTTGTCAGAGACTAGTTTCATCCTATATGAGATGAAACTACTCAGCGCCTAACAAAAAAAATCTAAGTAGAATGCTTATTAATTTAACATTTATAAGTGTACAAAACCAACTAGTACAAACAGTATTATAATTATATATATTTATATTGGTTTCACACTAGATGATATTGGATGAAACTAGTCAGCATTTAACAAAAAGATCTAAGTAAAGTGCTTAGTAATTTAATATTTCTAAGTGCACAAAAGCCAAGCGAAGTGCAAACAATATTATATTTATAAATATTTGTACTGATTGTGTTAAATGGAAATATGTTTCCAAGGCTGATTTGATCTCTCCAATGCTACTACAGCTAATCAAGACCTGGGACTTTGTTGTAGAGGTTTTCTTTGTCAAGAGATTAAATTACTGGTCAGTTCCTTTTCTTCATAGAAGCATACATTACCATCAAATGATCGATACTTTAGGTAGGAAAATTTGTGTTGTACTGCTTTAGTTAACAATTACCGGCATTCCACTATAGTACACCATTTGGTAGCAATTTCAAATAGAATTTATGCTTGCATTCACATGATGCTGTAAATGGAAACAAAAATAATGTTAAATTATTCATCATAGTATTCATCATAGAGTCTAATTCACCTAATTGAATGTCCAATAATAAGTATCCTAACATTTAGTCTAATTAAAATGTTAACAATTAACATTATAAATGGAAATAATGTTTCATTATAAAATGATATCATTATATCACAAATGTTGATATCATTATATCAAACATTATATGATGTTGAAATAATGTTTCATTAATCTAATTTTTTTTAAATCAAATTAGATTATAACAGTAAGATATATTTTACAGCATATATTAGAATGTTTTAAAAATTAAATTTACATGTTCCTGGAGCACCCATCTAATGATTCTTAAACTTAGTCAACCCAGAATTCAAGTCGGTTAGCTAATTTTTATCCTTATAAGGAATTACGTTAAAATAACTGCAGTTATGTTGCAATTTCAATTACTGTCCTAATAGTGTTAACATAAAAATACTAACTGGTGTTTCATAAAAGATGCAACACTTAGAATGAGATTTGTATAATTTACACAAGGATAAATTTGCTTTAGTTGTCAGGTGAGAACATTATACTTAAGATAAGTTGAAATAATCTTGTCATATCCTATTAAGATTTCATACCCATTCTTTTGTGTTGTACAAGCCACATCATTTTCAAAGAATGATCATTTATTGTAGATTTATTTCATGTACAAACCTTTCAAACATGTGAAAGACAAATTTCATTTGAAATTCCTTCAATGTTCACTGCTGACATCGCCCATGCTGACCATCACTATTGACTGCAAAGTTCTTTAGGAAATGAAAAAGCTTGAATACCCAGAATATTTCTTAGAAAATTATTCTTGTAGATCTGATTGTCAACAATTTCTGGTTTGAAAACTACAAAAAAAATTAAAATTCTATTTTAATTTTATTTTTTATTTTTTTGCCTATTTTTTTCATAATTGAAAGAATCAGACCATGAAAAATATTTATAATATTCTGTTAGAGGTTTTGAACTTTTGTTGATGAAAATAGACTTGAGGTGCTGGATAATGTTTATTTTAGTGGTACAACTTAGTTTCATGTGAATGACGGCATGAACAATTAAAATAGCCATATATATAGCAGTAGAAACCTCATACTTTTTCACAAACAATTATTACATTCACATTACATGGCATTAAGTATGCAACTTCTGCTGCAGTGAAATCAGACTTTTTTCTTTTTTTTTACAAAACTATTGATAGTGAAGTTTATCATTTCTTAATACAAAAGTTCACTGCTCTGTTGGAAAGAAGTACTTGAGAATGATGGTTTCATTAAGATGATGTTCCTTGTGATGCTGCTAATGAAATGATAGTTTGTTGCCAGAATATTTTACACAGCTCTTAATCTCAAAAGAAGCACGGTCATCAAAATCTGCCAATTGTACAACACTATATTTTGTCCTCAGGGGATATTTAAAAAGTTTAGTTTTTCAGAACAATCCTCACACACTTGATAAACTGAATATTAATATTGAAGGTGAGAATAGTGAATAAACATTCCATCCAGGTTAGGAGTAATTTTCAACAGCTACTGTTAAATTAAAGATATGAGTGAGCTAAATATTTTTGTAATTTGAATCTTACATTGTGAAAAAATAGTCAAATATGTATTATCAAAATTCAGGTTGCATACTTTTTTAAGTTCTTTTTTGACCATACTATTACATAAAAAGAACACACAAATAAATTTCATTCATTCATTAACACACACCTGCTTAAAATAAAATTCATTGTACATGATATATTTTGAAATTATACTTCAACGAATATAAACTTTTGTTGTGCTGTCTTCATGGTAGAGAGATGTCAATCATTCATTGCCTCTGATTACAAGTCAACATCACTAAACCGATAAAAGACAGTGGATAATGTTCATCTGTCTTTCCTAACTAAAAAATTCTTAGCAATAAGCTAGCATGCAATTTTCCTTTTTATAACTTTAAGTATAACTTATATACAAATAAAATTTTTCTTTAAATGACTAAACAATAAAATATTTTATAACATATAATTATTATTTGTTCTATGTAGCAAACGAAGGCATTGTCTTGTTTTCTATATATTCCATGCACTTCAATTCTTTTAACTTTAGTTAACTTTTACTTAATCATTTATTGATCTTATTACCGGTTACACAACCTTACCTAGTACCATTTTATCTAAATTTTCACCTTAATGGAGAAAAATATTGAGAAATGTGTAGTTTTACAGAGAAAATGATACAAGGTATGATTGTAGTAACATTAATAATGTAATTTACCTTTTCCTACACAAAGGGTTAGTTGTAGTCAAATTGTGAGTGGGCATTCCCACTTATAAGCTTTAAAAATTAGATTATTGAGTTAGTTTTTAAAATAAGATTATGCATGAGGTACAATTAACACAATGTTTAATATCTGCATTTTTACAAGTTTGTAGGTGGTCATGGTTTCATATATAATAATTTCATAAATACAAAATGACTATAAATGAAATGGACAACTTCCATGATTTATAAAAAAACTTATTTTTCAAATCTGGAGTTAATTGCTTATATGGTTTTACTCTTCTATCTGAAAACCCTGTAGAAAATTATGTTTACAAATTGGATTGATAATGCTTAAAGATGCAGGATCAATTTCTTAAAGTTTGTAAGTGTTATGTACAATTTAAGCCACATGACATATATCAACACAGTAGTCCAATTCATCCCAAACATGTGAAAGCACATCCCACTCAACACTAGCAACAGCATTTTTGATAGGTTGTTTTTGGTCATCTATATCAACAGGAAGGGAGGAACAAAAACTTCTGTAAAATCCTATAAAAATTAGCCACAAGGCATAACTTGATGACCAATGTACCAATACCATGTTTTTGTCAGTTGTACAACATTTTTGGCTTTTTAGTAACTGTTATCAAGATATCATTCAGGACAGGAACATCTTAGTATGTTATCCCCACAACAACTTGAGCCTTACAGCTTTCAGCATGTATCAATAAAACGTGTTTTTGTATGAAAGTTATTTTCATTTCATCAAAATCTGTATAAAAATCCTTTCTGGTTACAACAAAGAGTATGAATACGTTTTCATTTTTTCTCAGAGTATCAACAGGAATTTTCTTCATCACCCAATAGTCAATGAAGAAAATATTAATAGAAAGTTAAAACAAGACACTTTTATTTTATTCCTATAGCTACCAATACCAGCTATATTTTTATATTCATATGTTGTATCAGTGCTTGTTTTATTGAATTTTATTTATTATATGCTAAATAAAACACAGAATAAAAATTTTGTGAAGAGGGATAGAGTGACAATTTATAAACTTTTATCTCCAGAGTGTATTATCAGTTGGTTTAGTTTTAAGATATATTTAACTGTTCATGCAATATGTAATAAATAGATTAGCATTACTTATGTATTATTTTACTTCTTAATCCAATTTATTTACAAAAGATATATTACCAGTTACAATATCAGCTTATAACTAACATATAAAATAGTAATGTTAACATCAGTAAATTGGTGGTAATGTATGCAAGAAGATTACATGATGATAAGCACATTAATAATATTAAGAAAAAGAAGAAAGCAAGGAAGTTGATTAACAAACAGAAGTGAAAATAATGATTTTATGATTTCAATTGTTTTCTGAGATTTTTTCATTTCTTATTCGTATTTTCATATTTGGAGTAAATTTGATATCTTTACTGATTTTTTTTTTCTAAGAATTTATCTTTCTTACTTTTAATTAGGTATTTATTTAATGTGTATGCTACTTTATATGTATTTCATATGTCACTTTCATACCAGTTTGGTATCAGGGAAGGCTTCTTTTGATCTGCAAACATCTTATCATTTTCATCCTACATGAACTGAAAAACCTAGGAAATGTGGACATAAAAATAAAATATTTATCCCATTCATATTAAATTGAATTTTATCATTCTGTGCTATCTATCACTACATTTTCAATAATGACAATAATTAACATTTTAAAATTAAATGTACAACTCATTTGAGCTTTTCTTTGGGATTGCCTGCAGTCGCCTTAAAGAGACATTTTACTGTTTATCTATAAATTCCTAACTGTTAACGTTAAATAGATTTATACAAAAATTTGTATCTTCTTTTAAAAGCTCAATTGAAGTACATCTAATCACAATAGATATTTCTATGATTCACTAACAAAACATAAGCAAATCTAAAAAATTTTTCCCTTTTGCTTTTTACTTTTTGAAATGTTACAGAATCTTAATTTATGAAAAAGTAAAATAAAGAATTTTAAATTATTAATCATTAAATTGATCATTACAGCATCATTAGTGTATGGTTTATTTCATTCTAATGGTAATTTTAAAAATCAAGAAACAAAAAATAACAATGTATTATTAATAAGTATGACTTGAGTAAAATTACTGTAATTATTATTGGTTAATTACACTTAATTTCATTTTCTACTATTAAATAATTACTCTGTTATATCAAAAGTACATACTGACATGAAATGTGCATTCCTGTACTTGAAGAGAAAGTAATTGTTTTAAAAAAGTGAAAGGCTTTCATCAGAATATTCATTTCATTTCACAAGCAGTCACATACACATCAAAACAAGAGGATAAATTAAATGTTACAATCAGTGTTTTATTAAAATTTTCAATTTCATGCTCTTCTGTTAGGTTCAATACATTTCTATTCAGATGGACTGACATTATTTTAGAAATTTATATACATTAGTTAATATTTTTATGTGTAGTATTTGTTATAATGCTTTAAGTAATGGTATAAAGTAATTATAGCGCTTTAAAGCACTGCTTTGCCATCACTATTTGGCTGGACTGTCCTACTCAGAGGACACATCTCTGTTCTCAAGTTTCTGTTCGAGAGAACAGAAACTTGAATGAACATGTAGTGGTAATTAAATCCAGAATTAGAAATTTCATTCTTTAATAACTAGTGATTTAATTAAGCTGTAAGTGGTTTTAAAATAGTTATGTACTAAGAAAATTAAGTATGTAATTAACTACAAATATATACATCATTGTACTATTAAAATTTAGCTTACAAAATTTTTGGTTTATCTACAAAAAATTATTTTTTTGCTAATGAAATATTAGTCCTTGGTTATGAAAAAATTGTGATCTTTTTCATTTTTTCTTATTTTAGAAATTTTTGAAGAATGAGGAATGAAGGGAGAAATAATCATGCACCTTTTAACTATACTGAATGTTTTCCATCTAACTTCTGAACATATTTTCTCACTAGAGGTTGCTTCATACCATACCATAAAATTTCTGTGCATTGCTATTTCTATGTTTTATTATAAACATTTTAACTTTCAAACTTACTTTTTCTGTCTTAAAAATTCCCTTCCAGGCTACTATTTCATGCACTTGACTTAAACTAACTTCTTCAGCATCTTACTTTGGTCCTTACCATTATTTTCCTGGTTCTGTGTAAAATTAAATGAATAAATATTTTTAATAAATTAAACATATTTCAAATAAAAGACATTATTCAGTTCAGTATATAATTAACATTACCTAGATTATGACACATTATATACGATTATACATTATATTAGCATGAACAGAATAGGTTGCTACTTTACAGAAAAAGGAACTGTCCAAGTATTTGCTAGGAAAGATCAAAAGAATCTGTGAGAAAACCTTGATTAGAGGAGCAACATCACAAAATATAAAATGTACAGTCGAAAAACAGAAATGGTTGAATTCTATAATAAAATAAAAAATAATAAATTTTTTGTGTAGAAATAAATTCATTTGTTTGACACAAACCTTTTACTTTTTAAGTAGTTACATGATTTTCCATCCTTGGTCAAGAGATTTTGATTTTAAATAACAGTAAATATTATTCCATTTGTGTACAAATTCATCTACCCAGTGAAAGGTTCTGAAGATCTAGCCTCTCTGAAATTGAGTAATTAAAAGAAATGTTAAAAAAAATAATCATTTCCCGCAAATTGATGAAGAACAAAGATTTTCAGAAAATGATGAATGGGAGAGAAAGAGGTGCCTGAATTTCCTTCAGACCTGTTACTAAGAATTTTCTGAGGAATAAAAAAGATCCCAATTATAAGGAAATAGTTGGTACGATGTTGGAAAACTTCAAGAAGCTTGGTTGTAGAATGAGTGTTAAAATTCACTCTTTGCACTCACACATCGACTACTTGGCAGAAAATCTCGGGCATTTTAGTGAAAAGCAAGGTGAATGGTTTCACCAAGATTTAAGGGAGATGGAAAAGCAGTACCAAGAAAAGAAGAATGAAACAGTGATGGCTAACTATTGCTAGATGTTACATAGAGATAGTATAGAAAAAGCAGAAGGAAGGAAGTCATCTAAGAAAAAGTTTGTAATTTAATGAATCTTTTTTGTTTCACTGTTTTCAAAATATTAAGACAATTTTTAATAACATTCATCAGTAACTTTTAATAAAAATATCTGTAAGAAAAATATCTCTATATATAATGATGTTTAAGGATACTAATTATTTTATCAATTAAAGTGCTCACAAAAATAATCCTCTTGTTAAATAAAATCCTGATGTGATGGGTAAAAATGAATATTATTTTTGGAATCAGCATTAAAACTAGATGTAAAACACCTGTTTTTAAAAAATCATCTGACAAAAAATTTCAAAATGCAGACTGGTGATACCTAAAGTTTTTAGGTCTCTTGGCAATTTTTATACATTCTAATAGAGTTAATGTTAATATTTTTCAAAATGTTGCTCTGTTTACTCTAGGAATATTCTTATTTCTTTTTCCATTAGTTGATTGCACATATTAATAATTCAATTCAATATAGTGAAATTTAAGTGATTCTAACTGAAAGGTTTGTGGAATGTTTAACAGTGGTGGAAAATCATTCTTATTTTTCTTAATAATTTTCAATAATATATTTTGAAAACTTCTTAAGATATCTTTTACGCTATCATAAGCCCCACCTCATGCAACATTACTGTATGACACTATGCTGTGAAAAAAGGCACAATAAATTGATAATAAATATCAATTGCCAAGAAAATATTCTATGTACCTAGCAAAAATGTAAAATAAATATTTTATTTTCTTAATTATGTACTCAATATGGATGTTCGATTTCATGCTAAACTATATTTACTAGGTATTTATATGATTGAACACTCTTTATGGGCAGTTTGTTGATATAAATATCAATTCTGGCAGGTACACTATCTTTGTATATTCTAAAAGTTATAAGGATAGTTTTGTCAATATTTAAGGATAACTAATATACGCATAACCATTCATGTATTTTGTTAAGTTTTTATTCATATTTAGTGTAGCTACTTACCAGTACTCACAACTAAAGTATCATCTGCATAGGGTATGCTACTAATCTCACTATCAGCTCAATTCAGTGTATCATTAATATATAGTAGAAAAAATAGGTACAAGTATAGTACTCTGGGATACACCAGTAATTAATTCAACTTCAGAGCTGTTAATATTTAATATTTTTGTTTGTTTGTTTTCTATTTGACAAGTAACTTTTAATTCGATCTAATGCCAAATCTACATAACTTTTGGAACAAAATTTTATGACTTACATTATCAAACATCTCAGACAAAGCTAAAAAGGTGGTAGCAGTTAATAAATGGTTCTCTAAGTTCAATTTTTCATAAATAAAATTATTAATATAACTTAGAGCATACTTTGTGTCCTTGTTTTTAACAGTCATATTATTTGTTGAAATAATCCTACGTTCATTGATAAAACTGAAAAATCTTTTATTTTAAAAGTCATTTTCTATGTTTTTGATATATTGGATATACAGATATCAGTCTATAGTTTGTGGTTAAAAATATTTCTCAAGATTTGAATATTGGTTTAACCTCTGCTACTTTTAAAGCGGAAAACTAAATAGATTTTTCTATACATAGATTGAAAATATGTTCAAGTAGTTATAAAGCTATTCAGTTTTTTTTAAATGTTTACATTTATATCAACTTTATTTTACATTTTTTGGATTATCTCATTTCGTAGGTTTCATAAAAATACTTCTATTGCTGTAATCTGGTAACTTTAGTTTTGCATCTTTTAGAATAGTTATTTTATTTGCTAAGGTTGATGCAAGATGTTTTAAAAATGTGTCAAAACTATCAGTTATTTCCTTAGGATTTTTTAATCTCCTATTCTTATCAATGATGTATTCAACTTTTCTTTTTGAATTAGTAGAAAGATTTCTGATTTGTTTTATTATTTATATAGTTTTATAAATTTCATCATTATTTGATGCTGTTTGAACTACTGTTTTTTCATGTCTAATTTTGGCCTTAGTAATTACTTTGTCTAATCCGTTACCTTATATTTTATACTCATCTTTCAGCACTAAACTATTTGGATTTTTTTCAATATATGTTACAAAAGCTCTTTAGTTTTACAAAAGGTGATTAAACCTGATATAATCCATTTATTTCTAAGTTTATTTTCCTTTCCTCTCATTCCAGTTGATAACAGTTACATTTTTTTTTTTTTTTTTTTTTTATCAAACTATTTGAAGCTCATTGGATAGTCAGTCAACTCAATCATTTCGTTTTATATTTCAACCAGTCACTATTTTCAGCATCTATAGCAGCATGATTTGTACTTCTATTTTTTGTTTCACATCATTCCTGTATGTGCAGTTTGGACACTTCACACAGGGTTGTTTACAGTCATTAGTTTTATGTTTGCCACTGCATTTTAGGCAGATTGATTAGTGCATTTTTTGTAGTATAACCAATTTGCGTACAATTTCCACAAGGTCTAGCTTTAAGATCATCAATTGCTCTACATCTTTGGTGTCCTACATAGATCATATTACTATTTTTTTTAATAATACTACAAGAATCTGCATGTAACTTTATGACTGCACATTTAGAATTGTTCAAGCTAGTATATAAGTGCATAACGGTGCACTTATGTTGTTAACAAAATTTCTATTGTTTATATCACTTTCTAGATCTTATAGCTCAAATTATTCTGTATTCCAATAATCTTCATTGTTGTTCTCCTCAGAAGTTGCATCCTAACCTCAATAAGACTTCCAACCTCATCATTTAACACATATACTGCTGATTAATATTTTTTACTTAACCGATTTGATATTTTACATAAAAAAAACAATAACTGCATTAATGTTAAAAACATAATTTATGAATGTTTCTGAAAAAAAAATTAATAGAACTTTCACAGAGTTTATGTGATATATATGTTTTATGCAAATCATTTCTTTAATTTTCTTTAAATATATTAATTTATAGAAAGGAAACTCACAAAAGTAGGACACTTATAATTATATAGAGATGTCTATTTCCTGTGCACATTCTCAACAAAGAATGAGATGTTACTTCTATAAAATTGTAACATTATTGAAATAACATCTGGGTCTATTGTGCTGTGGACATGTAAAAAATAGTAAGTAGAATATGTGCGTCCATATTTTGGTTTTTGTTATTTCTTTTAACAGATTAAAAAAAGTGCAGTCTGAAACTGATTTTTCTTCTCTAGAAATGGATATTTTTTCTCTGTCCTGTGTTTAATACTTATGTATTAAGGTTATTAATAGAATTATCTGGAAAGAATCTTTATGCTGTTATAACTATTACTGTAACGTGTGCATGTTCATTAATGTATGCATGTGGTTTATGTAACAGAATACTTATTCTACATTATTTTACAATTGAAGATATATGCATTTTTTGTTATTACACCATGAAAAGGTATGATTAAATTATCTGAAACACTGAGCATGTTCATGTGTGTTGGTACATACGTGTATGTATGCGTCAATGAATTTGAGTTTTGTTCTTTATTATAACTGGTTTATCAAATTAATTACTTGTAACAATCTTAAATGTGATTTATTAATTTAGCATATGCGCTTTTAGAAACTGCTTTTAATGCTGTTAATTACAAAAAATAATTATTTTTGTAGCCCTGCAGTTTCTGTTCGATCAACAAAAACCTTCACTTAACGGAATTGGTTTCAATCAAGCTCAAAGTTCAGAGTCTCAGAATCATCATCAGTTCACCACGTACTCGCACACCAATGAAATCAAGCCTGTTTTACAATATCCCATAAACATTCGACCTCATTACCATCATAACCAGAACCACAACCAATTTCATACAACATACCAGCCTCAATCACCATCAACACATACTAATGTTTACCATCACGTACCATCACATAATGTGCAGCGTCCTACAACTGTCTGGCACACTTTAAATTCCTTCAACAGACCACAGATTAGACCACCCTTCTCGATGACAGTATCTGCTGCAACACCCTTACCAGATATAGTAAGTCCACCGCGACCGGAATCGACCTCTTCATCGCATTCTGGATATAGGGGTAAAAGAGAATTGCTTTCATACTTCACATTCTCACTACGCACAGTATTGCACATTCTTTGACATTGGCACAGCACAGTTACACTGGATCGGTAAATTTATTACATTCACTTTGGTAGTGCAGTTAAAATATTTAACAATACTCTTTAAGCATTCTCTCTCTTTATTAAAAAAAGATTTTTCACATAAATTATGTGATTCAAGCAACATTATATAAATTTTATAAAATTTAGGTTTGATTTTTTTCATGATTTCAGTTCACTTTTCTATATGGTTACATTAAAAGGAAAATTCCTTTAATGAAATTAGCTGTGATAAAATCCCAATTCTCAAATCGATGTTGTTTTGCATCAATATATTATAAAGATGTTCTTGTAAAACTGAGGACAGGGCCTTCTGTGAAAACGTTTAATAGTCACTAATATTGCAGCAGTTAGTTTGTAAAAATCTTTGTTTGTACTGTTATAATGGCAGAAACCGTTGGAAGTCAGTTTTGTAGGGAACATTATAGAACTAAATAATTATTCATTGATGCTGAATATTTCAACTTATTTAAAAAAATATAATAGAAGATGTGAAGTGTGAAAATACAGTTAAGTAAAATTATTTTTATTTTTACTTCACGACTGTAACTGCATATCTGAAAGGGGAAACACTTGCCCTCAACGCTCCATTTTTTACATTTTATTCTCAGAAAAGTAAAATCTGATATAATACGATTTGCACAATAATTCTCAGAGGCCAAAGCACATAGGCATTGGCACTGCTCCTTCTCAAAATTAAAAAATCCTTGGTGCATAAAATGTTAGAAACTGTAATAAACTACTTATTTTTTAACAGTAATACTTTATGTCCTTGCTACACCTAGTAAAACTAATGATGTTAGTATCTCTAAATCAATTTATATATGTCAGCAAAATATATGTTAGGAAATCTGTATCCTTTTAATTTATTTTTCAATTGATGCAATTCTGTATTCCACTTGAGTCTGCATTAATCTTTTTAATCTCAAAATATTCACTACATCCTACATTATCTGATTTATGTACTCTAGTTTTTCTTTCCTTATATTTTATACTTCCTTATAGTTGTAAATTAACTAATAATCTTTGGATATCTTCTAATAAGTTTACAAGTTATATTTATTAAAAAAGAGACAATCTGGTTCAGAGTTTATATATGTATTTTTCCATTTACAGGGTCCGGCATATGAACCTGACGATTTTTGAGGGATAATAATTAAACTGTTTCGTACTATTAAAACATTTAATATATCAAATTAAAGATCAATTTTTGCAATTTATGGTGAATTACTTACATAGATTTTTTTTATTTGAATATTATGTCGTCCAAATGTTTTCTATTACTCCTCACACACTCACTTAACCTCATTCTAAAATTTGGCATTGCTCGCTCAATCATCACCTGTGGAACTGCTTCAATTTCCCGTTGAATGGCCTCCTTGAGTTCTGCAATTGACTGTGGTCGACTACAGAAGACTTTATGTTTGAGATACCCCCACAGAAAAAAATCACAAAGAACCAGATCAGGTGAACACGCTGCGCAAGGAATGTCGCCAAATTGGGAAATCAAACGTCCAGGAAACGTTTCTCGCAGAACATCCATCGCGATTCTCGCCGTATGGGCGGTGATAACATCCTGTTGAAACCAAATTTCATGTCCTTGAAGTCATTCAGTTTCGGTCGCAGAAATTCATTCAACATGTTTACGTATCGATGAGATGTTACTGTTACTCTGCGATTTAACTCCTCAAAAAAATATGGGTCAATTATGCCGAACTTTGAAACCGCACACCACACTGTAACATATTGACTGTGAAGTGGTTTTTCAAGAATTTGCCGTGGATTATGCGAAGCCCAATAACGGTAATTTTGTTTATTCACAAATCCTGACAGATGAAAATGCGCCTCGTCACTTTAAAGAATAATGACATCCTGGTGGACATTTTCGAGGATGACCTCGCAAGCTGCTTTGCGAGACGCCCATTCATTTGCATTAAGTTGCTGCACTAACATCATCTTATATGGATGGAATTTCAGGTCGGCATGAAGAATTCGTCGTACACTTCGATCAGAAATGGCTAGCGCAGCAGCATGTCTCGCTGCTGAACGTCGTGGAGACCGCGTAACAGCTAACCTTACAGCGTTAATATTTTCAGGCGTTCTCAGTCCGTTTTCGTCCTGTTGGTTTCATTTTTAAAGCAGACGATGTGTTCCTAAAATTCTTCACCCATAATGTCGTATTCCTACTAGGAACAGGCGCGTGTCGATTAAAATTGAAATGTCTGCGAAATAAACGCTGTGTTACAATAACCGAGTCATTATTTTTAAAATAGGCTTAAATCACAAACACTCGTTATTCACCCGACTACGACATACTGGCTACTGAAATAGCATGAATAGACCTTTCTTTCTTTCCTGTTTAGCCTCAGGTAACTACCGTTTAGATAATTCTTCAGAGGATGATATGTATGAGTGTAAATGAACTGAAGTCTTGTACATTCTCAGTTCGACCATTCCTGAGATGTGTGGTTAATTGAAACCCAACCACCAAAGAACACCGGTATCCACGATTTAGTTTTCCGTGTAAAAATAACTGGCTTTAGTAGGACTTGAACGCTGGAACTCTCGACTTCCAAATCAGCTGATTTGGGAAGACGCGTTCACCACTAGACCAACCCGGTGGGTAGCATGAATAGACATGTCGATGTACAACACTCCCGCCTTCTCATTGACAGTGGTGGCAACATAACAATTACTACAAAATAGTCAGATTTATATGCCGGACTCTGTATAATTATGTGATGTTTGTAAATAATTATTTAATATAGCCATATATTTATGAGATTAAGTTTAATTCTGCTTCTCAAACCACTGAAGCACTCAGAGTGCTGGTTGTGATGTCCAGGAGGACACAAGGTCTTTCTAAATTTTAAAATGTATTCTAATAAAAAAGAAAATTGCCCTGAATGATTCAAAAATACATTTATTATTGTAAGCTGTAATTAAATTTTGTTTGTAATATAATACAGATCATTTTTTTATGATTATATCATAACTTTCAGGTCATACAGAGATTTGCCTAGCCTTTCTACAAGGAAGGTCAATAGATCAAAGCAGCAGCCGTTCCAAATTTTAATGTTGTTAATTCTTTAGTTATGTTTCCTAGCCATTATATGTTGTTCAGTTCTGATTTACAATATATCCTGATGTGATAGCATAAGATGAAAGTCAACTGTACATGCACCATCACTTTCCAAACTAAGGACATGGCCATATAAGGACCATATGACTAAAGTAAAATAAAATAAACCTGACTAAAATAAAGTGCAGGAATGTGGCCCATACAGGTTTCCCACATGATGTCGGTAAAAAAAATCTGTTGTAAGCTTCTCAGTTCATTCTTACTGCAACATCATAGTAACCTTAATATACTGTTAAGGAGAAACTAAATAGAATATTCTCTTTGCTGATTGTAATAGTTAATAAAACAATGTATCAAGAAAATCTGTGAAGCAAGTTCATCAAAATTTGTCATTCTGTCAGGAAAACTGTTAAAAATTGACTAAATAGTAGGGTTACACAGATAATATTATTCAGAATTATCAACTAGACAGCAGATTAGAAAAAATCCCAAATGTATAATCTAGATTTAAAGCAGTTCAAAATTATAACAACACACTTTATAGATATTTAATTTATAATTTTACATATATGTATAGTTAGATATAGGTTGTTGTCTTTTGTTACAAAGAAGAATATAATTTTAATCACATTAGACCCATACATCAGGTTAAATATCATAAAAATTGTAGGCATGCCTTAGAATTTGGTACAAAAATAATAATTAAGTAATAATTAAGAATAAAATGTAATGACGCAGTTCTGAAATAAATGAAATGTTTACTACATGTATTCATATTGCTGATTTAATTCTTTTACAGTAAATTGTTAACTACATAAACATTAACTTTAAAAACTTACAATTAATAAGTCTAGCAAAACTTAATAATAAATACAATTGTAACTTTATAAATATAATAATATACCATTACCATTAAAACTTTTATTCATTCACATTAAAATTCTTTTGAGTATAAGACAGCTGTAATAAGTTTTAAGATTCCCAGTAAATTCTTTACTTTTTTATTGATTTATATTATCAGGCAGTTTATTAAAATAAAGTGAAGCCTTTTAATGGAGACTATTATCTGTTTGTTTCTTGTTCATTTAACTCAAATGTATTATTGTCAGCTCTTGTTTTTGGTCTTTCACTATGCTGAGATCATATCAATCTTTAACTGCCAGAAGTATCATTTTATAAAAATATAACCACATACAATTTATTTAGAATAATCGATGAACAAATGACTACACAAACCCATACATGTTATATTAAAATAAAGACGTGTTTTTGTATAATTAAAATGTAAAAACATTATTTATCAGAGATCAATCTCTAAATTTCTATCCTGTACAATAAATGAGGCTATTCATGAATTAAATACTGAATAGTTTGTCAATGGAGAGAAACATTAATAAATGATTTAAACAGATTGAATTTATATTCAAAGTGTAACTAAATTTATTGATACGCCCTCCCATGATAAATCATGAACAAGTACGACAGCAAAGAATTGTATACGCTGATTCTTCAGAATCAATGAACTTCAGAATGAAGTTTTCCTGGAAAAATGTTGTTGATTTTATAAATTACTTATGAGAAGAAAAAAATCGTAAATTTAGTTTTGGAAATATTCCCCTCTGAGTAGTTCAATTAAAATATTACATTATAAAATCTAAGCTCTTTTAGGAGTCTAGAATTCCATCAAATTTAAATCAAACTTGTAAAGCTTTTAATCTGCAGCCTTGTGTGTTATAAATTAGGTATGATTATCTGGGAAATAATATAAATATTAATTTTTGTGTTACATATAACCCGCCCCCCAATGATAACTTAATTTAATAAATTAACGATTTATCTTTTATAATTAATCATGAATCTGTAATGATTTGAGGGTAAACCCTTTATTTACTATTCCATTCCTAACTTTACTATTCCATAATAATTTATTCTGTTAATTTTGTTTTATGCCGAGAAAGTCCAGGTGACCAATTCTGAAAATACTACAATCAATTACTCTTTTTTTTGTCAACAAATGTAACTATTTAATTATATTAAATATTTGTTTTAAATAATAATATTTTGCTAGTAATTAATTTCCTGATTTTATATTTTCCTAGTAAATTAAAGTTTACTAAATTATTTATTTTATATTAAATCTTTTTCTCTATTTTTCAATCGCATACTTTCACAGTTCACACCTTATTGTCATATATCAGTAGAATTCACTGAAAATTGTGCACATTCCCGCATGCACATTGCACTGTTAGTTCAAAACTTTATATTTAGATATTTAGGTGTTTTTATCTGAAATACTTGGGCCATTCTACTTGAATACTAGAAGTACTACATTAATGATGGCTTTTATGGACTGAAAAAGTTTAAAATACATCAATTATTAATATTTGGCTGTTAATCTAACTGTAATTATAATGTTTAGCTAATAATAGAAGAATTAAGAAAAGTTATCTTTTCTTTATTTCTTTCTTTTAAAAGAACAGCACTGAATAATCGCAATGAGTCATTAGATCTTATCTATGAAAAACATAGTAGTGTGTAACTAAGTTACCGCAGTCACTGTGGCTTGTGTAATAATTTTAATACAGTCATTAATGAAGGTAGTGGTGAGAAAGCATAACTAACAATTACCATCTAACTGCATAAATATGGCAGAACTTGTATATGTCGCCATATTTTTGTTTTTGCTATGAAGCTTGTCAGTATAATACTGTGTCACTTTTAGTATTCTTGTAGTGCAGCTTTTAAGTATTATATTGTTATAATTCACCTTGTGACTAATTGAAACAAAAAAAATCTGCCAATTTACATAATTTAAGAATCTATTTTTAGGATTACTGTTATAATTTTTCATGTTATCTTTCAATTCATTACTATCTTTCAGTTTTGTTTCTTAAAACTAATTATTTATAATTTGCTCTGTTTTAGATTAGAGTACCAGTCTAAATCTGAAAAAATCATATTTATGTAAAGACTTAAAACTTCATTGCTACATTAAACTTTACAATTTTCTTTTTGTTAAATTAAACTTAATTAAACATAAGCTTTATGAATTCATAACAATCTTATTATGTCTTAAAGTTTATATGTACTGTAGTATTTATAAAGAATATCAAAAAAATTATCTTTTACTGTCAATTTCAATTTTCTTATACCTGTCATCTGCCCTTGAAGTTTTATATTTTTTAAGATTAATTATCATTTTTCATAAAAAAAAATTATAATTTACTTGACCTTTACTTGACTTAACTTCAAATTATAATTTACACAAAAATACATGTATACATTTTTCCTATTGAAATGGTGTGTTTCTTTCTTTTTTTAAATAAATCAGTGAAAACATAAATATGTTAAACCAAACTAAATGCAAACAGCAGGGTTGTTTTTTAGACTATAAAACTAAAATAAAATTCTCTTTTTATTATTACAATACTGATCTAGATTCTCCTCCTAGCCAGATGATCTTTGGTCTCTGCTAATCTGGGTAATTAGTTTTATTACATTTTACAATTTGCAATTTTAAAGTTAAGCATTACTGTAGCATATCTTTCACATTTTAGCATAACTAACACCAGAACAGATATATACTGATGACAGTTACGTATGCTTATTACTATATGATGAGCAATGAAATTATTATTACTATTATTTAAGTGTGACAAAACGAGCAACAAATAACTTTCAAACCAAACAATTTTTGCCTGAAGATTTTGTAATATTCATTTTTCATAGCAATCGTATATTTTTTAACAAAATGTAATTTGCTAGTAATATATGAATTGTTTTGTTAAAATATTTCCTTTTCAACATTATGGTCTATATTTACTCATTCTATTCAAGGATACTTGAAACAACTCATCTCTTAAATTTTATGGTCCCTGTATAAAATCTCATATAATGTGTGTGGTAACTATAAGAATTTTATAGTTACCATAATATGAAACTAACAATTTAGCCTTCTTTAATCTGTATTACATGTTTCAAGCTGCATATCAATCTGATAGCAGATGACTTACAGACCAGAGGTAGAACATCATTAGAAACTCACACATTAAAAGAAAGATTTGTTCATAAGATATACAACTAGCATCAGCATGTATTATCTTACGTGCTTCAAAATAATGCTTCAGAACTCCAATCACTATCATTCTAAACACTGTACACATTGTTGAAGCTTAGTATTTGTTGAATTTACAGTTATTTGTACACATAGTTTTCTAGTTTCATATATATTTATTGTGCATTTCTCCTAATATATACCTTTGGATCTGTAAGTTTCAAGATGTTTTATCTCTTTGTCGTCTTAACCTAAAATGGATTGATACCCATCCTAATACATGGATTAATAAATCTTAACTAAATTAATTTATTTTTATTTGCATGTGACTGGCATAATTATTTTCTTGATGGTTATTACTTATGTTGTATGAGAAAGGTCCTTTATCTTTACATTGATTTATTTCAATTAATTTAAATTTGGAAAATGGGTTTCAGGTTGTGGTGAACTCTATACAAGAAGTCATAGAATTGTTGGAGGACATAGTTCAAATTTTGGGACACATCCATGGCAGGCAAGTTATATGAATATTATTTAGATAATGTGTATTGTATTTTTTACTGTTACACGGTAGAACTGAAAAGTCCATTTGTCTTCAATTCTACTCAAAGTAGTAGTGGGACTTTGCATTAATTCCTCTGTCATATTCCAAACACATCCAAAAGTATTCTGATTTTAAAAGAATAGCAACCATTGCTTAAAGTGGTTTAACTGCCTGTTTTTTTTTCTCCTTTGTGTAGTCCTGGTTTACATGACATTTGTAAACCATCGTTGTGGTTTTTCTAAGCTTTGGCACACAATGTTATGCTGTTGCTTCTGTTCTGATATTAGAATTCTGAAGATGAACTTTGCAGCGATATAGTGCACATTCACATCACACATGAAAATTGCTTGGCAGCTTTCTTAACTCATCCTACCTGTTTTTAGATCAAATGGATGATTAAATAGTGATCCTCACTAACAGTTCTTTTTTTATAGTATTTTCCCACATTAGATTTTCATTTGTTGTACTGGTGTACAGTCTTCCTAAATTTTTCAAATAGTGTTCAAAGAAGCTGAAATATCTAAAGTGTTTTGGTACTTGGTTTCCTGAAGCTCATACAAAATTTTATTCACATATATCATATTTTATAATCATCATGAGTTCATAGAAAAGCTTTAATACTAAGTAAAAAGTTGTTGCACACAGTGACTTAAAACTTCCACAGCATAGTCATCTTAGTTCACTGACTCATGAGATATACAATCAGTGACTCCTCACAACCCACTGCTTCTTTTCAATCTTTCTGATTGATTGTTATGGGTCAAAAACCTTTTTATGCATCTAACTTATTTTGCTACTGTTGTACACAATTTTTATGACTTTCAAATTACAGAATATTTTTTTTTTTTTAATTAAAAAATGTTTATTGACAGCAGTAGGTTGGAGTCATAATCATCTTTAGTTTACGCTTTTTGTAATTAGGGTTGGCTCCAGATAAATTTTTTTTGTTGATGGTCTAGGTTCAGCATTTCATATTTATGCTGTCTATAATATATATATATATATATATATATATATGTGTGTGTGTGTGTGTGTGTGTGTGTGTGTGTGTGTGTGCACGTGCACTCTTTTTTTGTCCACATTTTTTATATAATATATATATATAGTTATATATATAGTTTTATATAATATATCATCAACATTGTATTCTTTTTTGCTAGAAGAAAAATGGGGTCTAGCCCAGCAACTGTAGTGGTAGAGTGGAAAGTAAGTTGGCTCCCAGTATGTGTGTGTGTGTATTTTATTAGTGTATGTATATATGCATAAATTGAGTCAATTGTGTCTTACAGACCTCATGTCTGGGAAAATATCCAGTTATATACACATTGATGAACCTGCATGTTCCACAACAAATCTGCTAGCCTTGCATACACAAATTCTTTAAACAAAAAAAAACAAAAATAGTAACTTATTGTGTGTACATGTCTAACTCAATATGCTAACAATTTATTGTTACAATAATAGCATATATTGTTAGCACATAACTATATTGTAATAGTTTTACCTACAAAAATAATTTTAGACTAACCACTAATTCCTTACTATAATATAATGTAACCTAACTTCTCTTTTAATGTCAAAGAGCCCAATGTACAAATTTTAATCTCATCAATGTTAAATTTACTTTATAGCCGAATTAATTAAATTATGTTTGCATCTGTTACTTTATTAAGTATATAAAGTATCCTTTCAATATCTTTGAAAAATTAATATTTTTCAAGGATATTAATTATTGTAATAATAACCTCAATTTCTTCTGTTTTATTATATATAAAACGTATTTTCCTCTTATATTGCCAGATGACACGCTATAAAAATTGCCATGGTCTTTTTTAACATCCTGTGTACTAAGATATTTTGAAAATATGTAAATATCTGTAGTAAAGAGATTCTTTAATTAGATGCAAATTGTGCTGTACAAGTGTTCTGTTTTAGGCAGCTATCATAAAATCTGGATTTTTGTCAAAGAAACTTTCATGTGGTGGTGCATTACTTAACAATAGATGGGTTGTAACTGCTGCTCACTGTGTTGCTACGTAAGTATTTTTTATCTATATTTTCTCCAACCCTTTGATTGATAAGTGTTGTAAGTGTGGACATCAATTTTAAAAATGATTATCGTTTTAGAATCAGTAGATTCAAAAATGTTCAAAAGTCAGTTCCTTTTCAAGAATGCTCTCAAAAACTTGTGTATATGGTTTGTTAGTTTTTTATTTTAAGGGTAGATGAAAATCTTTGAGAAATCTGGAAAGCATATGATCTCCAGGAACATAAGTTTTTTACTTACTAAAATCATCTCTTTGCTCTCTTACATCCCTTTGCTCTCTTATCTCAACATCTCATCCTGCAAAACTACCATCAGTATTACTTTGCAGGGAGTCTTAAGTGTACTTCTGATTTCATTGATATCAGAGAAGCTTCATCAATGTCATTGAAGGAGGAATCTACTTTCCCCCTTTGCAAGGGAACTGAGATGATTAGTGTCAGGTAGCTTACTTTTCCAACTTACTCTAACATCAAAACTATTTCAGAACTATTGTTGTGAAAGTATTCAGTGCATCCCAGGATTTTACTGAGGCCAGTGAGACACTCAACCAGGCTCTGAATTGTATGTCCCTTTGAAGTTTTTTATCAAACAAATGGTGTCAAATATGTATAAATGCTGAGCATCTGCAGCTATCCTGTTGTACTTGGTGAAGTGGATTCTCTACCATTTTAAAATCACATGCGTATATTCAGAAAATCAGGTACTAGCCTACCTCCTCATAGCACCGTATAATTCAACTTTTATTCAGATTACAGATCCAAACGTACAAATAAACTTTTCTCCACTACAGTTATCTACTTTAATCATCTTTGTAAACACAGTTACATCTGATTTCAATTAAAAATATTATTTAAATCATTTTTTTTAATTTTCATTTATCAGTTTTTTAAGTTATATAGAATTCTACGGTTATTACTCTTTAAAAAAATGCCAACAGCATTTAGTTAATCTCTTCCCTAAAGAAAGTAATCTCAGTGATGTACAAGAAATTGAATATTAAAAATGGCTATTGGTGTTTTATTCTTACCTCACATCCTTCAATTTCCATCATGTTATTCCCTAAGATGTTCTAGGTGTTGTAAAACTATAAACTACAATAGATGTAGTATTATCTTACAATACAACACTTTTTTGTTATTAGTATTATTATTTAATACTAATTACAGTATTATTATTATTATTAATAAATGGGTAGAAATGAAGGGGCATTACAAAGCTTTCTTTCAGTGCTTTGTTAGCAGGATGTTATCTCTTTAAAAGAGGTCAGTTGCATTTAACTAAAAAAAAAGATTTTAACAGAATTTGATTTACAGAAAATGAAGATCTTGTTTCATTTGTGCTCACCTAATGTAACTACATTATCAGCAGGAGAAAATAAAGATTTTAAGTTTCTAACTTTATAATAAAAACTAAAAACAAACTTAAAACAAAATTTAAAAATGACAAAAAACAAGATAAACCTATCTAATTTTAAAGGTACGTTTAAAATAAAAATTTTTTTTTTAAAAATCAATATATTACAACAGCGTTTCTCATCCTTTCAGTATTTGCGACCCAATTTTCTCGCCCTCCCCACACTAGTACAATAGCAATGTATACAATAATAATGTATTCTGAGTATTTTGACGCTAAAGCTACATTACGTACCTTTAATTACAAACCTTAAAAATTACCAAGAATAAGTAAATTTATTCATGTTTGGCAACACTGACCGCTGCATTGACAAAATCAGAATCCATGCCTCTCTATTGCTCTCTGTCTTACGTCCACCATATCAAACATTTTCGCGGGTTCACGAGAAGTTCGTTTGTCTCAAAAATTCTGGAAAGTCTGCGCGACCGTCTGCGCAAACGTGTTAAATACTGCACCTCGTTCAATTCCAGCCAGCTCAGTTGAGTCGATCCTTCTATCGCTATCAAATCTATTGTGAATGTGTATATTGTAATTCGCGTGTTAATTGTAATTCTCAGTATTAAATATTCACGGCAGTAGATTTATACAGAATAATGGATAAAGTTTTAAGTGGGCGGAAGCAAGCATTAGACGATAGTGAAACATCTAAGAGAGTTACAGTTCTGGGACCCATATTTTTTCGATTTCCCTGCTCAAAAACCATAAGAAACAATTGAATTTGCCCCTTAATTGACCTTCCCAGAATTTCAGAAAGCCTTAATTACCCGGAGGAACTGAAACTCGGGCGAAATCTTTCACTCTGTATAACTCGCTAACGAAGCGTTTTCAGACATATGTTTATATGAACTTTTTTCTTATTTTTAGCCTCTAGAATGAGTTGTCAAAGTATTGCCTTATCCTCCTGAATCACTCTGTATTTACACCGCCCATATTAGTGAGACGTAAGAGAGATCGACTCTGCTCATCATTAAATATTTCAATCAATATCGATCCGTCTCGTAATTTCCTGATGCTCTTCGGGGAATCACTTGAACCCTTACAATTTTGTTAATCAGGAAAACCGAGACCTTATGAAGGGCGCCACCTTCCCAATTATTTCGAAGAACTACAAATCTGATGTTCTTATATGGTAGACTGGATTAGTCACCATTTAAATTAAAACATTTTTCAGAACTGTTATCCTTGTCAGACAACATCGAACGAGACATTTTCACTACACTATTTTTGATGGTTTTTGTCAGATGGACCACTATCATAGAATTTATTATAGGATTTGAAATCTTGGTCCCACGAGAATCAGAGAAATATAAGACCACCTCTGTAGAGCCCACGCATACAGAGCCTAGAGCTAAATACAACTGGGTTCGTCCAGGGGCCCAGAGGACTTCGTTCGAGACTCACGACGTAGAGCCATCCATCCTTTGGCCCGATAGTTTCCACCTTGGGTTACGGTTGCGTTTCGTAAAGTGTCGCAACACCACCGGGTGTATATATAAGAAGAAACAGTGTAAAATGTTGTGTTTTTTTGTAAGTTTGTATGTTGTAATTTGTGTAGTGTTTGTGGTGTAATGTATTTGTAAGGTGTAAAAGGTTTAGCAACTCAGTATGTAGTGGGAAAAAGGCTGCATAGGCTAGCACCATGAGGACGTTACCTCCAAGTCTTAAAGATTAAGACTCCCCGTCGGGGACAACTGTGATTCAGTACAGTTTCAATTTCAACTCTTCAGGACATGTCTATAGGTTGTTTTATACACCCCGACCTGTTGCAGTAGTTCTCTGATAGACTTCTGAAGACTATGAAGCATCACTTCAGTGTGCACGAAGTTCAGGATTGTGGACAGATGACACACTATTCTTTGTTGCACTTACAACAGATCCTGTTTGGTACCATTTCTTCACCACTTGCTGAAGGCTGTGATTAGCTGTGATAGAACAATTTGGAAACACTTTTTAGAATAACTCCTGTGTCTCCTTTAAAGAATCAGTTCTTATGTGCGACTCTACAATATTCATTCACTCTGGTATCGAATACATTGCTAACGCATGCACAATACAACATACCTTACCTTCTCGATCTCAGAATGAACTGATGGTCGAAGCACTGAAGGGAAGACAGGGAGAGATGATCACATAACCCACAGGAAGGGAGTTCTTACGTAAGAATGTATGTTCTCTTCTTTTGAACTAATTTTCCACCCCAATGTCCTGTGCACAAACTTATGATGTTAATATTCTATTTAATATGCCACATTTTGGCGGAGATACTTTTTCGTGGCCCACTCTGCCTATATTTTTATATATATACATATGTAAAATAATAATATTATATTTTCAATTTTGAATTTCTGGAGATGAGTGTTTATGTATTAAAAAGCATGTGTTTTTTGCCATTCCAGAAATCTTATCCCAAATTGTTTACATGTAATTAAATAATGTACTTAATTCAATAACTTTTAAATTTTTTTAGGACAGCCAATAATAATTTAAAGGTCCGTCTTGGTGAATGGGACGTAAGAGACCAGACAGAACGACTTCATCATGAGGAATATAGTGTTGAAAGGAAAGAGGTATTTATATATATCTTTTTATTTTGTTACTTTTAATATTATTAAATATATTTACATCATTTTTTTATAGTAAATAATTATGCTTTTAATTATAATAATATTGTGATTGTAAGAAATTCAAGATTTGAATATGTATTATATAAAAAAGCCGTTAATCAGAAAGTTAAATTCAATAAGTACACATGAAATGTAAAATAAATTGTAGAATAATGTAAATAATAATTAAGTTTTAATTTTTTAGTCCTTTATTCCGTTCCACCCAAAAAGGAAGTTTCTTTCATTCTCCCTCACACAAAAATGTATTACTAATAGAATCTGACTCGCAAAGGCGGAATGAGTTGTGAAGGAAAAGTTTGAATAATATAAGAAAGAAGTTGATGTACATTATCAAAGAGAGATTCTCAAAATTGAGAGAGTGACAACAATCAAGGTCTTGATACATGCATGCACGCGCGCACCAACAACTGTTACTGATGAAAAAGTTGTTAACAGAATATATAAGAAAAAGATCTATCTGGAAAAGTATGAAATTTAAGATAGGACAATAATGATGAGTAGCTATATAATTTAATAGGTAGAGAAAGACATGATAATGTAGAGAAGAATTTGGTATAGGTAGATGTAATGAGAGAAGAGAAAGATTGATAGAATTCTGTGAAGAGCATGATTTTGGATAGCTAAAATCTGGTTTAAAAATCAAGTAAATGACATAATGCTTAAAAGACTTAGAGACAGAGCAATTACCAGATTTTTATAATTATCTGTCATAAATACGGTAAACTTCCTCAGAGCAGATGATGACACAGACTGAATTCTTCCAAGTGAACAGCATGAGTATTAAAATTAGAAAGAAAGAGAAAATGATGAAATAAACTGTGTAAAGGTTTCAAAGTAAGAAAATTTGAAAATGGATGTCTCTGAGGAATGGAATAATCTAAGGAAAAATCATTTTCAATTACAACTCAGATATTTGAAGTCTAATTTAAAAAAACAAGATCTTATTTTGTTCATAATGAAATGCTTAAAATTTTAACTAATATGCAATTACTTTCTAGCACTCTAACAGTTCTTATGCTACCAGGAAGTGGAAAATTAAGACGTCTATCTTGTAAAATTTTCATACTTATTTATTTTGTAGAGAATATTAGTTTAAATTTTTTTAAATAGCTCAATCCATTCTGGATGTATAAATTTATATTTAAAAAACACAAAATAACAGTTTCCAAACCTAAGTATGAGTACACATTACCAAAATATTGGACAACCTTTTTTTATACTGCCTGTATATATTGGAACGTAGTTTTAAGTGTTATAAACAATGTCTTAAGCTTTATTTATGTTTTTGTTTTAGGTACATCCCCAATATAGTCCAACTGACTTCAGAAATGATCTTGCATTAGTAAAGTTGGATAAACCAGTTCAATTCAAGCAGCATATTATTCCAGTTTGTCTTCCTGATATTAAAGTAAAACTTGTTGGAAAGACAGCAACTGTGGCAGGGTGGGGAAGAACAAGACATGGTATGTTATATGTTTTTATTACAAATTAATAGTTTTGAAACTTAATTATGGAACAAGATTGATGTTTTTCATTTTGAAATTTTTTTTTTCTTTCGATGATCATTCTTCTTATTACTTTTACAACTTTTACTCATGAAATCTGTGCTATTATATAAAGACTGAGTTGTTTTATTTGTTTTTTATACCACTAATTACTGAAGAGATCACAAAAAGTCCTTCACCTTTAAAAGCTTACCAATTACAAGTGCTATGTAAGTTGTCTCCCCACCTATGCCCCCTAGATTTATTACCCCCTTTACCATTAGTAATTCAGGATCAATTGAAACAAAAAAATTAAAACACCAAAGAAACAGACCATTTTTTTTTTTTATTTCAAACAAGGCTCTGCTTCCTGATTAACAAAGCAATTTTTCCATCATTTACTCAGAATTCATTTTATAAAAATTTCAAATGAAAAAATTAATGGGTGTAACATTTTAATCAGTTCTTTAATTCCTGATGAAATGGTCCCACTGTGCAAAAAAAAAGTTAATAAAAATTGTTCTTTATATGTGTTGATTCACACAATTTTTTCATAGAAATAATTTTCACCGCTCCAGTCAGTAGGTGATGACGGTTTATGACTACCACCCAGATGAAACTAGGCACTCCTGCATGTTTTATATAATTATCTTAAGAAAGTTGGTTTTGAGTATTTCTAGGAACGCCTGAAAGTACTGATTTCTTTCATAAAAATTTCTGGTTACATTGACACTGCATCTATTACATTTGTCAGCTTAATAGTGGTAGCCATACTTATTCCTACCTAAAAAAAAAACATTAAAATCTCAATATGAAGTTGTTGCTACCTATAAGCTGCAATGTTCAAAATGTTTTCACGATTCTCTATCATTAGTTATCTAAACTGTCCAAAGCAATTAGCTGTTTATTTCTATTTTTCACTCATCTTGTAGCTTTAACTTCCTTTTAATTTCTCAACCTGTTTGATACCAGCAAACTTCTTGTTTTGCATAAAAAGTTTCCCGGCCGATGCAAGTCTTCTCTAATATATTCTTACTTTCAGTCAAAATAACAATACCATCAGGGAATCAACATTCCAATTATGATTTGGCCCCTGAACTGTTACTCTGCTATCAAATTTCTCTTCTTGTTCTTTTATTAATCTTACCATATAAAATTTAAAAAGTAAATGCAAATTTAGATTGTATTATGAGTCTCCTTCAAAATGAAATCTTTCGTTTCTTTCTCTAGCACATATTCAGATAATTTCCCCTCTACACAATCTTCTCTATATTCCTTCCATCTGTTCACACTCCTTTTTCTCAAACAATGATCTTTCATCTAGACCCTTGATGTTACATTTTGATTCCGCTTCTTCAAAAATTCTGTATTTTTTCTGTAAGCTGCATTTATATTTCCTAAAATTATTTTCATTTCTACATCACTATTTTTCATTCAACTGATCTTTCTTTGCTCTTTATTGAAAATTATCGTCTACCAATTGTGTTTAGGAATTGCATCCAGCTTCACTGCAGTATATTTTGAAATTAATAAAAAAGAATTATTTAGCCAGTAAAACAGATTCAAAGATTTTAATTTAATTTTTAATTATTAATAAAAATTTATGGACCAAATAGAACAGGTTTTATTTAATATCTCTCATGACACTTGCTTGCTTGTTCGTTTGATGTATGTTTTACCTTAACAACATATCATTTTGAAATATGGCATGCAAATTAAAATACATGCAAAAGAATTATCCAACTTCAATGTGTGTGTGTGCGCGCGCGCGCGTGCTTGTGTAGTTTGGATCGTAAAAACATTTACCCAAGCATTAAACATTAAGTTTGCAATTTCTAGACTGCCAGATTTATTACCTTAAATGTTAATCTGGGGTTTCAAAAAATTTTTTATTTGTTAGGCCTAAAAATCTGAAACAATTTATTTTATTATTTATTTTTTTTTTTTTTATATTTCTTTTCTCTTACTACCTAGATCAGTTGTATGAGAGGAATTTAAGATCAGAAAAGGTAAATTAGTAGATATTTTTAATTTTTTGTGTTTTAGATGTTACTCAGTTACCATTAGCCCTTTGCTGTGTGTTTCTTCATGCTTAAAGAATTTTTTACATTAATATAACCCAAGTAATTTATAGGCTTATAAATTGTAATTATTCACCATCTTATGCTATGTTCTGAAATTCATACCTTACCCTTTAAAAACAGCATTTCTTTTTTATATTCATGTGTTATTTTGAGATTTTTACGAAACAAAAAAAATCAGTGGCTCAAATCATTTTTTGCTTTTACTAATTTTTAATACCTTTATGATTCAAGTTATGAAAGTTCACTGTTAAAGTATGTTTTGTTCCTTTTTGATCTACTTTGATTGAATTGTATGATTATTATTAAAAATTTGTTAAAGAATAACTTAATATTTTTTTTATATTTACATGGCTTTATTGAATTAATCACTACTAGGATTGAGTCTTAGTTAACATCAATGTAACGATATTACCCATATATGAAGTAACAGTGTGTTCTATTCTAGTAAATTTACAGCAATATTCTTGTATAGAAAGTAGACATGATAATAGATAAATTGTATAAAATTTGCTACTTGTGATGACAGACATATGAGTCGGCCCTTTCTACCTTTTTTAATCAAATCTCCATTGTATTTATAAATTTAAGTAGTTTTAAAGGAGAAGGTATGGTTGATTATTTATATTTAATTTTTAACTTGCTTTATTGTAGGTGTATCGACTGTGCCAACAGTTCTACAAGAGGTAGATGTGGAAGTGATACCTAATGACAGGTGCCAAACATGGTTTAGAGCTGCTGGCAGAAGAGAAAAAATACATGATGTCTTTTTATGTGCTGGTTTCAAAGAAGGAGGTCGTGATAGCTGTCAGGTACAAAAAAAACCATTTTTTATTTTGTTTCATTTCATTTGTTTAAAAAAATGTATAAAGTGGCCAGCTGGTAAGAATATACTTACCTCTAGTAGGTTAGCAATATACTATACCAACCACAAACATTCATATCAATGTATTTTCTCCATTGAATTAACTACTGAAGTTTTCATTTTAATTTTTTTATGGTATTTATTCTAATCAAATTCTGATTACTTGTTATATAGCATATTAATTTGTTATTTAATCTGATATTTATTCCAATTATGCAGAAGCCTTAGATTTTTCTTTTCATAAGCCTGAACTTACTTTCACCTGCAGATACAAAGAATGCATACAGACACTGCACATAATAACAGACTCAACTTTTGTAAATCACCTTACAGAAATCACACACATGCACGTGCGTGCACATACACATATGCTTACACATAGTGAACCCTGGAAAATGATTATCATGGAAAATGCAAATTTTATCCATAACACATAAAAACAATGAGTTCAACTCAAATGTTATAAAATTTGTTAACACATAAAATTTGACAAAAAGAACATCTTATAAGACCATTATAGAAAACAGATATATACTATTTGACCACATAGAGAATAGATTCTCAAATAGCTTCAAAGATGACCATTAATAGCAGCACCATCTTTTGCTCTACTGATGAAGGAATTGTTTTCCAGTTTCAAAATTATCTTGAAGCATGTATTAAGAAAACAAGTTGTATTTTAAATTAGATTTTTAATTATGCTTTATCCCTTTTTTCTTCCTAACTAACCACTTGATATGACCTTTCAGCTTCAAAATTTCAGTAGGTTTTGAATGAACCATTTCTCTAATAACTTTTGCACATGAAGCAAGTACACCATACCTTGACAAGCTGCTGTAAATAATTATGACTAGTTCAGATGTGTGCAAAATTTGATAAATTTCTTGTCAATAACTGTTCTGATCTGATAGATATATCATTTGAATAATGTTTTTCTACCCAGATTTGCTTGTTTATATAGTGACTAATGAAACAAGTCAATATAATACTGTTTCTTTAATTGAATTTGTGTATAAGTATTATTTTACTTATGTTTATGAACTAGATAAAAAAAAAGCACAGAATAAATGTCTTATTGCTCATTTTAATATAACTAAAAACTTTTACCATACTTTTAATTACTATTTTTTCTATTATGTTATGCATTTTATTACTATCATTTACTTAATTATATTATTAAATAATTAAATATTAATCAGTATGAGTACTTGTAGAAAGGGTAGATTTATTTATTTATTAAATCATAACATCGTTTACCTTGATCTTTGTCAACTTGAAATGAATACATACAAAAAAAAAATCAGTGAAATTTTCACATTAAAAAAAAAAAAAAATGAATAAGAATACAAAAGCATGCAGTAAATAAATCAAAGGCAAGATTATGATTTTCAGTAGTATTATTAGTTTTCACTGAAAATGTGTTAATCACCTAACAAGCCTTACAGTTCTTGTTGATAAATTTTGGCTTTGTATGACCTATTTAAAAAATAAAAAAAAGGACTTGGTTTCTTCTGATGTGTCACATTTATGCTCTAATTCTGATTCTGAAAGTACATTTGAGCCCTTCCTGTAGATCTAAATAAACTACAAAAACATTAAAATTATTTTTATAAAAACTAATTGTATATTATGGTTTTATAATAAATACAACTATAATCTTTTTTTTTAATGTACATGTATTTTAGGGAGACTCAGGGGGTCCCTTGACAACAACTATGGATGGCAAAAAGGTACTAATCGGACTTGTATCATGGGGTATCGGATGTGGAAGAGAACATCTACCTGGAGTGTACACAAATATACAAAAATTTGTACCATGGATTGATAAAGTCATGGTGTAATGCCAAAAATATTTTTACCATAATATCTATTTATTGTTGTCTGTAATTATGAACTAATTGCAGTATTATTCAAATTTGTATTACTGTAGTTTAAAATAATTTATAAAAATCATAAAAGTTAAATTAATAAAGTTTATATGTTTAAATAAAGAATGAATTTATTTATGACGTTCAAAGTTTATTCCCTGATCTGAAGGGAAGACACAAGTAGCAGCCAGTAGGAGAGCATTGGAAGTTACTTAGTGTTACAGTTATTTGAATGCTGTGAACAACTTATATAATACTGGTGGTTTTTTCTCCTGAGAAATAACAACATTGTTATTTAGTTCTATAAATAACATCCTATTTATTTTCTCTAATTATGTAATAGTAAGTTACATACTCATTTCAAAAATTTTAAAGGAATTAAAAATTTGAAATAAATTCTGCAACTAAAAAATGTTATAAGAAACTATAAAAAATAATTATTAACTGATAGTTTTGACCAAAACTTGTTATAAAAACTGTGACTGTCAGGTTTTTTTTCTTTTCATTAACAAAATATACAGTTATGTATATATTGTAACTATATTGCTTATATGAAGATATAAACAATTCATGAAGCATCCTCAAATTTAATTTTTTTATTAAGATTAATTAGTTGGAAAATAAAAAAAAATGCTGCCCTTGGGAATTTTCTTTCTAAATGATCAAAAAGCTATTTGATCATTTCTGTTAAAAAATATCAGAATGATAGATTAATTTTGTGACAAAGATAGTATCATTTATTATTGGTCATATATGTGTGTCAGCTTTAACTATGTGACAGATTCTTTTATTAAGGATATACCTATTTTTACACAACTGCCCAAATAGGAGAGAAACGTATTTAGGGTGTATGTATGTATGATAATTTGTTCCACCGTAGTAGCTCTACAGGAAAACTGATTTAGATGTATGAACCCATGTTGGGATCCTTACGTTACCAGAAGTGTCATAGACAATATATATATATATATATATGTATGTAGTAGTGAAATTTTGCCGGTTGAAGTACAAACTTTAATGAATTGAATTAATGAGCTGGGAACTGTGAGCCTGTATCACACTGTGAGCTGGGTTTGAACTGAATGATTCAAATCAATCGAATGAATAACATTATAAAAATAATAGAATTAGATTTACGTTAAAATAAAATAAATTTTTTTTTTTTAAATTTCTTTTTAATAATAATGGGCTTCCTGTGGAGACTGCATGTGAAACTAGAGTGGTGAGATGATGCAAGGACCTCATGCAAGACTAGACCAATCATCACAGTCAACTGGTAACAAACGGGGTGCCTCTGAGGCACTGTTTTGGGAGATGCAATAGGGTGCTTTTATAATATCTCTGTAAACCATCGCCTGATTTTCAAAATTCAAACGGGGTATTTGTTAGTAGGTTAAAGGATAGCTTTTGCATGCATTAGGTACACTCTTGATTTAACAGATCACGGTTATTCAAAAATGTTGTTATATGTGCAGTTACTCGGAAACCAGTGGCAGCTTGTGTATAGACACTGCAGCACCCCCTATTTCCACTTGATATTATCAATAACATTTAATATAATGAGTCTTTTTTCTTTAATTCTTTCTTTATACTTTCACAATATATAATCCTTAAGCATAATGTCAGCAGTCATATCCCAGTTTATGAAGAGATACGAAAATCTTTGTATGGAACCGTGCGCTTTACAGTTCCAGCAGCATGGTGTTTGGCTGTTGTGCACATGCACACATAGGAAGCTGCATGCAATTCTGTAAGAGAGAGGGTCAGCACTGTCGCTCTCGCAGTGCTGACCCTACATGCTGGTGGAAGGTAGTTTTTTTTTTTTACTCTGCGTGTATATGAACGTTCCTTGTTCATTCCCTTTTCCAGTTAAGTTGGTGGAAGAAATATGAAACTGGTTTAGTTGTTTTTTCAGTAGTGATCAGAAGATGGCGGAAAGCAAGGGCTCTTTGATTGCCAAATCTGTCCAAAAACACATGGGAAGGACAAAAAAGAAGGTAATTAGTTAAAACTAATTATGTATTTGTTTCTGTGTACACAGAAATTTAAATGAAGCACCATTTTACTATAATGTTTTTAAGCGGACATTTCATTAAGTTATTATCTAATAATATTAAAAAATATTATCTATATTGAAATTTTATTATTTATTCAGTTAAACCGTATACCATATTCTTCAATGTGATAAAGTGTAGATAGAATTAAATTACTATCCTGTTTCCAGCTACTCTATTTGATTCATTTTTTTAGTTTCTTTTATTTTACAGAAAACTTTAACGGTGGCCTTGAAAAGGCCCAGAAAAAAATTTTCTGGAGCAGCATCCCCACTAATATTAGCTACGAGCTGCCACTGTTGGAAATATTGTTATATCTTTGCAACTGGTCTTCCGATTCCCAAAATTCAAACGGAGTATTTGCTAGTATAATATAAAATAATGATGGAGCCAAACCAGAACAAAGATTAACTGATATACACAGAAATGTACCTTATTACATGACCGCCCAAAAAGGAGTGAAATGTATTTAGGATGTATCTATAGATGTTTGTTCCACTGCAGTAGTTCAATGGCTGAACCGATTTAGATATGACCCAGCATTGGAATCTTTATGTTATTGGGAGTGTCATAGGTTATATAAATATATATCTATATATTCATATATGTTTAAATAAATTTGGAAAAAATCGTACTATATATAAAATTGTCACCCAAATTTAATTATCCTATATTAGTCAATTTCTTATATTAAAGAGCAATGTTTGTCATCGATGTCTTTTTTTGGTAATCGTGTTTTTTATTAATATTTATCTCTTGTTATATCATGTACAGTGACACAACTCACACACACAAAATTTTGTTTTCTAAATGAAATATACATTTGTTGCAGTTATTTAGCGTAGACAAGCAACATGCAGTTCAAATTATGATACGAGCTAAATTGATATTATTCTGAAAATAAATAATTACTTCAATATTAGCTTTGATGAAAGATTTAATACTTTTCAGAAGTTCCATTTTTTATATTGTCTATTATTAAAACGAAAATTGTTTAAGCTCGAAAAAAAAGAAAAACTTGTAAATTACTAAATAATTGTACAACTTAGCTCTGCACCAAGAAATCTCCATGAAAATTTGACATTTAGTTATCTGTTAACTTCCAGAACTATTTGAAAAATTAAAAATGAATTTATTTACAAGTTATTAACATTGCAAAAAGTTTACATAGAGATAATTTAATATCTAATTCAAATAATATAGTGAAAAATATGTTGAGGATAGTGTAAAATTGAAAATAGAACTTTCAATAAAAATAAAAAGGGATTTTACTTCAGTTATTGCTTCTTTTTTTTTAGCAGAGGAATTTAATAAATTCTTTTTTTTATTTCCACCAACAATATATTAACTCGTTTTAAACTAAACAATTCAACTTGAACAAGTTGTTTTTATGGAAATTGTTTTATAACCAGCTTACACCCGAGAAGTTAAAACTTGTATTTTAAGTATAAAAAGTAAACATTCAGTAGATATTTATGATATTCCTTCAACTATTTTAAAAGAAATAGATTCTGTTTTGTCCCTCTTAAAGAAGGAGATCTTTCACCTCTTTCACCAAGAGTATTTCCCCTTAGTCTCAAAGCTTTGTTATTCCCCTCCATAAGAAAGGATTTACACTCAATATACAAAATTACCAGTCACTTTTGTTATACGAGTATTCTCGTATTTGAAAAAATTTTGCAAGTTAGACTTTTAAGGTTTCTTCAAAAACAGAACAAATCTTCAAACAAATATTCAGCAGTTTTTTAAAAAAATTTCTATTAATACAGATATTCCATAGTTTTTACTAAATATTTAAAACATCATGGATAACAAGAAAACGCCCTTTTTATTCTTTCTGATCTCAGTAAAGCAGTTGATTTAATACCAAAATTTATACTAGTGAAAAATTTATTTACTTTGATATCATAGGAACTGCATACACCTAGTTAAAGTCATGCAGGATTAATAGATCATCTTTTTTCTTTTTTTTTATGTCGGAAGTGGGAAAATTTGCCTTAACCAAACACCCAGTAGCCCATACATACTGGGTATGTAGGATTCATCACCTATTGCAATGAGACCCATTAAAAAAACCACTCTGTCATACAATGTGGTGCTGGAACTGATGTAAAGACAACCTCAGCACCACGTGCGTCACAGGCACATCTCACATTCATACAAATATTTACACATCAGTTTCATACCATATTTAAAACTCAATACATACACTATACATGTGAATTCTTCTTAACCCCAAACAGCTATGCCAGCCTCAGGTGGCAGGAATGTGTCTTGCAGAGCCATTGCTGAAAACAATGCCGAGGCACCCCTGCCACTCAACCACAAAGCTGGCACCCAGTACCGCCCTCAACCGACATCCTCGCTGTCCTCCTCACATTCTTCCTTTAGTTGCTTCTGATGGAGCACTCTTCTAACATAGTGCAACTCTCTCTCTTCTAACATAGTGCACATGGTCCAACTCTCACCGGACGATTGAATCAACTGCTTGATTCCCCCTGACGAGTCCAAACCATCACATGGCAATCCTTCCTTCCACCTGGGATACATGAAAAAGGTGTGTTCCACCATATCTGTTTCTTCGCAATACTGACATTGATCCATACACCTCCTTCCAATCCTTCAAAAGTAGACCCCAAATGAACGTGACCAGTTAGCTACTGAGCTGTCCAGAAGTTTACCTCCCCGTGTGGCTTATTGACCCATGCAGCTACCTCTGGGGTCAAAATATAGTTCCAATGACCTTTTTCGTTCCTCTACCTCTCCTGCCATTCAGTAAACATGCAGATCCTCACCTCCTCTTTGCCTTCTGTGGTCTTGTCCCGTCTTTCCTTGGCCACGAGATCCAACGGTGGCATTCCCACCATCACTAATGAAGCATCCAGGGAAACTGTCCTGTTTAGTTGGGCCACCGTGATTGCCAACTTCCTACATACACTGTTTAGCCTCCAAGCATTTCTCCCTATCCTGAATGCCTCCCACCATACCGGCACCACATACAATATGGCCGAAACATTGTAGACACTCTGCTTCCTGCATTTAGATGCCCTGGGACTGCCAACATTGGCCATCAGACTCATCAGTGTCGAGGACATTCCCTCCACTTTCATGGCCACCTGCTGCACATGGAAAGCAAAGCCTCTCAATCTGTGGAGCCACACTACTTGGTCCCATCCTTTGGGGCAATCTCCTCCCCATCCACTTTTATAGAAAATGGGCGTATACGACGTCTCCCTGTCATCGATACAATTTCTATCTTCTTGGCTGCCACTTGTAGTCCCTGCCCCTGAAGCCACGTTTTAATATTTTCAACCATCCCTGTTGCAGTCCTCACCTCCTTATGCTGTTCCTTCGCCGTCACCACCATCCCCAAATCATCGGCGTATGCCACCAACTCCACTTCAGGCAGCCACTCCTTCCGAAGGAGATCGTACACCACGTTCCACAGAATGGGACCCAGGATTGATCCCTGTGGCACCCCATGCTGCATGGGTACAACGACCTCCTCCCCTTCTTCAAACATAATTTTCAGACGACTAGGGTAATCTTCCTCATATGCCTGGACCCCCAAGCCGCCACCTCCATCACACTTCAGACAGCATACACTGCACTTCTGCCCTTTCAAAAGCCATATTGTTTATCAGAGAAGCCTCCTGAACTCTGCAACTCTTCCTGCAGCCTATTCACCAAAATATTTTTGAACAGCTTACCCAGGCTATCAAGCAAGTAAATCGGCCTGTATGTTGCTGGGCCACTCTCTCTCCCCAAACTTTTTTAGGCAGGATTACCACCCTTGCCACTTTCCATGGTATCAGAATACTTTCTTTAAATAGGCAGCCATTAAAGACTTCCAAAAAGGTGAATGGATAGGCCTCCACCAATGCCTTCATCGCCTCTGCAGGCACGCCATCCACCCCTAGGGCTCTTCTTCAAGAGGAGGAACCATTGGCTCTATGCCAATGTTTCCCGGAGGCACGCCTCAGGAAGTCCGGGCAATGACCTTCCCAGCCTCTTTGTCACCAGCTTATACGTCATGCCCCAGGGATTCTCATCTAACTGGGCACAGACCTCCCTCTATTCACCCTGCTTAGCCATATTAATAGCCCCTCAGAGGCTCCGTGAAGAATTTCTCCATTCTACCATAGTTCTCTCAGATGCCTCTTGATTCTCTCTTCTTCGTGGATACGATGAAGAGAGACCTAAAGAGGATACGCTTCTTCCAGACGCAAATCCTCCGCAGCTCGGCTATCTCTTCCGACCACCAGTAGATCTGCTTCGGATGCATCAGTACTGTTCTTCTATTCAGGGCCAAAGTACATACGTCTTGGATGACGTTATCAATGTTAAATTCCTCCCCATCCTCTTATTGTCCCTGCACCACCTAGAAATTTTTCATAGAGAAAAATTTCTCTATGAACGCTGGATTTGCAAGGGCCTGAATATTGGGGGCCCATCCCGTTCTTCCTGGCATTACTCCCGAAGCCCAACGACCACCACAATACATCGATGGTTGCTGAGCGTCTCCTATCAAGAACCCACCATTACATCGGAAATGAATACCAGGTCGAGGATGGATTCCGATGTTCCTCTTGAGAAGATAGGTCCCCCTCCATGTTGATACATACCATGTTTAGCGACCCCCATCACCCCAGCAGTCTCCCTCTCTCATTGAAGGTCACTCCTGCTATTTTCAGGGCTGTTAGCATTAATTAAAATCACTGAGCACAATTATAGTGCCTGTGTGACCCCTCATCACCACCAGCAAATCATCCAGAAACCTTCTATAATGCTCTATGCTACTGTTGGGGGGGGGGGGGACATAGCAACTAAAAACCACCTTTCCCCCAACACAAGCCCATGCAAAGTCATCACCCTGACCCTTTCAGGTGACAATTAACCCCGGCCTTGCCACCAATATCACAGCACTATCTCTGAGATCCCTGCTCCAGCCACCCTCAGAAACCAAGGCCCAGTTTGGTTCAGTAACTGCCATTATATTAACCCCAACCTCCCTGGTAATAGCCGTAGGAGGTTGTGGGAGCGCCTACTCCTGTTTACATTTAGTAAATATCTTCAGTTTTTGGCACATTGTCCGCTACGCCCACATCTTCTGCAAACAACTCCATCTAGGCATCCTGCCATAATCTGACCTTCCTTGCCACACTGGAAACATTTTTTTGACCTATCTGGGCCTTTACACAAAGCCACATTATGGCCAAGGTCCCAACATCAGTAACACCTCTCTTGCTCCAAAGCCGGGACCACCCTGCAAGACACCAGTCCTATCTGTAGACATCCCTTCTGTATTAACTTCTCAGCCTCTCCACCAGGAACTGCCAAAATGGCCACTTGGGTGTTTGAGTGAGCAGGTCTTAGTTTAATGGCCTGTTTTCTCTCCTCATCCAACTCAATTATCTTAGTTACTGCCATAGCTACCTCCTCCTTGGTGGTAAGGGTGTCTACATCCTTAATACTGATTCTCTGTACTTGTTCCCTTTTCCTCAGGGCAACCTTCACTCCCTAAACCCGTTCTTGTAATTTTTTTATCTATCTCTCCGGGCCCTCCACTTCATCTTTGACCCTTATAAGAATATGTACTTTGTAACAAATTCAAACTTGACTGTTTTACACTGAAACATGTTAAAACACTAACTTTGTCTTTACTTTACTTTCCATGTATTTAGAATAGTTTTAAATTTTTTTCGCAGGACATGAGGCGAGTATTTTCCTATGACATCCAAGTGAAGATCAAAACACACAGATCATTTAACAATTCATCTCTCCATCTGAATCAGTAGTCTTGCAATGTTAGAACAACCACAGTGTGAATTTATTGTGGAACAATGTTCAGTGACCATTCCATTCCATTCCAAAATGCAAGGATGATTTTTCTATTAAAAAAAGAAGTATAAAATCTACTTCATATTTAAAAATGACTGGATTTCATTAAAAAATCTATAATTCATTATGAGGTTCGGTTCATTGTGAGGTTCGGTGGAAAGAGGAAGGCAACTTTTGGTCAGGTGATTTTAGAATAATAAACTCAGCTTCAAATAATGGGCAGGCAGGAGTAGGCTTCATAATAAACAAGAAGATAGGGAAGAGAGTAGAATATTTCAAAACGCATAGCAATAGAATCTTTGTAATAAGGATAAAATCAAAACCTAAACCAACAACGATTGTTAACATCTATATACCTACAAGCGCCCATGATGAAGATGAGGTAGAGTGTGTATACGAAGAGATTGATGAAGCAATTAAACACGTAAAAGGAGATGAAAATTTAATAATAGTTGGAGATTGGAATGCAAGCATTGGAAAGGGCAAGGAAGGAAATATAATAGGTGAATACGGCCTGGGCAAAAGGAATGAAAGAGGGGACAGACTTATAGAGTTTTGCACAAAGTATAATTTAGTAATTGCCAACACCCAATTTAAAAATCATAATAGAAGAATATACACTTGGAAAAAGCCAGGCGATACTGCAAGGTATCAGATAGATTATATCATGGTTAAGCAAAGATTTAGGAATCAACTCGTTGACTGCAAAACTTACCCTGGAGCAGACATTGATAGCAACCATAATTTGGTGATAATGAAATGTAAATTGGGATTTAAAAACCTGAAGAAAAGGTGTCAGATGAATCGGTGGAATTTAGAGAAGCTTGAGGAAGAGGAGGTAAAGAAGATTTTTGAGGAGGACATCGCAAGAGGTCTGAGTAAAAAAGATAAGGTAGAAAATGTAGAAGAAGAATGGGAGAATGTTAAAAAGGAAATTATTAAATCAGCAGAAGCGAACTTAGGCGGAACAAAGAGAACTGGTAGAAAACCTTGGGTTTCAGACGATATATTGCAGCTGATGGATGAACGTAGAAAATATAAGAATGCTAATGATGAAGAAAGTAAAAGGAACTACCGACAATTAAGAAATGCTATAAACAGGAAGTGCAAACTAGCGAAAGAAGAGTGGATTAAAGAAAAGTGTTCAGAAGTGGAAAGAGAAATGAACATTGGTAGAATAGACAGAGCATACAGGAAAGTTAAGGAAAATTTTGGGGTACATAAATTAAAATCTAATAATGTGTTAAACAAAGATGGTACACCAATATGTAATACGAAAGGTAAAGTCGATAGATAGGTGGAATATATTGAAGAGTTATACGGAGGAAATGAATTAGAAAATGGTGTTATAGAGGAAGAAGAGGAAGTTGAGGAGGATGAAATGGGAGAAACAATACTGAGATCTGAATTTAAGAGAGCATTAAAAGATTTAAATGGCAGGTATTCCTGGAATAGACGGAATACCTGTAGAATTACTGTGCAGTGCAGGTGAGGAAGCGATTGATAGATTATACAAGCTGGTGTGTAATATTTATGAAAAAGGGGACGTTCCATCAGACTTCAAAAAAAGTGTTATAGTCATGATACCAAAGAAAGCAGGGGCAGATAAATGTGAAGAATACAGAACAATTAGTTTAACTAGTCATGCATCAAAAATCTTAACTAGAATTCTATACAGAAAAATTGAGAGGAGAGTGGAAGAAGTGTTAGGAGAACACCAATTTGGTTTCAGGAAAAGTATAGGGACAAGAGAAGCAATTTTAGGCCTCAGATTAATAGTAGAAGAAAGATTAAAGAAAAACAAACCAACATACTTGGCGTTTATAGACCTAGAAAAGGCATTCGATAACGTAGACTGGAATAAAATGTTCAGCATTTTAAAAAAATTAGGGTTCAAATACAGAGATAGAAGAACAATTGCTAACATGTACAGGAACCAAACAGCAACAGTAATAATTGAAGAACGTAAGAAAGAAGCCGTAATAAGAAAGGGAGTCTGACAAGGATGTTCCCTATCCCCGTTACTTTTTAATCTTTACATGGAACTAGCAGTTAATGATGTTAAAGAACAATTTAGATTCGGAGTAACAGTACAAGGTGAAAAGATAAAGATGCTACGATTTGCTGATGATATAGTAATTCTAGCCGAGAGTAAAAAGGATTTAGAAGAAACAATGAATGGCATAGATGAAGTCCTACGCAAGAACTATCGCATGAAAATAAACAAATACAAAACAAAAGTAGTGAAATATATTAGAAATAACAAAGATGGACCAATGAATGCGAAAATAGGAGGAGAAAAGATTATGGAGGTAGAAGAATTTTGTTGTTTGGGAAGTAGAATTACTAAAGATGGACGAAGCAGGAGCGATATAAAATGCCGAATAGCACAAGCTAAACGAGCCTTTAGTAAGAAATATAATTTGTTTACATCAAAAATTAATTCAAATGTCAGGAAAAGATTTTTGAAAGTGTATGTTTGGAGTGTCGCTTTATATGGAAGTGAAACTTGGACAATCGGAGTATCTGAGAAGAAAAGATTAGAAGCTTTTGAATTGTGGTGCTATAGGAGAATGTTAAAAATCAGATGGGTGGATAAAGTGACAAATGAAGAGGTATTGCGGCAAATAGATGAAGAAAGAAGCATTTGGAAAAATATTGTTAAAAGAAGAGACAGACTTATAGGCCACATACTAAGGCATCCTGGAATAGTCGCTTTAATATTGGAAGGACAGGTAGAAGGAAAAAATTGTGTAGGCAGGCCACGTTTGGAATATGTAAAACAAATTGTTAGAGATGTAGGATGTAGGGGGTATACTGAAATGAAACGACTAGCACTAGATAGGGAATCTTGGAGAGCTGCATCAAACCAGTCAAATGACTGAAGACAAAAAAAAAAATTCATTATACACATAGTGGTCACTCATTTTTACATGATGACACTATATAAAACAAACATCAGAATTAATATTTTCCACAAAAATTGCTCAGGAGACTTTCCCAATAGCAAGGGTAAAATGTCTCAGTGTTGTTCACAAGCTACAAAGAAATTGAAGTTATTATACTCATTCTGGTGTAAAGTACACCAAGGATTTTAAGATTTTAAAGACCACTTCAGTACTGTAGGTAGTTTGAACATTTCATTCAAGATGATGTGGATATTTCAAATGATATTTTTTAATCATAGAAGCGCCAAAACATTAATGGCAAAAAAATGGGTATGAAGTTCTAAGAATCCTTAAATTTTCCTCAAAAAACCATAACTTTCCCAGAAAAATTATATGCAGTTTCTCAGTGAAGAGTAGCCAGACTTTTTTTTCAGATATTAATAGCTAGATGTTATTGAGGGATTATTACAAAATTATGGACTTTCTAGCAACTGACAAGCAAAGATGCCAGTTACATTAAGATGGTGCTATATGCCATCCTGTCAATTCAACTATGCTGATCATCAGCTGCCAAACATTAGTTTAAAAATGCTAATAGAGCTGGATAGTGACGAGATGAGTGGACTTAAACTGGATAACTTGACTGAAAGGAATATATAAAAAATGTGTTGGCTGAACAATTTATTTATAGAAAATTTTCAAAATCTTGAACACTGAAGAAGAGTTATTGAGATATGATGAAGAGAAGAATTATTAAGATAAAGAAGCAGGTTTTACTCTAAGTCTGTAGGTGATGATATCAAGAGTATTGTGTGTACCAATTGCCATCCTGATTATCAGTTATGGAGCTTGGGAAAATACTTGTACATAAGTTTATGGCTGTCAATCGCAAAACAAAGCTTACTGTCCTAAGCTGTCAGTCAGCTTAAGGCAGTAAAAGCTTGTAGAACTAAAATTTATTTTAGATTTTACATAAGGAACTTAAATGTGATTTATCTATTTTAAGAGGAAGTTACAAGTTACAAAGATTTGATGATGATGAAAATTGTAGTATCTGTAATGTGTAGGAGCCAACAAATTTAAAACTTTTTTCTGGTATAACTGATTTATTGCCAATTTTGAGTAAGATTCTGCCTTTTGTAGAGAAAGCAGAATCAATAAGGAGATAAATACAGTTCTTGATAAAAAGAATAAAAGGCAGCTCGACTACATAATAAGTACTTTTTTGAGGCACTGAAATTGTGTAGTTTTGTTCTAAACACCTAGAAGCAAGATTTTATTTATTTATTTTTTTTTTTGTCAAACATAATTGTTTGTATTTTTAGTGTAATATAATTATATATTTATTTTACTGATAATTTAATAAGAGAGAAAAAAGGAAGAATAAAAGATATATAAATTTACATCAAATGTTAAATGAAGGACTTTTATGTGATTAACACAATGAACAAATGAATATGTATGGTACATGAAATGATTTGTAATTTTACTTTTTAAAAACACAGCTCCTTTGTGACATACTGCTGTTCTTATGCAATAAACTATTATTATTATTAATTAAACTATGCAGAATGAAATTTTTGGTGAACATGTGATTTCTTATAGCCTACAACCTTCACATTATCTAGCTAGACTTCCCACTTTTAAAACTTCACTTATGAGGTCATCCGATATATAATGTTTTCAAGAATAATACACATTTCTGGACAAGTTGTGAAAAACACAAAGAAAGCACCTTCACCATCAGGGCAGTAATTGTACAAAAGATTGCATCATGAAGAAACAAGTTGATGCCTTATGGTGCCCAATACACTATCAATGCTCAAGGTGAACTTCTTCAAGATATGTCATGTACATAAGTGAAGCATTACTTAAAATGTAAATCATTGTCTGTTTAATTTATTGTATCATAAAATTAAATTGGTCTTTTGTCAATAAATGAAATTAACATGAATCGCATGACTTCATAAAACATCTTATATGTTGATATTTTAGAAATTCTGTGTTCAAGACTAACCTGTGGTTTTAAATTCAATTTCTTCATTTTTTTAAACTAAAGACACATATTTTATGTTATAATCTTCATCTATATTAGTACTAGTAGTAGTAGCATAATAAAAATTAATACAGAACCAAAAAAATTAAAAATAATTGAGGAAGAACCGTCATCAGGTTACAATCTTCCTTCTGATTCAATGACTTAAAAAAATACTTTGAGAAGAGAAATGACATTCCACTGCGACATTTCATGTCTGCAAATTAGAGTATGCTCATAACAGCACATTTACTGCAATGAATCCAATCTAGATTACATAATTACATTTTAAGTCTGAAGCAGTATTAAAATGTTATTTATAAAATCCTAAAATGTTATACAAACAGGAATAACTTGAGAACTTTTTTCTGTAAAATATGAGATGCAGTATAAGAAAAATTATTATTCATGATGTAATATAAGACAACACTTCACCAGTCATAATTATTTAGTCTAACAGATTGAATAAGAATACTTGCACAATTTTGAAATTTTAAGAAAACACTTTCTCTAAGAAAAATATAAATACCACATTACTGAATTACTCAGAATGTATGGTTTTGATAGTTCTAATAAAACAGGAATTGGGTTGTCAAAACATAGTTTGCCTTTTGCTTCCACCTTCATCCTCTTAAGCAAGGGCAACCCCAAATAAGTTTTCATTACTGTTCTTAGGAACTGCACCAAATTTTTATTTTCAGTTTAACATATTAAAAACATCCTACAGGAATTAGAAAATCCATGTTATCTATTAGATTTTTGTTTCAAAACAAGCTTAATGATTACCCCTAAGCACCTAATTACAGTGAGCTACCTTTAAATACAATCCTGTTAATTTTATTATCACTGTATAAAGTATTCTTTGTTCTGCTACAGACATTATTGTTTCAATATTTTCTACACCTACAGCACATTTACATTTTAATTATATATGTGTTTATTTCTCTTTACATTGCTGTTTATGTTTGAAAATCACATAGGGTAATTCATTAGCAAGTGCTAAAAATTTCCAGACTTGTTTACTTAGAAATTTCATTTTAAGTCATTAAAAGGAACTTGGCCATCTTCCATTTGCTGCACTTGAAAAGGTGTATCCTATGACTCAGTAAAGGTCTTAAGTAAACTATAAACTTTTCACTCTCTAGCTCATTTCAGAACTAGTTAGTTCTAATGAAACTAATGTAGGTACTTACGTATTAACGCCACCGCAGCTACAGCTTTATTTAAAAACAAAGTAGTCAATCGGATTTCGGTGGAAAATGGGCCGATATAGAGTTTAACATAGATTCAAAACAGTCTCTTTATTAATTTTAATAAATGGTTATAATTTATTTATTTTATAAATATTAACCAAACTTAACCTACGCTCGCTAACCTTGACTAATTAACAGGAGTGTTTTGATTATTTAAATAATAAATAATTGCAATAATTACTGAATTTATTAAATACTCAAAAAATTATGGTGTTAATTAGTCAAGGTTAGTGAGCGAAGTGAGCGTAGGTTAAGTTTGGTTAAATTATAAAATAAATAAATATAAATAACCATTTATTAAAATTAATAAAGAGACTGTTCATTTTCCACCGAAATCCGATTGACTACTTTGTTTTTAAATAAAGCTGTAGCTGCGGTGGCGTTAATACGTAAGTACCCTAATGTATTTTTGTTATTTTTAGGGTATCATTAGCTTTTAAGTTACCCTCCAATTAAAAATTTAAAAAACTTATTATTGATTAAGTATCAGTCCTCCTGGCTGCAGATTAATTAACTCTTTCAAAATGGGTGATTAATAAAAAAAAAACCCATTATTTTTTTTCAGATACTGTTACATTAACTTTCAGACTGGAAGTCCAGTAATAAAATTAAATTACAAAATATACGATAACGGGTGTGACAATAGGTTTTATTCATTTTGAACTTTAGTTGCATATCATTTTAAGATACAAAAATATAAAGGGTATTTTACTTTTAAAAAATGTATTATTTTATTTAACTAATCATTAAAAATCTTTCATTTTAAAAATTAAATCGGTTAAATGGCCACCATCACTTTTGGTACATTTCAGGTGATAAAACTTACATATACAGTCCAGAATTCATTGTAGTAATCTCATGTATTCCAGTTCCCAGTTCTTCAGAATATTTCCTTAATTTTTGTAGGTATCTCCTTTAGAAGTAATTATGTCAAATTTCAGTTTTTTAGCCGTCTGGAAAATTGGAGATATAGTGGAGAGTGAGTCAAAGAGGGCTTTGACAAATGTAGAAATAAATCTGTTTTAAGTATGTTTAAAATAAGTACAAAAATAAAAAAAAATATGATTTAGTTAGAATCTGGGATATCATTTTGTTTACAGTCCCTCGAATAACTTTGATTCGGACAACAAATAAAACGGTAGTATTCAATTTCTCCATTCATACTGTTTACATAGCCTACCCCTCTTCAGATTCAATTGTTTCACCAAAAATCTTTATAACCTCATCTATGACCATGAACAGTTTCTGAATGTTTTAGCATCCAACAACTTTGATGATCTCTTTTCATCTGCATTTCTTCATTTTCCACCTGATGTTTTGCTATTAGTTATCTAAGTAAAAGTAAGCTATATTTCAATAGTTTCATTAATTTTATGCACAGATTTCATTTTAATGAGATATTCCGTATGAAATTAAGAGTAAAAGACACTCCTTTGATTTGAGTTCCCAATGCATTATATATTCTAAATAAATTAGGTATTTTAAATATTCTAAAAATAACAAGTTTTCAATTCTGTATTACCATTAAGAGACAGAATTTATGTTATAATTCTAGAAAAAATGTATCAAGAGTAATAATGAAGGAAAAGGACAGTCAAATAAGGTAAATAAAAAAAACTTAAGGAATAAAACACAGGAAAAGAAGATGTTAAAAATTAAAGCTGTATAATTAACCCCAAAACATGTTTAATAATTATTAGAAAATACAAATTATTTTGACATTTTAAACACTTAATGGAACATAATCGGAAACTGTAATATTAAAATACTTTTCCATTTTATTACACATAGTAACCGTCCTTATCAGGTTACTGCTATTAAAAATATTTTTTTTTAAATTATTAGTTGCCTGCAAGTCCTAAAAAAATCTAATCACAACATGAAAATAATTCAACATGAAATCATCAATTGAGCAATAATATACACGATATGGAAATGGAAATAAACAGTCAACTATTTATTTTTGTTAATATATAAAATAAATGAAAAAATGGGAAGATAGGTTTGATACTGCTTAAGAATAACCATTCTTTAGACCTCTTTTTAGTAAATTAAGATGTGGATAATTTTGAAAAGACCGACTTTCAACTTCTAGATAACGATAAAACAGTTTCACCATTTAATACATGTTGTGCAAAAACTATATATACATATATACATACACACATATAATATACTATACGTATGTATATATAAAAATTAAACTATTAAAACTATACAATAAATGAAGATTTTTAAGATGAGCTCATTACTGAATTCATCAGACATATTAAAAAATAATGTTAACTTAAAACACATTACTTATCATCATTTTAATCATAATCAACAAACTTTTTATATCAGTCACTCATCACCGGATAACAAATATATGCAAAACAAATAAAATAAAATTTATTAGTTTCCAAAACCATTAAACAGCTTGTATAGAAAGTGAACACTTCAATAACTGTTTTTTATTTTTTTATTTTTTTTTTATTTACGTACTTTTAATATTACGGTTAAAACAGAAAATGTTTAACCATTTTCACAGAAAATTTATTTACAATGTTCATAATAATCCTCTAAAACTGTCTACTACACACGGATTAAATTCGTTATGAGGAAGGAATAACGAGTCCAAAGTACTTGACAGGCTCAGTTCATATATATATGTATATATGTACATATTATCATCAAAATATATCTACCGTACAAGTTATTTGCTACAAGTATTTACACTTGCTTTACTTTTCATGTTGTTTTTTTTGTAGTTGTTTTTTTTTTTTGTTTTTTGTTTTTTATAATAACATCTAACTATACACATATCACTGAAAATCACTTTTTGACACATTCTGCATCTTAAATACTAAAAATTATTTACAGTTACAGTCAGTAAAGCATCCTTAAGACAAACATTAGTTTACATATGACAACTTAGAAAATAATTTAAATAATAATGATATTACAAACATATGAAGATCACAACTGTTTGTTCTGTGACCAGTAGCACAAGATTTTTTTTTAAACTAAATTAAATTATATTCTATAAAAAAATAACACACTTTTGAATAAGTTTCTTTTTTAAGCTACACCTTATACATCCTAATCAACATTAATAATAATAATACAATATATTAACATAAAACTTATATTAGGGTATTCAGTAGGTAGTAAAATATTTAAAAGCAAAAAATAATAAACTCTACTTCACTTTTTTAATAGTAAAGGTATAAAGTAATAAATAATAGTCAAAATTATAAGTAGATAATTATTGTAACGAAATTGAAAAAGTTAATTTTCTTCTTTTGAAAAAATAGAATACTGTACAAGGTAAGAAATACAGATCAATAAAAAGAAAAAAATAATAAGATTCTTTGTTTACGGATTCGTTCTTCATTAACAAAAAATATAGTAGTTTCCGACTTTTACCGAATACCCAGAATAATTAATTTAATAAAATTAAAAAACTGATTGTAAGAACAATATTTGAATTAAAAATAATAACAATCGCTCATAATGTATAACAGAAGAGTTTACAGCCTTTACAATTTCATTTACTAATTTTATAGACACATTCACACATTATTTTTCTACAACAGATGTAATTTTTAAGAACCAAAAAATTTTATTATAAAAAAAAAGGTAATAAATGATTATAAGATATGAGTACATAAAATAATATTAGAATATATTATACATATCCTTCTCTATACATTAAAAGTAAAATTATAAAATTTCAATAAAACAATTAGTTAAATGTTAGCTGATTTCATACAAGTATACAATAACAAACATTATTAAAATATTTTGTTTCAAAAACTGCTCAAAAGTTTTAAATCCTCAAGAGAAAAATGATTAAACACATTTATGAAGGATCATTAACATGTACTTAATGTTACATAATTACACTGATGGTGAAACATATTACTGTTGTTATATGCGTAATTATATTTTTAATGATACTAAACCATAGGCCTACAAAATATCAAATACTGAAATTGTAATTAACTACCGAAACAAAATTGATATTTAATAGAGCAGAGCGATCGGCAGATTAAAATTAGTAATGTCTGATAACCACAAATGCAACAGTCAAGACGATTTACTTTTAACATGTTGAATACATATAAATTGAAGTATACAAGAAAGAAAACTATGGAGTTTTTAACAACATACAATTAATAATAATTATAACAATACATCTGATTTAGATTCCCAAGGTTTGTAACGCTACTAGTATGGCATTCATAAATTGAATCTACATTATGATTTACAGAGGGAAGGGAGTGTGTAAAAAAGACATGCACTAGTTATACTACACAGTATAGAGGTTTGAACTAAGAGAAAAAATGTAATAACTTTTGCATTTAATAGAAAATTAAGTTTATGATTCCCAATTGTTATTAGAACTGTATACATAAATTTATAAAATCCTATCTTATATTTTAAAAGAAATATTTTTTTAAAAATAAAATAATTTTTAGTAATGTTGCAATTCACTTAAGATAATTCAATCGTTCATAAATATTAATTATTTAACGCAAAAACTCTGTCCCCTCTACGATGTGATTTTCATGTACATTATAACAAATACAAAATGTATTTTATCGACATATAAACTATCACGGATTTAAAAAAAAACTATTTCACAAAAAATAGTAAAAAAGAATATTCCTTGGATTTAAACATTTAACAATGAATAATTTCTGAGGTGCTTTTATAACTCCTTAGTTGAATTTAATCGCTTAACTTCAAAACACAACTACAACATGAAAACAACGAACAATTGCTGCTGCATGTATCAGCTAATCACTTTTTATGTATCGTAAAAAAGCATGTAAGCATAAAGCATGTATATATATAATAGCATAAAGCTAATCAGCATGTATCACAAAAAAGTCACTTTTTTTTCGTGATTATCAAATAAAAACGTTGATAACAATCATTAGTCCAAACATCCACATCAAATGTTAATAAAAATTTAAGTAAAATCTTGTTTAAAACATTACCCTAGAAAAAAAATCTCAAATGCTGCTGCTAATGATAGTATTTTTTATCATTTATTTTCTGATTTAAAATAAACCTGTGCACAGTTACAGCAGAATGCCAATAGAAACCTACATCTATAATATTTCTATGAACCGAATAGTATATTTCTAGCAATACATACTGCTATATTATGTATTTTCTACCCTATTGTATGAAGGTGAAGATTAAACAACTAAGAAAACTAACAAAAAAAAAAAAATGAAGCTTTTAAAATGCAGTCCAACCAGGAATTGTTTAAAAATCTTCAATCAATAGTTACCAACACTGAAGTTCTACAAAACTCTGTAAAAAACTTGAAATGCTAAAAATAATTAAAAGAACATAGATTGGAATGTTGAGGCATATTATGTATGAAAGAGAAAAATTGTTCACAGCTGAAGAATAGAAGAGTGATAAAATGCGAAAGTAATGTTTGACATCAAGAAATTTCCTGATTATACAACTTGTAGAAACAAGACTGCAACAACTTAAATAAACATTTAAATCTATGAACGAGATGAAAATTACAATGTTTATATTCAATCTCCAGTAAGGGCACATTAAGAAAAATACTGCTCAACAAAAAATTCCAATAAAACATCTTTTCATATAGATATATTAAAACAAAATCATCTAATTTATAAAACACACTGTATTCTAATTTTTTCAATCAACTGCAAACTTTAAAAATGGAATTTATTCTGTACTTAACCGAATTTATAAAACATTCCAACACATTATATTTATAAAATATATAACCTATTTATAAAAGTAAATTGACTGTTCAATTTTTTGCATGTACAAGATTACCATGAAAGGTGCAAAAAGGTGTTAGACCTTTCTCAAACATTCAGTTCTATTTATGTAATATACTTATCAAAAAATATAGTGATCAAAGAAGATACAATGTAACATTACTATTTTGTCTATACAAAACACAACACATTTTCATTTCTGCTTTCTCGTATATGCCGTACGAAATGTAAATGTTTTCATCATGTTTGTATACTACTCATGGTCAGTGTTTGTATTAAAATGAATACTTACTAAATAACTGAAGCAAATAATTTAATAAAATCAGTTGTAATATCCAAAAATATAAAATAGCAGATTTTTGGGAGTTAATTGGATATGTTAAAAATGTTTATTACATTACATGAAAATGTTTGATTTTCTTTAATTTAAATGAAAAACAATTTAGTGCCATAGGCCAGGTTTCCCCATTTACAAACACAAAAAAATTTATAATTGTATTTATTTTTTTAAAAATGCTTCATATAAGAAATTATCACTTAAAAAAATAATATTTTTTAAAGCAAATCCTCATGAAATACAATTATTTATTTATTATTAATTTAAAACTAGTTTAATAATAATTTTAATTACTTTTTTAATATTTATTTATTTTTTATTAATCTAATTGTTTTATCAATTTCCAGTCTAAGAAATTGAAAGAAATGTTTACTGCAGAAACTGGACAAGTACTTATTGTATGAAAAATACTTATTTATAATGTTAGAAAATTCATTTAATCTTTTTTTCATTCACTACTTATTGCCAACAACCAAAACCTTTATATTTTAGATACCAAATATAATGCTTTTATTCATTAAAGGGTTAAAAAAATAATTTCTACCTTGTTTTCATCATGTCTAAAATTATTTTTTTACTTATTCAACAAAACTAATTACTGAATTTTTTTAATAAACTCAAACACTATAAATTAAAGACTAAGTTTCTGTATTTAAAAATGCCCTAATGCTTAAAATTTTTTAACTTTATTATTGCAATTATCAGGAATTAAACTAACAGAAATCTATTACTAAACGAGAATAAAAATTTTGCTAAATAATGCTGGCTTCTATATTTTTCCTTATAATCACCTCCCCAAAAAAAAGTTATCTAATCCTGCCAAATCTAATATAAATCACCAGAAAAATAATAAGGCAAATACATAATTTTTTTAAAGACAGTTTTCTCACATATTACTACAGTTGCCTATCTTCAATGCAAGTGTGAAAAATGGAGAGGGGTAGTAATCATAATAACATAACAGAGCAAATATTTTTGTTGCCTTGATTTAGATAAAAGTTCATCAAATATAAAATTAAAAATAAATTTAGATGGTAAAAAATCATATAATATTACAAATGAATAAAATATATAATAATGTTTGATAAGGCCAGCTAATGAAAAATGACAATAGCATTCATTTAAAAATGCTGAATGAATAAATTACTTTACTTCCTTACCTAATGATGGATAGAAAAAAATATGAAATCGATATGTACTGATATATACTTGCCAGCTCTTGAAAGCAGAATAAAAAAAATTTGTTGATCTTCAACCAGAAAGAATAAAAACTAAGATTTTTAATAATAAATCAATTTTAAACGATGCTAAATTACTGAATATTTTGTACATGAACAATGACAGAACATTATAAATCTTACACAATAGTTCAACCCTTATAATGGTACTAATATGGTAATTAGGCCACTACACTAATTGAACACACAGAAAATGTTGTACGATATCTTATAATACAAGAGTAAAATCCCAATTCACATCTGTAACAAGAAATTAGCAATTGTTAAAAACATACTTCAAAGTACAGAACGACCCCACTATTACGTGGTTAAAAAAACTGTGGATTCGGTTACAACATGGGTAAGATGTCCCCTGAAAAAGTATAAATGTCACTATGTATAAAAATTTTGAAGTTTTCAATACTGTAAATATACATAAACATATCTTTTTCAACTTCCTATAAGTACAGTTTAGTAATAAATTGTAAAAAATAATTACACTAGCACATTTAGCTCTGTCAAACTACTGTATAGGTATTGCACTATATAAACAGGATGACAGAAATAGAAAGTAATGATATCATAAAGTTAAATTGCTTAACTTCCCCTTTTTCCTTACCAGCACTTCCTTTTTAAATTACGTTAACATACCGCACTATACATTTTATTAGAAATTACAATAATAACTAGATTAGAGATACAGTACTGTGCAATTCTGCATTTAAATCGATTTTATTTTATTAAAAATGTTTGATGAATGACTCACATCTGGTAGACGTTCTAGTACAGTATAGTATATAGTGCTATTACAGCATTCTAGTATAGTAAAGCATAGTGTTATTGTATAAAATGTGTTTTAGTTAAGTACCATACGTATAAAATGTATGAAGAAAAACAATTTGTAAATGAAATTTAGCCACAAATATAGTAAGTACAGTTCATTCAGTACTCGTTAATTTATTGTATTATTCAACATTTTTATGTTGATAATATTATTTGTAGAGCTGTATCTTTCAGTAATAATAAATATTTTAACTGCTATAATAAAATTTTAACCCAATGGGCACTGACTTTTATCGTTTCTCACCTCTTTGAAATAATACAGTTAGCCTATAATGTAGGTATAACCGATGTCCCCGTTTGGCCACATTGTAGCGGGGCTGTACTGTAAAGGTTCACATTTCCCAGAAATCTTAAGGAAAATCTAGCAAGTTGTAAACATACCATAAAATTTTTAGAATCAACTAATTAAACTTATGTAGACTACAAAGAATTACAAATTCAAATTAAAGAGTAATTTCACACAACTTCAGTGATTGCAACAAAAATGTGCTCTGAAATTTCAGGAATGATTAATACAGAATGAACTTATGTAGCTGAACATCTGTAATACTGTATCTTCATAAAAAAAAACATAAACACTATATATATATATATATATATTTTTTTTTTAATGTAATCATAAGGAAAAATATAATGAATTTTATTTATGAACAACTACACTTAAATAAAGTAATCTCTTCATCAAAACTATTCAAATATTTTCTAAAAAAAAAAATCATAAACATTTAATCATAACAACATATATCATGATTACATCCACATATTTTTCAGATAAACTAATACATAAAAGATATGAAATACACTACAAAAAATAACTAGTTACAAACATATAAAAAAAACTAAATAAAATAATAAAATAAATCAGCAAGATGAAATAAACCTTCACTACTACAATAATCATTTTATACCAACAAAATAAAGCCATTCGAATAGTTTCTTAGTGATATTTCACCATCAGCATTGCCTAAACATTTATACAGGACCAAAGAAATTTTATTTTCACAGAATATAAAAGACAAATTGAATCAGATTACAATTGTTTTTATAATATTCATCACATTATCATAATACACAGCTTTATAATAAATTGTGTATAACACCTATTTTTTTAAGACATCAACTCATACATTTAATGTTTAAATTAGAAATTCAACACAAAACATATTACATAAATAATACATTAATGCATATACCATATATAAATATGTTTAAAAAAAACACAATTTAATTGTTTAAGAATGTACCATATATTTTGAAAAAGTCACTTATTAGGAAAATTAATATACCATTTGAGCAGTCATTTCAGTATTTAATAAACCGCTGAAAGTTCAAAAACACTTTTCCTAATTATCATACAAAACAAAACAACTTTTTTAAAAATAATCATAAACATATATTTTATTTTTATTAATGAAAGAATCTAAAAAAAAAATTTTACTTTATCTCAGAATGGGCAATGATATTATAAACAACAGTTATACTAAAAAGTGAAATTTAAAATTATTTTTACCATATAAACAGTAATAAAACATCTTATCAGCATTATCGGTAATAAATTGTGTAGGCCTCATTTGTTTTTGAGCAATGGTTTTTTAATTATGGTGGAAAGTGGGAAGAAAATTTCAAATAAAATAAAAATAATACAACATAATAACAGTAATAATAACAAGTTTACACAGAAGTATATAATTCAACATATTGACATTATGTACTCTATATGTTATCTAAATACATGAGTCAAGATAATTACAAATAATAATAATAATTGCAACAAAAGAGATATCAAATGTTATGTATTAAATAACAAAGTTCTTAAAACATCAAATTAAAATATTAACGACTTTTTTGAAAAAAAAAAAGAAGAAGTTATTGCACAAGAAATAAACAGTTCTGAAAAAATTAGGACATATAGGAAAAATAATAATGTTCCACATTATAAATCATAATATACACTTAAATGCCATCAGTTCACCTGTGAGTGTCCATAAGCGAAAACCAACTGTTCCAACCATTCAAAAATTTAGTAAAATCTAATAAACAAATTGACCACTAATCCTCATCTGAAAGCGGTTCATACTGAGCTGACAGAAGGGGTGCAGGCTCAGGAGGTGTAGTATCAGAAGTAGGAGGTTGTGATGGTGGGGCTGTGGACTGTTTCGATGGAGCCGGTACACTAACCGGAGTAGCACCACCAGCTGTATTCAAGCTGAGCGCTGAGAAAGGATACGTGTAAGTATTAGATGTTGTTATATAAGATGGAGCGGGAGGTGGAGGTTGTTGTGGTGGTTGTGATACCTGAACCACTTGTCCACTATCTTCACCTTCATCAATCACCATCTCTCCTCCTCCTGGGCTGTCACCCCCACCACTTTTCCCTCCTCCACCACCTTCCTCTTCAGAAGTCCGCATTACCTCAGCGATACGATTCTTTACATAATCTAACGGTGAAAGTGACACTGGTTCTGAATAATAACGTGAGCGAGATGATGGAGAAAGCTGGCCGGCAATTCGAACAATATTTCTATCTTCACTTTTTTCTCTTGCTTGTGCATGAGCCTGAGCTTGATCGACCAATTCCTTTTGCTGTAATGCACGCCTCAATTTCCAAGCTTGTGGTTCAAATCCCTGGTAAGAATGCTGATGACGTACCGTGAAGTCTTTGCTGATTACTGAATCAATTGTATCATTGAGAGTAACAACTCCTTGTTTACTACCATCTGGACTACTGCTGACTCCAGTTCCTGAACCAACTGGCTTTAATGGAGACACTTTTCCATTAGCTTCTGACCCATCTCTATGAAAACCCTGCAGAAAAATTTTTTTTTTAATGATACATATAAACATATACATATTTTTACATAAAAATTTCATATTTTTCATAAAAAAAGATTTATTATATACAATGTATTTAATATATGCACTGTGGCATCACATTAAACTTTCTATAACAAGGCAAAATGTCTTATCACTTAAAAAGAAAGGAAATAACTTTTTATTCCTTCATTAAATATCTATAACTCTACAGAATAGTATCATCAGGTAGCCAATGTAAGCACAGAATTTATTGAAGCACTAAGCAAGAGCCTAAAATTACATGCACAAAAAGTGTAAAGGTCCAAAGCAACAAAGTGATCTGATTTATTTGAATGCATATTACAGAAATCTCAAAATCAAAAGCATAATTTAGTAAATTCTGGGTAATGCAGACCTTTATGCTCTACATAATCCCCAAGTGAAATCCATTTTTGTTCAAAATTTATTTTACAGGTTATAATATATCTTTAAGCATAATTATTGTTTAACAGTCATTTAATTCAAATAAAATTGTTTTGTTTCAATGAAAATTTCTTGGAATACTGTCCTCTAGACAATTAATAAATTCTAGTGTTTCTAAAATCTAAAATCTAGTTGATTTTTTTTATTTTATAAAAGTATGACTTCAGACAAATTCATAATCCGCAATAGATGGGTGTATAATGAACTGAAATTCATTGGACAACTTTATTTTGTTTTTTATTCATAAGAATCCCTTTTGGCACACTGGAAGGCGGAGGTAGATTTCATCAATGCTAAGTAGGGGATAAAAAAGATTTCCATCTTAAAGTTAAGAAAAAGTTCAAATTTACTCAATATGACAATGGCGGCATGTGAAAAAAATTTTTACATGTTTAGCATACAAGCCCCATCTTCTTACAATTCCGCAACATTTTGGTCATCCCTTGCAGTAAGGGTTGGTCATATCAAAAATTGTTTCAGACAAAAGTTTTAGGAAATGTTTAGAGGACTAATGACCACTTTAAACTGATTTGATATTGTTCCTATTATGGGAGGTATGATTTTTTCTTCAAAACCCCATTTTTTCCACTCCATCAGCCAATATTTGATGATATCAGAAAACTTTATTTACATAAGTTTTAGGCTCTTATCCAAAGAATAGTAGGAACTTTAAACGAATTCAATATTTTACTTAATAAGAAAGTTATAACAATATTTTGTTTTTTTTTCAAAAAAAGCCCCCCCCCCCATTTACAGCTCCATGGTCTGATTTTGGCCATTAACAAATTCAACCAAGATTTATTTTTAAGGAACAATTTGAAAGTGATTGGCGCAAAATTACAGCAGTTATTGTATGTACAAGAAAGTGAAATATATATGTATAAATAAACTTTTGAGCTGACGGCGGTTTTGGGGTCTGGGGGATGTGAAACACGAAGATATGTCAAAATTTTCTAGAACTCAAATCATGGTACCCATTACAATAGATAGCTTTCTTAGGAAATCTACCTAAAAAATCATACCTCTGCTCTAAAAAAAATAGAACATTAATAAAAACTTATTTTCTTAAATAAGATTACTATCAAATCTTTCCCCCATAGATACCTGCTGTTGAATCAGTTTTCTTAACAAAGTGAGAGATGCTGGTATAAAGAGGATATTAACAGATAATGCCCCATCACCAGGATTGTAAGCAGAAGCAAATCTCTTAATTTCAAACAGTCTTAAGTTCAAATACAGCCCTATATATTTTTAAAATGCTCCTTTATCTATCATATTAATTACAGAGATCTGTTATTTTTCTTGCGTAAATTGCTATACCTGAAAAAGTTACAAAAATGAATAAATAAAAAAAAACTGAGACTGCTTTCAACAGGAAATTTTGATAGTCAGCTCAGCAAATAGAAGTTAACTGCACTTTCAATTATAGCAAGCATATTGTTATTGAAATGACAAATAATCCTAGATATCCACAATAAAATTTAGATTTAACTTTTGAAAAAATAAAATTTAAAACATTTATCTTTTTAAATACGTGAATATGTGGTTGTGCAAAACATTTTTCAAAGTTTTTATACACCTATATATTATGCCATTAATGTTAATGTCCATAATTGGTAGTTAGGAACCCTTTTAGTATCAGGTAAATTAGTATTAAAGCTGTGTTATACTTATTCATTTAACAAGTTGTTTCTATCAAATTTAGTGTGATACTTTAATGAAAAATGTTCCAGAAGCACATTTTAATAAATTTAAAAAGTGAATTGGAAAGTCGAAAGAAGATAAAATCAAACAATCTTTTAATGTAGACCAACAAATAATTACAAATTTCAATTCTAAAAGCAATATTCTTTTTTGGTTTTTTGATGCCCTTTATCATTCTTTTCTTAACAAATATGACCACAAACACTCCTCAATAGCAACAAAGAATTTATAAAACCTGATGATTTGTAAAAATGATATTGTCAGTTTAAATAAAAGGACAACATCAAGAGCTGAAAAAAGATTAACGAAATATTAATCACAGTTCCATTCCTACTGAACTCAGAAGGTGCATTTTGTTCACTCCTCCAAAGGGTTTGTAACTCCTTAAGACATCTATTAAAACTAAAACTTTATAGAATATACACTATGTACACCAAGTGAAAGGAAACATTCTGAATTATTACATACTGACTATTTTTTAATACAGGAGTATATTGTTAACATTACTCAATTACTATGCTGTTTCAATAAATATACACAATTAAATACCTAAAATAAATTTTGTCTTCTAATACAAAATCACACCATTTCACATAAAGGCTGAGAAAATACAATCGATTATAATTAACTGTATATCATAACTACACAACTTGTATAATTTGATGATTCATAGCTTCAAAAACTGATTAATAATGATAATTTAATACAGAATGATATTTATGCAATAAACTTCTTAAATTCTTACTTGGAATAGTCTATCTCCAGGTCTTGTAGGTTGATGTTGAGGTGTATTAGCTGGGTTTACACCACCACCGCCACCACCTTCAGCACTCTGATTGATTTGATGAGTTATAATAGCATCTATCAAGCTTGCTGCAGTCAATGTTGAACTTTCATTCTGACCTTGGTTTTGGCCACCTCTCATGCCCGGAGGCCTATTTTCTCGCATACTGCAAAACACAACAATTTCTATTTTTGTTTCATAATAAAAAAAGAAAAATTAAAATAGACACAGATATTATAAAACAAAAAACATGCATACTACCAAAAAATTTGTTATTTTTTGGAAGATAAAAAAAATTTCCTGATAATTTTAAAAAGAAAAAAGTACAGCCTTTCACTAACACACCACTTTTACCTTTTATGCAATTCTCAATTTATGTAAACACTAAAATTCACATAATCAGTATGTAATCTCAGTTGATTATATCAGCTTACAATCCTGATGACTGATTACATCATCAGCTTTTAAACAAGACGTCAGTACTGATAACTTAGTTGAAAAAATATTCAAAAAATACAATTTTTTTTTTTTTTTTTACTCAATGAAAATGTATTCTACATAAAGTTCTTCACGGAAAAAATGAATGCCAAAAAAAATGATAAATAAAAACTAATTACGTAAGTTTTGTTTTTAATTTTGAAATGGGCTTCCATTACTCTTGACAAAATATTTTTTTAATTCACTCCCTCAGGATGCATTATAGCAGAGAATTCTAAAAGATAAGATTTAACCCACAAAAAACCTCTACAAAATGTTTTGAAATTTTGTATGCAAAATTTCCTCTGAGCTAGAAAGACTTATTTTGAGCAGGCAAAAGGAATTGAGATATTTGTAA